>NC_045775.1:45087621-45454454 GCF_008692025.1 Phocoena sinus
GACCTTGACCCTTAGAGGGTGGAGACCGTGGACAGCGAGGCGTGGCCTGGCTTCACGTCGGTCTTGGCGGGATCTGGGGGCTTCCCAGGCTTCTGGTCGGCCCGCCACCCACCTCTCCCCATTCCTGGCGCTTCCTAGTCCGCCTTCCTAGCTCCTCTCTACGCTGTAGCTAATACTTTTTCTCCTAGATTAAACTGGCGTTGTCGTCCAGTTTGGTACTTTGAGACACAGAATCTGTAAATCAAGGCATTGCAACAGACTTTAAATCAAACCAACTATAAGGTAATTTTTTCTCCTCTCAGCTCTCTGAAAGTATTAATAAATTTATTGAGGGAACTCAGCAAAGGGCATAACTACTAGGAAACAAATGCAAAGAGCACAGAAACTACCCATGCAAATGAAATAACCAAGCCAAGAAATCATCGACGTTACTCAATGCTGTGTTCAATGTAAATCAACTTGAAAAGCAATGGTGCAATGTATGCCGCTAATTTTAGCAAGCAAGGACACAAACCAAAAAATTTACCAGCCTCTCATTCTAAAGTGCACAGTATGTCCAAAATAATGAACTCATAAAAGCGGGTTTTAGTCTCAAGAGTTATCAAGTAGCATTCCCAAGTATGTTTGTTACTCTGGGGACAAAAGAAAGCCAGTTAAACTCTTTACTACTTCAGTGTCCCAACCTGGGTAACTAGGATCTTACTACTTTTCTGACCTTCTCAGAGGGTACCACTTGGAAACACAGAGTGCTATTTGAGTGTTCTTTCCTTCACCGAGTGCCAGAAAACCAGAAAGTTCCATTCAAGTGAAGTACTTAGGACACTGCTATTGAAACACCTATTTTGGCCGATAGTTCCATCTTCTAAAACAGAACAGTTCAGCACCAACAAGTACCAAATAATTGGATTTACGCATATATTTTTCCCAGCCACCCCCACCACTCTGCTTTCATCAGGAGAAAAATCAAGAGGGCTGGATAATTTATGAGGTAGATACCCAGTCCAGGTGTTGACTATGCTATCAGAATTTAGAAATAACTTCAAAAAAAAAATTTCACAAGTTGTAAAGGATTCTAGAGAGCTAGAAGAGGAAATCTGGAACCATCCAAGTTCCAGAACTAGTAAGCACGATCAACAAGACGAAAGCTACTATGATCACGTCTACAAAAAGTACCAGCAGTGTGTCAAATTGGAAAGAACACTGGTTTAGTAGTCACAAAATGGCAATCTACAAATAAACAAGCAGGGCTGACTTGAAGTATGTTAAGATATGAATAGGCTGTCAATTGGCAGGGAAACCAACGTTCTAATACACACTATCATTGACAATGCAAATTGACACATGCACTTTGAGGAAAGAACATGACAGCCAGTAAAATGCTTAGATTCATGACCTAAAAATCTCACTCCTTGGAATTTATCCTAAGGAAATACCTGAATAAAAGAAACAAGTTTTAAGTATGAAGGGATGAAAATGTTCACTGCAGTGTGATCTATAGTAGAGAAAACTGAAAACCTTGATGTTCAACAATGAGGGAATACCCAAAACAGTGACAGTAACAAGACAAATGGCCCTTGGCCGCAAAAACAATCTGTAGAAAGTTTTTTTCCAGTAAGACAAAATTCCTCACTGGTTTTCTCTGGCCCCATTACTAATCATTAGCATTAAGAAAACAGGTAGGTAAAATTTCCTCCCAAATTTTGAAACACAATTTGCAAATTCTTTTTTAAAGGATTCATTCAGAAACTAAAGATTATTTATTGGCTCATACAACATTAAAGATACAGGCTTTCTCCTCCCCTTACTTCCTACCACTCCCCCCCTCCACCCATCCCCACCTGAAACCTGCCTTAGCTCAGTCTTCCAGGCCCAATCAGCAGTGACTTCTAAACACTGGTCTGCCTACACACACCACCCCCCAAACCCATAACACTTGCGTTCCCTTAACACTGTTCCTGCTAGCGTTCTCCATTCTTTTGAATGCAACATCCATTTAAGAATTCAGACAACAGTGGCCATTCATCCCTTTTCTCTCCCTCCTCCTTTTCATTCTTGAGGCCCCCGATAGAAAATTTAGGAATTAAATAATTCACAATATAACCAGTTAGGGTATCAAAGTAATAAGCAACTTCTAAGCCTGGTATCAGAATCACATTGGGCATGTGATTAAGGTGCCCCACTTTTAGGCCTAGAGTGGGCCTTAGGAGTCGTCACCAGTGGTTCTCAATCCTGGCTGCACAACTGAGGCATTTACGGAGCTTTTAAAAGACTTTTAAAGCTTTTAAAAGACGTTGATGCCTGAGTCCCAACCACAGAAATTCTGACTGAGGAACACAGTGGGTGCCCAGTATCTTATATTTTTTAAATTCCCCACTTTAGGAACCTTGCCTATGGCAGTGTATGTTCATACAGCTTGGCTATGAAAAATTGAAGTGGTCAACACAACATGAAACCTCACTGCTCAAACTGTGGTTTCAGGACCAGGCATCGATATCATGAGCTGGGGGCATGAACTAAAATTCACATTCTAGGCCCATCAATTTGAGAATCAATCATTTAGACCAGTGTTGTCCAACAGAACTTTCTGTGATGATGAAAACATTCACCTGCCTATTTAACAGGGTAACCACTAGCCAAAAGTAGCTAATGAGAACTTGAAATGTGGCTATTGAGACTGAGGAATTTTTTATTTAATTTAAATGTAAATAGTCACACATGGCTATGACCTATTGTGCTGGACAGGTCTGATCTAGATAATTCACTCTGGTCGGAGGGCATGAATTTACGGACCCAGATCTATGAATGCAAAAGGAATCCATGAGGGTCACTGGCTACAGAACTGTCTTCTCCTTGTAATGAAGACAAAAGCCAGGTGTTAAAAACAATCCATTTATTGGGTTTTAAACTAGTTACACAATGGAAATAATCAGTTTGGCACTACACTATACAGGGATTACGCCTGTGTATGCTGACACTTAAATACTGTACCAGGACCTCTGCTGTGCTTAGGTCTGTATCGAGTCATTCAGCAAGTAGATACTAAAAAATATACCGTAGTGTTCCTTTAAGGAAGACTGTACAGGGCGGGCTGCAAGATGACATTCACCAACTTGTGAATTACTTGAACCTAGAAGATACCTTGAGTTCTATAAACTGGTCATAGGCAAACATGTGGTGTTCGCATTTAGAGATGCGCACAAAAAGTGACATAAAAGTTCAGACATTCTAACGATAAATAAACTCAAAAAACCCACACCTCAGCTTTTGTAACATGAAAAGATAAAGAAAATAATTTAAAAACACAAAAAAAATGGCATTCAATTGGTACAAAAGCCAAAAAAATCACTATAATAAAGAGCTATATGTGTATCTTTACAAATTAATTACACAATGGTGTTGTGTAAGAGGTTGCATCTGTACAAAGTCTTGCCAATGCTATCTCTACAGTTTATACAGTGTTTTACATCTATGTAACACTTATTAAACAAGTCAAATAAATATTAAGACTTATTAGTCTCAACGATTCTGCAGGCAAAAAAAAAAAGAAAAAAGGAAAAGGAAAAAAATTAAAAAGAGAAAAAAAATTACAGAATTTCCACAAACACAGCAGACTTCCATTAGTCAAGTGTAACAGTTTTCAAAGAGGGTCAAACAATATTTGCAAAGAATACAGGTAAAAATCAACCAGTCAGGGTTTTTATTGTTGTTGCTGTTTATTTGCAAAATCACACATTGTATACATATATATCAATCAAAAATTTATTCACCAAACCCCTAGTTTTTCAGCAACTGCTCTTCTATTCAGCACCAAAAACTCCAGTCTGTGGGAAACACGTGGACACAGACTTCACTTCTGTGTCTTGGTCAAGCAATCCATCAGGTCCTTGGCTGGGTTTAAGACTTGCCCTCTTTTCCTTCCCTCTTCATGGCTCTCCAGACCCAAGGCTCTCAAGGCTTCAGATTTATGGCCCACAGGCCTACTACCATCTAAACCCACGGCCATTTGGAAAGAATTCAAAATAATTTGAGATGAAGGAAATGACAGGATCTGTTATTACAGATGGGCCTTCTCCATTCCAAGTAAACTGTTTCGTAATGTGTTCCCAGACTCTGTCTGGTCTTGGATGCCATGATCATACTGGGTAATTATCTCTAGTCTGAGACATTATAGCTTTGTCTGATGCCTCAAAGAAAAAGTGATTAATATTCCAGAAATACTTCTGGACAAGTTAGGAAATCAAATGGCAGCTGAGAACCTGTGGAACGCAGACTAATGAGACCAAACACAGAAACCACCAAAATGATGAGAGCTCAACAGTGGCAGGGTTTTAAAACCTGCAGAAAGCCACCACAGATGGTACCTGAGGATCTGGAATTTTTGATGAAAAGAGCTCGAAGTGAGGACTACTCATCTGTATCAAGGAGGAAAAAAATTTCAGTTAGACAACAGGACATCCAACTCTAAGAGCCCAGTAAATGAAATCTTCATTCATCCTATCTCAGTAGAAAGGTTTCTGGGTCCTCCCTCTTTAATACAGAATGGATGATAAATACTTAAGAATCCAGATGAAATGTTTTCACAACTGTAGAACCTAGAATCCCTACGACAACCCAAAATGGCCAGGCCCCACTCAGGAGGCAATTAAGAGTAAGATCTCTTTTCTTTTATCTAACCATAAGTCCACTCATGTATAAAGGCCCAAAGGCAGTCACATCAATTCTCTGCTTAATACCTAAAGCAGAGAAGAAAGGATAAAATGCTCTGGGAACTTAACTTCCACTGGCCATAGTAAAAGTCATGAAAGAAAAAACTTAGAAATACCCGCTTCTCAGTTATCAAACCAATGACATTTGAGGATGTCAGACTTCTTTAAACTTTGCTGCCTCACCTTTCTATGCATAATAGCAGGGTGACACGAGGAGATCGGTGAGAACAAGCAGCTGGTCATCAGTGAATTGCTGTTTGTGTTCTTGCCAGTTGTCATGGTGCGTCCTTCGGAAATTGGATAAGGTCTTTTTTACAGTCATCTGTAGAGTAGGCAACCCACATACATTTTATTTTAACCTCTCCAGGGTTATACTTAGGATACCTTTAGCTAAATAACAATCCTTCTAGACTTCAGATCTTACACTTCACCAAGAGCTACAAAACCAATAAACCAATCTTACGTCAAAAAGCCACCAAGCTTACTTCTTTAGAATTAGTACCAGCTGCAATTTAGGACAAGCGACCAGAACTCGCACCACATTATTAAACCAGTTTCAATATATACTTACATCTATTTATCTTGAAAAGGACCAGGACCAGTCCTATATGCAAAAGGACCTTGAAAAGGACAAGGTCATTGGTCTTCCAAGTTGTTTAATGTAGGAACACAGGTGTTCACTAAATAATACCATCACATTTTCCTGTTTAATATGAGCTCCCAGTTATATACTTCCTAGATATAAAATGCTAGTGAAATAGAAGCATAAAATTTATTCTGACAACACTGACAACACCTTACTTCCACTGGAGTTGGAGGGACAGAAGCTATGGTAATTTCCTTGTTACCAAAATATCTCAAATATACAGGCAGCAGGGTCTCTGCAAGATTTTAATGATTATTGATGAGTAACTTGGGTCTGGCAGAGGTAGGAGTAGTAGCTTTATCAAAGCAGAAGATCCAGAGTATAGAGATTAGTATAAATGGTTTCTTACAAAATATCACTGATAATATATGTGCAAAGAAACTAACAAGGGAGAATTTTACCTCAATAGGCTGAGGATCATTCAGGTGTGCACTGAGATTCATAAGGAGCTGGGGCATCCAGGTGGGAACATCGTAAGGACTAGAAAGAACACATGCACCAAGTCCCAGCACCCCGGCATGGCGTTTGACCAACTCTGCAAAGAAAACAGCAATATATGTGCAAATATTTTCAGGACTCTATTGCACTTGCTACAGTGAAATAAATTAGTTTTCGATCATGCTAGTTGTTTCCAATGTTTGAATTTCTGCAATTAAAAATGACTGTATGCACACATATCAAAAACAAGATTTTAAGGCTAAACTAAAAACATCCTATAGCCATCCCTCAATGACAGCATAATTATATTTAGGTCCAGAAATGTGTCATGTATTTGGTAAAACTAACATAGTAATGGCTTTTTCTGAGCAATTCATATCATACTTGAAAGTGCAATCCCTGATCCTAAAAAAATCACCAGTCAAAATTAGATCCCACTTTTCTGGATGTGACCACCTCCTACAGAATGCATCAATTCATTAAGTAAACACAGCGTGAATGTGGAATGTCTGTATTCCGCAAAACAGAACTGCTATGTGTCTGTATTCTACGGGGCCTCTATTCTTCCTTTTTAGGGACAGAAGTTACATTAAAGTGCTTTCAAATTCTCATTGTTTTTTAATAAAGATGTGTGCATGTATGTGTTTGTAAGTCTATTATATGTGTATACATGAAACGCCGTGGATAGGGAGTTGAAATTAAGAAAAAGGGAATTTGTAGTAGTTATAAACAATGCCATTTGGTTATAACAAAAACCTAAAACTACTTTGGTACTTCATTATTAAAAACACAGTTTTCAAGCAAAAAAACTAGAATATATACTGGTATTTTATTGGAAATTGCTATTAGGTAACTATATGACGTAATCAAAACCCTGGTAGACACAAAGAACAGACTTGTGGTTGCGGGGCGGAGGGGTAGGCAGGAAGGACTGGGAGTGTGGGGTCAGCAGAGGCAAACTATTAAATACAAGATGGATAAACAGCAAGGTCCTACCGTAGAGCACAGGGAACTATACTCAGTACCCTGTGACAAACCAGAATGGGAAAGAACGTGAAAAAGAATGTATACATGTATAACAGTCACTATGCCGTATAGAAATTAACACAACACTGTAAATCAACTATACTTCAATGAAATTAAAAACAAAATTAAAACCTTGCTATAATCAGTATTTAAGAGCTTCATATTCCAAGCATCTTCTGCAAATTCAGTCAGCTTCCCACTTACTAATAGTCTATGTTTTCCATTCTTGTGACTATTTGTAGATAACAGTGGCAAGATCGGATGCTTCTTTGCAATCACATTTAAATTTCTCTTTAAACATGACACAGTCATCAGATCTCATTCTCTTGTTTACCTTCATGCTCAATTAGAGTGGAAGCTCCTGTAGAATAATGAGTGCTCTCATCCTCTATCAAACGCCTAGGGAAGTAATGATTTTCCTCTCTCCAAATGAAAGCAAGGCTTGTTTTGTTTAGTTTTTTTCTCTTAATACATTTACACATAAGTTATAAATTCTAAAAACAAATATTTTAGATCCTCCAAAATAATTCTGGATACCTCTCTTTATAAAGAGATTTCAGGTGGGTGGGTACTGGCTTGATTTACTACAATAGTTGTATGCAGCCGTGTACACATTCCTTTGTACCTCTCTCAATTTCAGCTTTTACACCCCAGGTCTTGCCTTCCATATGCAAAGCTTCTCAAAAGCAGGGTCAGCTATTCCCGGTACCTAGCATAGACCTAGGCACATACAAGCATTCGATAAATATTTGTTGAGTTAAGCCTGGTTAATTCCCAAAAGGTGTTTTCCATCAGTCTTGTTACCTGCAGAAGGAATCGTATTCGGATCTCCTATAAAACCAGGGTCTCGTTTCCTTTTCTTCGGTAGTTTTGTTTTGCAAAGTTGCTCAAAATGAATCTGCATAGGACTGTCCATGGTAAGGAAGTTACACTGTAACAGACCACTTAAGGTGGTAGCAGCCATTTCTCGAACCTATAGAAGACAATCACTTCCATTAGAGCCAAGATCCTAAGCCTGGAGAGGTGAAGAGAGTGGTAAGGGAACTGGGGTGGGGATTTTCCCTGATATTTGTATACAAATTGTGTAAATGCTCTTTTGCAGTTTCTTAATAGAGATTTCATCAGATTCTCAAAGGGTCTGTGACCTCAAGATGGATGAGTCACTACACCAGGTTCACAGAAAGTTTAATGGTTAACCATGCTATACAAAATTAAATTTCTCCATACATTAATTATTTTCTTACTGACTGAGAGTTCTTATCTGGGGTGTAACTGTAAAAGCAGTGCCAGAGCCTAACATTAAAATAAAATTTTCCTAGACTCTACATCTCTTAAAACAACTGTTGTTGTTGTTTTCACTGGTAATATACAGGATAATTTCTATAATTGGCATACATAGTAGAGATTTATATCCATTTTAACTCATGAATTTCACAGGCTGTTGTCAGACTATAAATACAGTTTATAGAAGTACTAAATGAAGAGTGTTTAACAGTCCATTTCAAATTGAAATGGGAACTCAAGTTTTGGGAAGACAAAAAAGCTGTAAAAAGTTATCTCAAATATATCACAAAAATTTCTGCTAAATAGTCGTAAGGAAAGGCAATAATAATTCGAAAAAAAACACTCAAATGCTTTGCTACTTATTCATTCAAAAGACTTTTTCTTAAATTTTTCAATGTGACAGTTTGGGGGTTCTTAACATATTCTTTGCTACTTTTATTACATTATTATATGAAATACATTATAAAATGTTTTATTACTTCATACTTGGTTGCATTATTTCCTTTCATACCATGATTTATTTTTATACTCAACTATCGACTAGAATGCTTTCAACTTCTCACTACTATGCTACAAAACACTTAATTTATATAATTTTTCCATATTGCAATGTATTTTCTTAGGACATGGCTAATTCTAAGAATTGGGCTTACTAAATTTCAATGTATCTCCAATTTAGTACTATTAATTTTGTGGCTACTGGTTGCTTTTCAAAAAGCCAGTGCTAACATATACTATGATACAAAACTAATGGGAATACTAGGTTTTAACTTACCAACACTGGTTATTATTATTACACATTTTTGTCTTTGGTGGGTGGAGGACGTGAAACTAAGAGTCTCATTGTTTTAAGTTTGTATTTCTCTGGTCATTAAGAGAGGTTTGACTTTTGTTTACTGCTTATATTGTTTTCACCCATACATGTATGATACCACCACCACCATCTACTCCTCAAGGTCTTAATGGTCTTATGTTTTTCTCTAGTTTGATGCTTGACCAATTAAACTGATGAGTTTCTAATATTCTTGTGGTCAGATTTGTCCATCTCTGGATCTGTGAAATCTATTGACTTAAATACTTAGAATGTCATTCTCGGCTCACAGTTCACATAAATATCCAAATTCATTTCTCCTACTTTCTCTAAGTAAAAAGTATGTGTTGGGGTGGGGGTGGGAGTGTATCTACACTATATCTGGAATACACTTCAGTGTGAGATGTTCTCATCTATTTTTTTTTCTCCAAACTGCTATCAAATTACCCAAACACCTCTAACTGAATTGTTCTCTTTCCCAGTAGTGGCATCTACTTTTGTGATATTTTGTTCCAAGGGTCAGTCTGTACATGTCTAGAATAATTAACTTCACAAGGTAAGCAAAAAAGGTATTTAGCTTTTTATCTATAAAAAATTTCCCAACATTTCTAAAAATTTTCCTTTAAATCTAATAAAGTTTTCTTTAAACATTTCTCATTTAGATTACCACAAAGTTTTTTTTCCCCAATATTATCATGAATACTTCAGGCTAATTATTACTGATATTCAGTACCACATGTTTTAAAACTGATAGTTTTAATAAATGTCATGCCTATGTTTATAGTAACAGCTAAGTTTAAGCCTACTACATGGAATAAAATACAAGAATAATCTATAAAAATGTTCTAAAACAAGGTCCAGAAAACAGTCGGTTTAGCTATAATATTTAAAGGTAGGAAACACTGACTTTTGAGATTTCCACCTTTCCATTTCCATTCCTTTAAGTTTAATGAAGAAAAAATAAGAATAGTCTAAAAAAAATTTACAGATAGCTGCAAATATTTTAATCAAAGGCTGTCAGAGTTATAACCACTGGGTGAGTACCCTAGGAACTGGACATATCTGCTCCCAGAACACAAGAAAGCTGGAATGCAGAATGCATAGATTCATAAGGGAGGTGGAGAAATTTCCATTCCCAGTTTCCTAGGGATACAAATCTATTTTCAGTGCTCTCAAATAAAATACAGATAATTACTGGGAGTGCTCCACTATATGGAAAACCCATAAAGTCCATAAAATAAAATAAGCAAACATTTCACAAAATTTTCAATTACATTTTCTTTACCTAAGGCCAATTTAGACAGTTATATCTTATTTAATGCTACTTCAGCAAAAAAGCTGACTTTAATTTCTCTACCAAGGAAAATAAAAAGGGACAGCAATCTTATCTTAAATCTACTGAATAATAGCACCTATGTGTAGATTTTCATTCTCTTGAAACTGCTCTCATACACATTCCTATTAGCCCTTTAAAAATCAGTAAGGTAAGTAGAGTATTATCACCTGCAATTTCATAGATTAAGAAAATTTTGGTTCATAAATGTTATCTGCCCAATTGCAAAGAGAAGCCAGAACAAGAACGTGTCCAATGTTTGTTTCCATCTGTACTACAGGAAATGATTGGGGTATCAAAACTAATCACATAGGGCTATGTTAAAATTAAAGTTACTTTTACTTTACATATCAGTGTGTAAATACTTCTTAAAAGAGGTGCCATAATGCTTTCTTTAAATTTATTAAATTTCGGCTTGCTATAACCTAAATTTTACCTCTAGCTGTTCATCCTCCAAAAGACTTATAACCAGCCACCTGATGTCTTTAACTGCATCTTCATTGTTTAGGAAAATAAAGAGGTTATAAAATACCATGGTCTGGAGGTAGGTCAGTACTGTATATCTAGCATGCCAAGAACTGCTTCTTGCTGTCTGTGGATGAGAAATTAGTAGAAATAATGAAAACAGTGCTGACAAGAACATGAGATGACAGTGAAATGACAAATAATATATACTTCCAATATAACTCTACTTTTACAGGTACAGCTAGAGCAAGCTCATCTTATACTTCCTTCTAAACAAAAGGTTGTACAAGCTATTTCAGGTAAAAGTTAGTTATTCTGAATGTATGAATGAATGGTTGAGAGTAAAGGGAAAGGAACACAGATAAAAGTCAATTTTAGAAGAATTATTTATAATTAATTACTCTTAAATCCTCCAACGCCTGCACATTATTTTATTTTACTTTTGATAGTAGCTGGTAGGGTAATGAAAGCAAACAAAGTTGAGAACTACTAAATTCTACTGCAAAAAAATACCATTTGAGGCTGTTAAAAAATATCTTTCAGGGGAAACCATGGGAACATGTCCATTTTTTATATTATATAACACATGTGTAACCTACATAAAGCTGAGCACATAGTACACTAAAAATACAGCCACAGGACTTCCCTGGTGGTCCAGTGGTTAAGACTCCATGCTTCCACTGCAGGAGGCGCAGATTCAATCCCTGGTCGGGGGACTAAGATCCCACAGATCCCACATGCTTTGTGGCACGGCCAAAAATAAATTAAATAAATAAATAAAAATGCAGTCAGAAAATATATACTCACTTAGGTCTTTCTACCACAGATCAGAAAATACAAGTGAATAAAATAAAGGGGAAATGGTAAAAGAGAATGCCCACCCCCTCCCTCATAAGCACTTTGTATCCAAGGTGCTTCAATAATTAGCTCTTTATGTATATAGAAAATTTAGGGTTGAGTGACCTGCCCAGTGTCAAAGAAGTCGGTGGCAGAGCCAGGTACAGATTATAAATCTGTTTCTTTGGTCAACATATGTCTCCTCTCAAACTAAAAGAAGATTCAAAATGAATGCAAGTATCAGGTGTTGTGTGTACCTCAGCTGACTTTGTGAAATTCTTAGAATTGTAAGCCAAAGATATAAGTGTTTGATATACACTCTTACTTGTTTTAGCACCCGAAGTACCAAAGGCACTTGATGAGGGTAAAGCAACCCCTGAGACATTAGTGATAAACATAACTTTGCATCTCTTTTCAGTTCATCATAGCTATTGTCATTTTCCACTGGGGCAATCTAGAGAACAACAAAAAAAACCCAAAGACATAAAGTGAAAAACAGCCAATAAGTACAAAGGCATCCTTACATAAAAGAAATTCCATTTTTAATTTTAACAAGTTCTACAGAAAAATCCAAACATACAGAAAAATCCAAACATACACAAAACTAGAGAAAAGTATAATGAATCCCCATGAATCAATCACTTCTTCAACAATGACAAATTCATGGCTAATCCTTTCATTTTTTGCTACCCTGTAGTTCCCCATCCCCCAATTAAATTATTTGAAGCAAATCCCAGACATATTTCATCCATAAATATTTTATTTTCGGGAATTCCCTGGCAGTCCAGTTGTTAGGGCTCTGTGCTTCCAGTGTAGGGGGCACAGGTTCAGCCCCTGGTCAGGGAACTAAGATCCCACAAGCCACACAGCATGCCCCCCGCCAAAAAAAGTTATTTTTATCTCTGAAAGATAAAATCTCTTATTTTAAAAACCTGTAATGACATCATACATAAAAATTCATTACAGTTAAAATATATTCAGTAGTGCTCACATTTCCCCAACTATTTGATGCCTGCATATACCAGATCCCACTTACCGTGAAGGCCTAAAGGAGATTCTCAACCTCAATATTTGTATATTCAGGTTAACTGTTAGGCCCGTCACTAGCAAATTATGCAGTACAGCAATCTAATGATACACATTTTTCTGCAAATTTCAAGTGGATTCAAATAAATCATCCTATCAACCTCATTCTCATATACTATTTGCTTTCTGATTTTTTTCTGAGTGAAGAAAAAGGGTGGAACTCCAGCTATCCCAACATTCATTGCACATTACCCATTTACGAACATATGAGACCATGTTCCATACCACTGTGTATGTGGTAGTGGAAAAAAGTTTAAGTACCACTGCCCTAAAGACAAACCATATCTACACCAAGGACCTACAAGTAACAAAGACCTATCTATACACTAATGGCTACTGTCCACTTTTATATCCCAAAAGATCCCAAAGGTATCCATGGGTATCAGGCCCTACAGAGCACTTTAAGAAGTATTTTAGTAGTGAATCCTTTGAAAATTTCCATAAGTGTTATCTTTTTGAAATTTCCTAAAGACAAAATACATCATGGCAGATGAAAAGTTTAGCATGCCATTTGCAAATAAACAGTAACAAGGGCCCTCCATCTTAAATAATAACTGTATTGACCAATAATTGTCAAGTAGTGGTGATGTTTGTGCCAAGCCTTCCCAATTTGCAATAAGACCAGACTGTTTTCCTAACCACAACCAACCACAGCCATCACTACCAACTATAATTTTGGAAACTACTATATAATCTTAGTTTACTAGCTTTATCCACTGACTGGAGAGATGAATAATTAAAACCACCTCAGGTTATATCTTGCACCAAATAATACTTCAATATGATTACCAGACACAAGTTATTTCCTGCAAATATTTGCTAGAACCAACTATATATAGTGGCCATTTAGCAATGTAAAATAAATACAATATACTGAACATTTTGATTTTCAAATTTATTATACATTGAATTAAAAAGTCAGAAATAGCTATATTCAAAAATGTCATTGTGGCTTTTTATTTTTAAAGCTATCAGTATTTTCCTAAACTATTACTTGAAAACTGGCTCTCACTGAAACAATGTTCTGTCTTTAGACTTTTCATGTAACCGTCAAGAACCTACTCTTACCTAATATTAGAAAGATTATTTCAACAAATATTTAACCACTAACACCTAATGATTTTCCTGTGACTATTCTACCTTTCAGAGATGAAAACAAATCATACACAGTCTGAAAACCTATCAACCATCTGATGATAATTATAAAGGGGATGCATTTTTAATTTCAGACATAAACTTACCTTAAAAAACAAAGGTAGAAGCTGAAGTTGTTCAGTGACTGCTGTAGAGAAGGATCTTCCCGCACTTGCCATCAGCCATTTCAATACTTTATGGAAACAAACACAAAGAGTAAGTCTTTGCTATCCAGTTAGAGACTACAAAGTAGAGGGATTCTATGCTAGTATCAGCCACTCTGATAGCTCTTCAATGTAAAGAAAGAGGTCTGTGTTACTTCACAAATTAGATCAGCAGTGTGACAGGATCCATAACAAATGGTATCAACTAATCTAGCGGACTGAAGCCACCCTCAAAGAATGAATCAGCAAATTATTAATGGTCTACAAACACTCACACAAAGTAAAAATTAAAACTAGCCTTCAAAAATCCTAACAAAGCAAAACTGATGACTAAGTTAGTTGTTTATACTTAGAATCCTTGTAAAAGTTTTAGATATACAAACAACAGGGAACCCCCAATAATCAAGACAATTTTGAAAAAGAAAAGTTGGAGGACTCACAATTCCAGATTTCAAAACTTAATACAAAGCTATAGTAATCAAAACAGTGTGGTACTGACATAAGAACAGACATAGAGACCAATTGAATAGGCCAGAGAGCACAGAAATAAATGCTCACACATATGGCCAGTCAATTTTCAACAAGAGTGCCAAGACTATTCAATGAAAAAAACGACAGTCTTTTTAACCAACGATGCTGGGAAACTGGGTATCACAAGCAAAAGAAAGAAGCTGGATCCTTATCTTATATCATAGACAAAAATTACCTCAAAGTAGACTGAAGACTGAAATGTAAGTGCTAAATCTATAAAACTCTTAGAAGAAAACTTAAGGGACAAACTTCATGACACTGGATTTGGCAACAATTTCTTAGACATGACACCAAAAGCAAAGGCAACAAAAGAAAGAAGAGGTAAATCAGACTTCATTAAAATTAAAACTTTTGTGCATCAAAGGACACTATCAAGAGAGTCAAAATGGGAGAAAATATTTGCAAATCATTTTCAGATAAGGGACTGATATCCAGAATATAGAAAGAACTACAACTCAACGACAACAAAACAACCTAATTCAAAAATGGGCAAAGAACTTGACATTTCTCCAGAGAAGAAACAAAAATGGAAAATAAGCCAATGAAAAGATTTTCAACCACTAGTCATAAGGGAAATGCAAATTAAAACCACAAGATACCTTCTTCACACCTATAAGGAGAGCTACAGTCATAAAAGGTGTTGGCAAAAATGTGGAAAAGTTGGAACCCCTCTGCACTGCTGGTTGGAATGTAAAATGGTGCGGCCACTGTGGAAAATAGCTTGGTGGCTTCTCAAAAAATTAAACATAGAATTACCACATGGTCTAGCAATTCTGCTTTCAATACCCAAAAGAATTGAAAGCAGAGACTCAAACATACTTCTACATTAATACTCACAGAAATATTATTCACAATACTCAAAAGGTGTAAACAACCTGAATGTCCATGAACAGATGAATGGATAAACACTGAAAACATTACACAAAGTGAAAAAAGCCAGACATAAAAGGACAAATATTGTATGATTCTCCTTATATGAGATACCTAGAATAGGCAAATTACAGAGACAAAGTAGAATGGTGGTTGCCAGGGGCTGAGGGAGGGGAGAATGAGGAGTTATTGTTTAAGGTACAGAATTTCCATTTTGCAAGATGAAAAGAGTATAAAGATGGATGAAAGTGATGGCTGTATAACAATGTAAATATATTTGATGCCACTCAGCTGTAAATTTTATATTATGTACATTTTACCATAATAAAAAGGGGAGGGGGGAGAAGTCAATAGGATAATCTAAAATATCTGTTTTTAGAGGGAGTTTCTACTAAGTTTAGCCACTCACTAGTTTTTAAGAGTTTAATGCCCTGGGTTCGTTCATCTTCTTCACCAATTCCATTTTCTTCCATAACATGGTTCTGAATTTCTTCATCTACATCCATGAGGGGTTTCAATTTATCTAGAATTCGAGCAGTAAACTCAGGGACACGAGGGGATGCTGTTGGTGCAGTGTTTGGCAAAGAAACATCTATCATGAATATATAGGTCAGCACACTGTAAAATAAAATACATATAATAAGAAGAGATCCCACATTATCAATAAAACTAAGGTTCAAAAGTATGACCCAACCAAAGTAAATTTTCCCAAGACAATCCCTAGAGAGGGTCTTGTGCCTGTGCACACAATTCTGAGGTATTAAAAACTACAGTGTGGCGACTACTCCCCACTGGCTTGTGAGCACACTACCATTCTATTTTACATTCAGAGACTCTTGTCTAATGTCCCACAATACAATATAAAACAAAATCTGAAGAAGAGGATATCATGAAACTCAACAGTAACATAACCAGTATGTAGTACTAGACATTAAAATTGGATAAAAAGAACTCAAGAGGTATACCACACCACAGAGAAAATAATACCTACCTCCCTATTCTTTCCCTGACATTTTTGTAAACCTGGGTGAGTTTGGGTTCCAAGTACTTCAGCAGTCTATGCAATAGCTCAGGTACTCTCCACTCCTGCTGGGCAAGGCCACCTTGTAAGACATAGAGTCGACTAAAAGTAAAGCACAGTAGAGTTGTGTTAGTGCCCCTCTCTGCCTTTACATGTTTTTTTTTTTTTTTCTGTGGCATGTGGGATCTTAGTTCCCTGACAAGGGATCAAACCCGTGTCCCCTGCAGTGGAAGTGCAGTCTTAACCACTGGACCGCCAGGGAAGTCCTGCTTTTACATGTTGACAGTATAGATTAATGATGTTTGTATTCCACTTAAAATTGTTTCATTTCCAAACTAACAATTTAGAATAGCACCTTTAGGAAGATTTTATTAATTTTTCTACATCATTTTCTCTGTATCTCATTTCATATCCACTGCTATAAAATCAAAGGAAACAGTGACTTTAGAATACTCATTGAGTTAATTTCTAAGCATCAGAAGTTTCCTCACTAATTAATAATAATAATAAAAAAATTATTCTTCTTGTTACAGGATTATCTAGATTTTGTTCTCTTGTTCAGTAATTTTTGCAGCTCCTTATGCCCAAGTATATTTTTCCTTAAAAGGATTACTATCTTCTTTCCTAATAGGAAACAGTGAAAAATTAGAACGTGATAAAGAAGTTAGTAATACTGTCATGGTACAAAAAAGCAGTCCTGATATAAAAGATGTGACAGCAGAGTAGGCTGGACCTACTTTATGTTTGAATTGCTCAGGCTGCCTCCAATTCTCCTACTTGTTCTCAATTGAGAAATAACTGTATTTAGAATCATATGTTGTATTGAATTGAACTATGGTCATCTCCCAGAAGACAGTGTTACATTATGTAGCCTTTAGGAGTACAGACATTTCACTTCTACTTATACATAAAGAACAAAGATGTTATCTTTTGTTGTAAAATCTTTTGTTAACCTCATAAGCTTCCTTCTTATTTACCATGCATCTACAAAGGATCCTCCTTCACCACTCAGTGGTGATTCCAACAGCAGCTCAAAAAGCCAGTGAAGTTTCCGGGGATCTCTGCTTTCCTGTGTTGAAAAGATAAAGCAGCAGCAATTAAAACAGAGGTCATACAATTTTTCAAATAAATCAGACATCATTATTTTAGAAATATAAATAAATATAAGTATAGAGGAAGAAAATCAAACTAAAACTCATAGGCAAGTCAAATCCAAATGTATTCTTATAGCTCATGTTAGAAAGACTAACAGTGAGAAAATTGTTAGCTAAATGGACTCTCTTAAATCAAAGTATAACTGCCCTGGACATAAAAGGTGTCAAAAATAATACCTATAACCTTGTATCATCTGGCTTTTACTGTATGTAAGTTACACTTCTAGATATAGGATTTGACTTGTCATTTAATCTAAAAATGCAATTACCATGGCAGAGAAGGTATAACAATCACTTAAGAGTTATCACTCAAGGCTTATGTAAAAAGCTAAACAGAACCATCTCCAGTCATGTAAGATGATAAAATTTCAGGATTCAAGAGGTATAATGAGATTTTACACATTTTGAGACATGGTATGAAACAGTTTGAATAAATCAGTGAGACACAAAAATGAACTTACACAGGACGTTGCTATACAAGTTCCCCAGTCATTATAAGTTTCTACTGTAATGTTGGACAATGCTGTTCGAAGCAGAGGACACAAAAGCTCCGAAAGCTTCTCCACCTACTCAAAACAAAATACACAGGAAAAAGTTAATGATATTCAGAACATTTTTCTTCATCCTTTTCTGCAAACACACACATACAAATACACAACCTGATACTTCCTTTATTTCTTAGAAGACCCAAATAATCCAAGAAAGTAACTTCACCATGTTATCATGATACATATCCAGGTAACAAGGCCATCTTTTTCCAAAAAAATAAAACAAAAATCAGAAAAGAGGAGACACTTTATATGGTTTCTTACAAAATCTCTCATACTGTTAAAAAGTTCTCTCTTTAAATGTTGGACTGACCTAGTACACTGGGCTGAAACAAAACCTCAATCATCTCTGTATTTTGCATGCTTATGGAGGTCACTTGATTGAATCCCAATATAGGAAGCAATGACTTTTCAATACAATTTAGTATTAGCCTGAAGTATAACCTTTAAATTCCAAGTTTGGATGACTATAAATAGCATTTTAAAAGTGTTCAGTTATACAGAAACTGTGAATATATATATATGTGTCTAAACACTAAACTGCTTCTCACAGTTTAGTGAGAACACAAATCACCTTGCGATCCTGATAAAACGCAGATTCTGATTCATTAGATCAGGGTGGGACCTGGGATCCTACTTTTCTAATAAGCTCCCAAGTGATGCCCAAGCTGCAAGTCCATGGACTATACTTTAGTCAAAAGGACCTATGTAGGACAAATGGGGAGAGAGGGCTTGGGATAAAATTTCCAGTGGTAGCACTAGGCACTGAATACAAAGAAAAAAACAAGCTATATCTTAAATAACTTATACGGAAAGGAGACGTGTTCTAGAAATGAGGTAACTCAAAAATGACAGAGACAGGATGACAAGGATATGTATGGACACGTTTAAATAAAATTGTTTCATATGTGAGCAGGAAAATGGCAATATTACAAACTAACGAATACTTTACATGATTCGAATATGTATAACTAAATTAATATATTAAAAAGTGTTGATAATCCTCCTAAAAAGTATGTGTAATTAAGTTTACCAGAAACAATATTTGCATCTTTTCTTTGAAAAATGGCAGCCTACCTTTTACTCAGGCATTCTGGACATTTTACCAGGTTATTTTCAGTCTAGTGCATCTTGCTAAGAAACTAACCTTAGGGTGGATATGTAAAACTTAATCTTACAATTAAAAAGATGGATACTCAAAACAAGGCTGTCAAACTCAAACCATCTACGAGACCAAATGAGTAATGTAAATTAGCACAGAGGGTAAGAGAAAAGATTTAATGAGAGGCTAGAGAGTGCCTCAGGAAGGGAGAAACCCACGCACAGCCCCAGCCAACTGATACAGTGCAGCAATGCGGGGCCAGTACTCCACAATCTTCCCACTTCTCAAGAGAAACGAAAATCCTTTTTACAGGATGGAAAATAATTCAGATTTTAAAAGACATTCAATGCCACCTACAGACCACGACTTTGTGACCTATACTCAAAAGCAATATAAAGTTAAACATTTCATATTTTAGGTGTTAACATCTTTTTCTTTTTTTAAAAGATGTGTGTGCCCTCGACGCAGCCGTGAATATGTTCTGATAAACACACAACCTGCTGTCCACCTTAGAGCTCACAGCACCACGGGCTAACCCCATGGAGACGAGACAAGCAGGTAGGACCACTGTCCGCCCCGCCACTGCCCCCATCAGCTGCCTGCCCGGCCACCTGTCGCCTTGCTCCTCCTGAGGACCGCCAGCCCGAGGTGGCACCGGAATGCTGGCAGAGGGACAGTGGTGGTGGAGGCTGAGGGACTGAGCTAGGTGTTAATACCTAACGCGTTGGGAATTGTTGCATAAATGCATAATACAGCTTTAAGAGGGAATGCACTGTACAAATGACATCACCTTTTCAAATGTCCAATGTTTAGAGCCTCTGATTAAACCAGCTATAATTTCTGCAACACATCGCTGCGTGCTCTCATGTGAATCTGAAACCAAACGTTCTAAATGGGGCTTCAGAACTGGCAGGAAGGCATCATCAAAATTTCTGAATATACCCTACGCAAATAAAAATAAGAAAGTTCTTTAGTACTCAAACGAATAGCATCTCCAGTATCACATGCTTATATTTGTTTGCTGTTATTACTACTGTGCTTAAAAAACTCCATATTCTCCCCTATAGAACTTAACTGTTTTAACAATATCTGTAAGTTGAAATGGTAAAAACACTGTCATTTGCCACATTACATTAAAATATGATCAGTGAAAGAAAAATTAATTTCTAACCTTAAAAATACCACACACACCTCAAAAAAAAATCAAATAAACATGAAATGCACATAGTCTTGTGGGTTTTGGTTTTTTGCTTCTACTGCTAATTACAAATATTAGAGATAAATACTAAAAAGCTTGTTTTTTTTTGAGTCCTAGACCTTAAGCCAAGATGAATATGATAGGCATTACTTCCAGAGTCATTTTAGATAAAGATAACAGATGACTAAACTCAAACTTTGAACAAATACTTTAAAACTTATGAACCTACAAATTGACAGTCACTAAGCTTTATGAAAAGGGTATGTAAATAACATAGTTACCTTAAAGAGGCAAAAACGTCGAGGATTAAATTTATCTTTTCCTTTTCTGTCTTCTAAAGATAGAAAAGTAATTAACTGTTCCACAAATTTAGGATCAGAAAAATGATCAAATATAATCTGTTCTGCCTGTAAAGTTAAAAAAAAAGAACATTCAGGGATTAAAATCTATTTAAAAACATGATTCTGAAAACATTAAAATTCAACCATAAAGATTTGAAACTCAACAGTAAGTTTTTATTTTTGTTCTATTCTAAAGAATTTTTAGTTCTCATAGAGCCTTTCTGGAACCAAAATAATATTGCCTCCTAAAAATGCTAAATCCTAAGAATAGCTAAAAGTTTTCCTTCAGCTCTTCAAGTTTGGATTCCACTTCTCAAACTGAGAAATAAAACCAAAAATGTTCTGCTTGAGAAACGAAGACTTAATGCTATTGTGCCAATTTCTGTGCAAATAAGGAAAATCCTCCAAACTGCAAACCAAACCCCAGCAAAGTATTTCCATATTTATAAAATATCAGCAGTTAAAAGGTAAACTTTGCTCAGAATTAGAAAATAAAAGCTACAACATTAACTTAATTAAGAAAGACATAAACCTAAAAGCCCTTCATCAACTTTCAAAATGATAAAGAAGTTCTACAAAGACTAAGAAGTTCCAACTTAAATTTACAAACATCTATTTACTGAGTATCCATCATTTATACGCAATAAAAAAATTAAAGCCAGTACCCGAGTGCTAAGTAGGTAGTAACTTGGGAGTGACCTTAGATATAGAAGACCTGTGCTAACTGGTCCTAACAGAAGGGGGGACGGTTGGGGGGGAATAAGGGAGCGCACATTTACCAATACTTATTATGCTGCAATACACAAACTGGGGGAAAAAAACCCATGAACTTAGTTTGAAATATAAATCAGGGGCCAAAAGTAAGATGCATCTGAACCAGGTAAGTGTTTACACGTGGTGAAATTAAATGCTTACCTCTGTCAAATCCTCTCTGCTTCTGCCCAGCTTAGGCTGCTCTTCCACACCAGCATAAACAACCATATTCCTACACAGTAAGAGTTTATATTTGTAATACACATAGGAAACAACATTAGAGCTTCTTGGATAGAAAGCATTAGAAGGCACTTCTAATGAACTCTAATGAGATGCTAAGTTGTGGGTTACGAGCATATCATTCAGTCTTCCACCTTAAAAATCTTAGGTCATTGCATCCTAATGACATACATTATTGGTGTCAATAAGAGACAAATAAGTATTTCTTGGGGCTGGTTTAGACATGTGTAGTATTAATAGGTAGGAATATAACTTAGAGCAACTATTAACAAACTCCTTAGATGTATAATAGTGGACTAAGGAAGCCTAAGGGTTTCAGTGGAAAGGAAAGAGGCAGGATGAGGCATAGCACTGGCAAGAACAAAGAAAAAGAGGAAGAGGGAAGATGGAAAAAGCTAGAGATTGTGTATCTCTGGTGACAAAGTACCTCTAACTGCTTCAACTGCCTCAGAACCTCCCTAGAAATCCAGATGATAAAACAAATTATATCAAAGAGAAGTTGTTTAATAATAATGTGCATGGCAAGTTGCAACTTACTGTGGCCAGGTGTAGTATCCCCAGTGAGTTTTTTCCACAAAGCAACTTGACTCCCATTCTTTTTTAGTTCTTGGTATACTTTTGCTATCATAATGCAACCAATGATTATCGGGTCTATCACCAGCAACAATTTGGGGGGGTTTAGGATATCCACCTAAGGAAAAGACAATTACATTTCATGAATTTCAAAATAACTGTGCAATAATTATTCTCAAATAGTGCTAGTGTGAGTTTATCTTCATAACAAGACTCTGTTAAAATTCGCTCAAGGCAAAAGCACATACATATGAGGCATTTCACATCAGAGAAGGAAAGATGGGATTATCCACTAAATGGTGTTGGGATAGTTATTTGAGGGGAGAAAGTCAAGTTTGATCCATACTTCATCCCTTTTACCAAAATTAAAAGGATTAATTTTGTTCAAACTTTTTAGGTTTGAATTAATTAATTACAGAGCTCAACAAATTCCCATATACTCTCTTCAACCAGATGCCCCCAATTTTAACATTTCACCATGTGTACACTTTGACATTCTCTCTCTTTACACACACACACACACACACACACACACACACACACACGTACACATGCACCTACACACACTTGTTTTTTGGGACCATTAAATATTCATTTAATATGAGACCTACAAACATGTGTTTCAAGTGAGGGTAAAACAAGATTAGTAGTAGAGAGTATAATGAAATGAAAGTCTTTCCCACATTTAGTTAACACCATTTTATAGTGTTCCAAAATAAAGGTGGTAGTTGGTGCACAGCTACACTCCCTCCCAAAATGGGGCTGGGGGTAAACTGAAGACAGCTGTTTGAATATCTCAGGAGTTATCAGAGATTAAAAAAAAATGATAGCCAAAGTAATAAAAATGATGTTTTTCTCCCTCCAAAATCAAATTAATCTTACCCCTAATCCTACTACTGAGGAAGAAACACTTAATATATTGATGAATTAAATGGTGATGGTATTTTAAGCCTTTGAAATACAGTTTGATAAATAACTAGTATAATTGCTTAGCTGATAAGTAAGGAGATGACATGTGTACCCAGAGTGTGTAAAAACTACACATTTTATGTATTATAAAGACATAAAGCTACACATTTTATGTATTATAAAGACATAAACAGCCATCTATTTTTATAAATACTTGCTATCACTAGTTTTTACTAAGTCAACTGTTTTCCCTTTATATTATTTCACACTTCATATTAAAATCTTCCTATACTCCTATATTTTGTATAGAAAAATACTTGACATCAAGAACTGTAATTTATACATTTCAAAGAAACTTTCCAAGTTTGACTGAGAAGCACCGCTCATTATGTTTGATAGCACTTACTGATTTCATACGGATTGATGATCAGCTTTTTGTGGGTTCTTTTTAGCTGCTTAAGAATACCAGCAACAGCTGAGATTGCCATCTAAAAAAGAAGCAGGTAAGGTACATATATCAAAATTTTAAACATCTCAAATGGTTGCTCCCTTGATCAAAAGCAGAATCTGGGTTCTGTTTCTTTCCAAAGCAGAGAAATACCTCACCCACTGACATCTGGCAGCACAGCCACATGAGGGCTAACTCTTGACTTGGACTGAGTCAGTTGCAGTTCTTACACTTAAACCTTCATCCATGCTAGTCTCTACCTAAAACACTTTTATCATTTCTTTGTTAAATCAATTCCTGCTCATTCTTCCTATCTCAGCCTAAACATTTCTTTCTAAGGGTCTTTTCTCAATGTGCCAGGTCAGGTCAGCCCCATCTTGTAACCTACCTCTAACAGTTTTCAAGTTAAAACCAACTAGTTGTATCACTCAGATACCTTTCCCTTCCTGTAACATGTTATAACTGTAATTAATTTTTTAAAGTCAATCTTTCCAATTAACCTATAAACATGTTCCCCGCTACATCTCCAGTGTTGAAATGCACAGTACCTGAACACCTCCTCATATATTTGTTGGATGAATTACTATCATCTCAGAACCGATAGAGGTAGATTTCAAATCAATACACTTCAAGATATCAGGTGAGGCAAAAATTTTCAAACCCAAGATTATAGCTAAAATAAAGTATCTACCTTTCGAACTACAATTGCATCGTGGTTGAGATTCTCAACAAAAAAACGTATGGCACGAAGCGGTAACACTCGGTCATCTCTCAAAAGTAGAGACAAAAGCCCAATGCCTATATGTTCAAATTTCCAGGGCCTGAAAAGGGGAGTGGGGGGGAATCACAAAACACATCATTCATAAAATCACTTTAAAAAAACAACCCTGTATTTGAAACATTATAATTTTAAGTTTCCCAAGAATCTAAATAGGTATATTGAAAAATACTGCTCCTATCATCAGCCCCATACTTTCTAAACTCATGAATCAGACTACAATTTTCTGACAGTCATTCATGGCCTTCAGGGTAGAAACCTCCTATAATACTGAAGATAAAAGTTTGAGAATTAAAAAAATATATTTTTGCACTTACAAATTTCTCTGCTCCACACCATCTAGCAAAGTGTTTATCAAATTTTCATAGTTCCTTAAAAAAAAAAAAAAATTCAGGTAAGGTATTGTTTTAATAAAATACTAAGATGGGGCTCCCCTGGTGGCACAGTGGTTGAGAGTCCGCCTGTCGATGCAGGGGACACGGGTTCGTGCCCCGGTCCGGGAAGATCCCACATGCCGCGGAGTGGCTAGGCCCATGAGCCACGGCCGCTGAGCCTGCGCGTCCGGAGCCTGTGCTCTGCAACGGGAGAAGCCCCAACAGTGAGAGGCCCGCGCACCACAAAAACAAAACAAAACAAAACAAAACTAAGATGAACATCAAATAATGTAATATAAATTCAAATTCACCCTCCTCTTCTCATCACCAGACTATAAAGGGTCTGATGAGAAGAAAGCCAGAGTGAAAGCAGATGCCTAACCCTGGGAAAAGAAAATGAAAGGCAGAGGAAAAAAAAAAAAAAGTGCTAAGTACACTGAGCAACTCAACCATTCCTGAGTGGACATTCAAAAGTAAATTTGTGAGTAGTAATCAATTGGTTAGGAGTGGTCTACCTGTGTAACAACCCAGGTATACATGAGGTAGGCTGTAAAGTTTATTATTTATACAGAACTGTTAGAAAAAAATTAATAAGCATATTCATACGGCAAAGAAAAAAATAAAGTTAGGAAGGCTCCTGCTTCAGTGTTACCATTGAAGTGTTTTGGTCCCAAAAATCTAAAGGCAGTTTACTAATATCCTAGTAACAAATTTGTATAAATGTTATCGATCAGAAAGTTATTATAAGAGATATGAAGAGATAAACGTGTTGAACTTGAATTTAAGATTTAATGAGTGGGATATGTGTACTACAAGAAAAATCAATTCATGTTGAAAAAAACATATGATATTAAGATAACTTTAGGGACTTCCCTGGTGGTGCAGTGGATAAGACTCCACGCTCCCAATGCAGGGGGCCCAGGTTTGATCCCTGGTCAGGGAACTAGATCCCACATGCATACTGAGACTAAGAGTTCGCATGCCACAATTAAGGAGTCTGCCTGCCACAACTAAGGAGCCCGTGTGCTGCAACTAAGGGGCCCTTGAGCTGCAACTAAGGAGCCCACCTGCCACAACTAAGACCCAGTGCAACCAAATTAAATAAATAAATAATTTAAAAAGATAATTTTATTGTGAGATGGTGTTTTCTACCTCCATAGCTGAAAGTGACAATCAGAGATCTTCACAATAATTACCTCTTAACATTTTGGTATCTCTTCAGAATCAGTGTGTAAATTTCATTAGGTAGTTACAGTGCATCTATATTTTAGAGATATTTAAAACCTACTATCTATAAAGTTATATGTCACGATAAGTAGGCATTCATAATTACCTTAGGGCATCAGCATTCCTTTCTTGTTGGCGTTTAAGTCCTTCTTTAATTTTTTCTGAGCTAAGCATTATCTGTTTGATAGACGGGTTTTTTGATTGTTGAAGTAATTCTGCTATTCCGACACATGACTTTGGAATCTTATTAAAAAGAAAAGCCAGGGAGGAAAATGACGTACTGAAATACCATGGATGAATCTTCACAACAATATACTGAGTGACAGAAGCCAGATACCAAAGGCCACAAACTGTATAATTCCATTTAGATGAAATGTCCATAATAGGCAAATTCACAGAGAAAAAAGGTAGATTAGTGGTTTCCAGGGGCTAGGGGTATGGGGGAATGAATGGGAAGCAATTATTATTGGGTACAGGTAAAGCAACTATACTCCAATAAAAACTAATTTAAAAAAATTATTGGGTACAGGGTTTCTTTTTCTGAGTAATTACAGTGTTCTAGAATTAGAGTAGTGATGGTTGTACAACCCTGAGAATATACTATTGTGAATATATATATATATATATTCACAATAGTATATAACAGCACACAACTGTTGTGTTCAAAATGTGAATTTTTTGGTATGTGAATTACATGTCAATTTTTAAAAAATTTTAAAAAAGAAAGCATAATCTAACAACAGTTACAAATAGCAAGAGTATGTTTTGCAGAAAAGGAATACATTTAGAGCAGTGGTTTTTAAAACTGAGTATGGGGCTTCCCTGGTGGCGCAGTGGTTGAGAGTCCGCCTGCCGATGCAGGGGACACGGGTTCATGCCCTGGTCCGGGAGGATCCCACATGCCTCGGAGCGGCTGGGCCCGTGTGCCATGGCCACTGGGCCTGCGAGTCCGGAGCCTGTGCTCCACAACGGGAGGGGCCACGGCAGTGAGAGGCCCGCATACCGCAAAAAAACAAAAAACAACAAAAAAAAACAACTGAGTATGGACATCAAAAATAATCACTGCAGAAAAGAGGGGGATTCAACCACACTCACACCTCTTCTACCCATCCCCAATTCTGATGGGTGTGTAAATAGGATTTTACAATTCTTGGATGATGATCTGCTATCTCTCCCCATTTGAGCTCCACTGAACCTGATATTTACTTTTTCATTTGTCAAATCATCCAATTTTAATCTTCACTATAAATTATGGAACCCTGTGGTCAATCTTCTGTGACTTTGACTAGTAGAACTGACCTCCTAAAATATAACCAACTCTTTGAAAAATGAGGCTGCAGACATACAGGGGATAATGGTAAATGCAACAATGTAATAACACTTTGTGGCCTCTTGGTAGAAAACCACCTAGTTCTCTCCTGGCCATGCTCCAACTTCCTACGCTACCCTGCCATCTATAGTAATGATCACTAAAGCAGTAAAAGGAAACAGAGTACTAATGCTTTAAAAAAAATTAGAATCAAATGCCAAGAATATGATTACTAAAAAAACACAAGAAAATGATAGCATTTTGACAAGGCAATGTTTGCACTAAAATTTGAATTAAAAAAATGATTTTGCTTACTGTGAAGTCCAAACCAATTGTTTCATATTGCCGATGAATCTTTTCTGCAAGATCATCAAACAGCCTCACTATTGATGGCTTTTCCAGGGACATTGCTTTGCTAAGCCCAGAAGAAACAATTGCTGGCCAAGTCTGTACAATACAGTCCCAATCATGAAGGTTTGCCAAGCATACACCGCTGTGATTTCCAAGGAGACAATACAAGGCACCCTGCAGGAAAAAATGATCAATATGGGAAACAAGAGGCACTGTTCAGTTGTAGCCAACTCACTTACATGTTGTTTTCAAATTTACTAAACACTGATTATTTAAATGCCTGGTACTGGTTATAAAATAGGTCCCCACATTCAACACGTTACTTTTAGAAACCTGAATTTGACACTTAAGTGCAATCCAGTAATATTTTCTCTAAGTCATTTAACAGAGGGTTAGCTCAAAGAATGGCTATTAATGAGGTAATATAGAAATGTGAAGATATTGCTTTTACGGATATAGCTTCCATTCTAATTCTCCTCTACTACATTTATAAAGGCTGTGAAATGTGTCACTCTTAGCATTTTAGGGTATAACGTACAAAATAATTTTAAAAATTGTGGTTAAATCTGATTGCCAAGTATTTCTCTAAGTATATAAAAACTAGGTTACTTAATTATACTGTGTACTTTTTACTCACAGGAGCTCAATTAATCAGAATGATTCTGATAACAGTAGGTACCTCTTTCTAAGGTACCCCATTTTAATGAAAAGAGCTATTAGTACCAAAACATTTTATTTCCTGAACATTCACCTGAACAATTCCAATCTGACTTCCTAACCACCCTGGGCTCTAATCCTCTTTACAGTTCTTATAAGATCACTGTAACTTCAATTTTACTGACCTAATAGACAGTTTCCAATTTTAAGCTTACTTGACTTGTCTGATTTTGTCCATTTAAACTGCTCTCCACAAGGTCGACAACATATCACCCAATGAGTTAGATCCTCTACAACATTCTTGAATTACACATCTGCCTTGGGGGTCAGCAATTCCATTACTGTGAAATTCTTTCAACTTTTCTCTACGTTTGAAAAATTTCGTAGTAAAACAAAATAAAAAACCCTATACCTTGAACTGCTGTTGTGTGACATCTTGCCTATCAGGCCGTAAGAACTCCAAAACCAGGGGAATGATATCTCTGCAACAGAAGTTATATGCTCCCAAGGCAGCAAAAAATGTTTGCTGGGCCTTATTTCTGACCTAAAGAAACAGTTATTAACAGATGACTTTTATTAAATGGTAGACAAACTACAAAAAAATTTCTAAATGAATCATTAAAACAAAGCAGTGGTAATTTAAATGTTTTCGTAATAACAGAAAAATATAACAAAGCACATAACTTAACAAAAATGAGTAAATGATAATCTTTTTATCAGAAGGAAAGCAAATTACCACCAACCACATCCATGGTTTAAGTTACACTGGTTCAGGGACTTCCCTGGTGGCGCAGTGGTTAAGAATCCTCCTGCCAATGCAGGGGACACGGGTTCGATCCCTGGTCTGGGAAGATACCACATGCCGTGGAGCAACTAAGCCCATGAGCCACAACTACTGAACCCGCATGCCACAACTACTGAGGCCTGCACATCTAGAGCCCATGCTCTGCAAAAAGAGCCACTGCAACGAGAAGCCCGCACACCCCAACAAAGAGTAGCCCCCACTTGCTGCAACTAGAGAAAGCCCGCGAGCAACAACACAGCCAAAAAAAAAAAAGTTACACTGGTTCAAATATCCTTTTGATAAAGGAGAGACTGAATGGAACTGATATGCATTTGTTCAGTAACATAATCAGCAGATTTAAACTTTTTATTCTGAGTTACTCTTAATGAGAAGGGTCAGATTTTCTCTTGTGTCTACACAAGGAAAATCAAAGACTTTCCAAAACACAGAACAACTTAACCTTTTCAATGCAAGCCTCAAGTACAGGCCACATATTTTTTTTTTTGCGGTACGAGGGCCTCTCACTGTTGTGGCCTCTCCTGTTGCGGAGTACAGGCTCTGGATGTGCAGGTTCAGCGGCCATGGCTCACGGGCCCAGCCGCTCCGCGGCATGTGGGATCTTCCCAGACCGGGTTACGAACCCGTGTCCTCTGCATCGGCAGGCGGACTCTCAACCACTGCGCCACCAGGGAAGCCCTAGGCCACATATTTTTAACCCAAGCAAAAGATTCAGTATAAATTTATAATCCATGAACTAGTTAAATAGTAATGAATAAAAGCAATACACTGTACATATTTCAAACTTCTTAAAACAATACTTTAGGCAAAATCTCTGGGTTAGATTGGTTTCCTAATTTACACTATTTTATAAAGACAGAATCATTGGCTGTACATGAATCTCTTTACTTTTCCCAGTTCTCTGTGTTTAGAGATAAATTTTTGGTCTTATGCTACCTGAAAGGAGGGACCCCACAATTCACATGGTATCAGCTTCCTGAACTCAAGCAGAATGCCTAGGAAGAATTATATGGCCGTCACAGACAGGCCTTCATAATGTGATTTAATTTAAGTGGCATCAACATTACACTAGCACTATCTACCAACATTAGTTATATATTTTTAAAAAAAATTTGAGAAGCAATTACGAACAGCAAAAATAAACATTATTTTAAAAAGAGAAGCAAGATTAGTTTGAATATATGTCATTTAAAATGTAAATTTTCTTTGCCAATAAATTATTTAAATTCCCTTGTTAAAATGGGGATACTTCAGATTGCGTGTTACAAAATGGGTGAGAGGGGGCATGCCCAGACTGTTTGGACTAGCCTTACCTGACTGTATGAACTTGTAGATAAACGAAGAAGATCTCTAATCATATCCTGATGTACCTTTTTGTATTCACAACCCTCAACAGTTAGTGTTCGTAGCTACAAAAAAAAAAAACAAAACAAAACAGTGTAAATCAAATCTCAAAGTTTTTTACTAAAAGTTCATTTAATTATGAAGTAACACCAATAATTAAATATTTATTTGAAAAACTGTCATTTAAAAAAGTCACTGTGGGGAGTTCCCTGGTGGCTAGTGGTTAGGATTCCGGGCTTTCACTGCTGTGGCCTGGGTTTAATCCCTGGTTGGGGAACTGAGATCCCGCAAGCTGTGCAGCACGGCAGGACAAAAAAAAAGGCATCATGATTTTAAAAAGCTATTTACCTCATGCTGCAACATTACTCTGTCAATCAATAGTGCTCTGATGTGTTGCTTTTTCCCATGGAGCTGAAAAACAGTAGCAAACACTTCAACATTTTCCCTAAATGACTTCAACAATGGTTCCCCTGAATCCCTTAACAAAAAATTAGTTCAAAGAAGGTACAGGATGGGATAGTGGGTACTGAAGGTATTTCATTTATTCTAAAATCATCAGACTTTTATTCAGTCAAATACTAAAAATACAAAAACAGCCCACTAAGAAAATTGCTTTACTCTATTAAATTTATAAACAGCCTTTCTGGGTAGTTGTGTATGTTTACTACAGAATATAACATTTTTTATTTTTGTAAAAATTATCTTTTAAGCTCTCCCCCACCCCCAATGTTCTATCCAGTCACTAAAGGCAGATGTCTGGAACTCAGACTGTTCCTCTTTCCCACCTGTATCTCATTAGTCATCAAGTCCCCACAATTCCATCTTCTTTTAAAAACACCTTATCTCCACCCCAATGCCAGTGACTGGATTCAGGCTGTGCTTTCCCATCTGAACTATTATAATAGTTTAACTAAAGCCTCCCGGCTTCCAGTCTCAATCGCCTACTGCTTATTGTTCACAGCGATGGCAGAGCTTTTCAAAATTCACCGAATTGAATAATGATCTTTCCAACATTTACATCAGATCTACTTAAGAACTTCTAATGACTCACCCGTTGCTGAATGTAAAACTGAAGCATTTTCTTGGGCAAAACTAGAAATGACCTAGTTTACCTCCTGCCACTCTTCCCTACAAACACTGTTTGCTAAAGCATGCCATGTTTGTACATCTCCCTGCCCTGGCACATGCCATTCCCTTTGTCTAAAATATGTAGCACCCTGTGCCTAAACAATGAACTCATATAACCTTTTCAGACTCAATTTCAACAAAAGTCTCCTATAGAAGAACACTGCTATGAACATCAAATGGCTGACTTAAGTATACTTTCTTCCAGGCTCCCAGGGAAGCTTGTATTGACTTCTCTTGGAGACCAAATATAACATAAGATTACATAAAATGCAATGCTTTAAAGTCATGCCTGTGGACAATTCCTATTTTTACTCCTTCAGTTTCTTACATGGTAAGAAAGCTGTTGCCAAGTTATCAGACTTGAAATTGCCATTGAGAGTCCAGAGACTACCATGGAAATCGACAGAAGAGTTTGTCTCAGGGAAGTACATTTTTCTAGGATCCTTTTGATTATACCATCATATAATATTTGAAAATCTACTATTTTTACTTATAGGGAACTTCCTCTGTATGCCAAATAATTGCTAAATCAGGTGGTTATATCAATATTATACACCTTTAAAAAAAATTCAGCTTTAGGTGAAAATACTGACCCGATTTTCCATTGATTTCTTTACTAGGTTAAAGCTTTTCCAACGAGAGTCAAATTCATGCTTGTGAGATCCTTGGAATTGCAAAAGGTCTCCAGTAATCTGCATCAAAGAATTGCAAATTTTATATTTATGAGTCGTCAAGTCAAACCCAGTCATATTAACAATTATGCAACTGTTAAGTGACAACTGTACCTTTATGATAAGAAACAAGGACTTGGTATCATCTTCTGAATTATTAAGTATGTGGTCTATAAGAGGAGGAAAAGAATTTTGGTTAAAATATTTTAAATTACTATAGGACTCCTGATATACTGGTTAAGGAAGGAGAGCAAAAAACAAACGAACCAAAAAAAACCACTGCCTGGTATTCTCACCATTTAGATTTTTAAAATGGTTAAGTAAAAGCACACATGCTATAAAATAAAATTTCTAAATATTTATTAATAAACATAAATTAAATACATATTTGTACTTACTAAGAAGTTTCCTTATGACCCTAGCAATTGTTTCTCGGTGGTTCTCTCTGGATAGATCTATTTTTAAAAAAATGAGAGAAAGCATTTTACACACTGAATGCTGACCAGAGCTTTGAAGTTTATATCAACAGTTATATCAAGAAGAGATAACGTATCCAGGAAAAAAACAAATGGGTCTGTATATGGGAAAAGAATCTAAAAAAGAGTGGAGATATATTTATATGTATAACAGATTCACTTTGCTGTACACCTGAAACTAACACAACATTGTAAATCAACTATACCCCCAATAAAAACTAAAACAAAATAAACAAACAAACAAAAAAAAAAAACAAAGAAAAACCAAATGGGTCTGTCTTTATCATAGTTGGTTAGTAGCTTGGCATGATACAGAATAACTTTTAAAACCTTCACATTTATAAGAACCTGCTTACAAAACTTTATTAGGCAGGCAAGGAGGAGGGAGATAAAACTATCTCTGCCAATATTTCAAAGGCTCTATCCTCTAATTAGAGGCCATAAATGCATAGGATTCTCTAATTAGTTGTGGTGACCCAAATCAAACAAACAAACTACACCTAATTAATGTATGCAATGAACTCCGATGTTAATCCAGCAATAAAGAAGTGTGCTAAATTTCTATTAATGTTAGATTCAGAACATTAAATTAACACAAAATGTTTTACATAAGTATTTATATAAAATTTAACTCACTGTGATAGAAAGATACTATAAAGATAGTTAGAATAGGTAAGGGTTTACATCAAGTATAATACAACAGTTCTATAACAATTCTAACCATAAATGAGCATTACAATATATGAAAAGTCTGCCTTTGCACATAGAAAGCATCTATCTTTTACTGGCTATTCTTTATATAATAATTACACACTTTCTCCAGAAAAAGCAAAGATAATATTAAGTAATTAATATTCATTCTACATATAAAAAAGAGACTAGAAAAACTGTTAACTACAAAATTATCCCATTTTAACCCTTGTGCAGTGACTGATGAAAACAGTCCATACAGATTTACTCAGATTAGGATTCACATACCATATTCAAGTCCAGTATACAACTTTGTCTCTTCCAAGGACACCATACTTGGTACCCTGTATAAAAACAAGAATGCTTGTATTTATTAATAATACCAATAAGGAGGCTTAAAGGGAAAAGTGTCATTGCTAGAATGTTTAAATGATGATCTTTAACAAACACAGATCTCTCATCTTCAGTACTTCAATTCTTTACTCTAGCTTTCTGAAGATTAATGCTCTATCTGTTTCAGTAAGGACAGTGTTATTCATCTTTAAAAAAATGTTAATTAAATGTAATGACTTTAGGGGGGGGAAATTCACTGCTCAAATGAACATAACACTGATATTCAATACTCAAATGTAAAAGATTAAATCTGATGTTAAACATTTATACAAGGAAAAGTCAGCTTTACAATGTTATAATAAAGGTTAAAACTAGACACCAAAAAATCACCATCAAATTTTACTGTAGAATATACAGTATTCTTTAGATAATCTTTAGATAATCATTACCCCTCTTAAAACCAGCTAAACTGATCTCTCCTGACATCTGCAGTAAAATGCCACTACTTTTGAAGATGTTCAGATGTAAAAAAACTACATTAAAAGTCATTTTTTAGGTATGTATGGACAGATTCTGCTGGGGAATAATGAACCTTTATATCTGAAATCTAAATTTTCTTTAATGAAAAATAAGTAGACTTTATTTCAAAATATGAGATTCAATTCAATAACTGTTTACAAACAAAGCAATAATACTTTCTAAGAAAAGGAAGACAGGCACAAATGCCAAGGAAACATGGGGTAAGCGTATCCTATACAAGGCTAATTAGTAATAAATAGAAAATTTATAATTATTGCTCATAATTCACGACCTACACAACACTTGTAATGAAGAAAACACTATTTTGAAATCAACATACCCCTCCCCCGTACTGTATTTTTTTAAGTTGAATTAATTAAGTTATTTCTACCCTAATATTTGGTTTTTATGAATTCTGGAATTTATCTAAATGGGTAATAACATTAAGATGACTAAAATGCCAATTATTTAACTATGTTCCTTGCCATAATGTGGATGGCAACGGTACTGTCCCAAGTTTCAAAACCAAGCCTACAGAATATAAACAAAGAATGGTAATATTTCATAATATAAAATGCTAATTTGCTTTTCAGAGAATTTCAAGAATTTCAAATTCAGATTCTTCTTAAAATCTGGTTTTCATTCCATAAAGTTTCAACTTTCGGCAACAGCTTGCAAACTTGAACATTCTGTAAAATTATGTATGATTGAAAAATATATATGTATCCAGAGTCCAGTCATTAAAAAATAAAATCAGATTCTTTCACAATGAATTTCAAGGGAAGTCCAACATCTTTACTGAAATTAGATTTGACCACGAAAGAGAAAAAAGGCTGTGCTCACATAGTAACAAGCGTTAGGCGAAAGACTGTTACCCACCCCCCTCCGCCTTCCCTGGTAAAGCATGGGGAAGTACTTGGCCACAAGCTATCACATGAGAGTACATGTCCCCTCACTGCTGCTATAAACATAAGTTGTTTCCTAAAGTAGGAATACAACTGTACCTCACCCCGTCCATACCTAGTACCGCACAGTACTGAACCAAGCATGCATTTTAATTATTGTCACAAAAATTACTCTTAACAAATGACATTTTAAAAAGCATTCACTGTAGTAAGCTATCCCGAAAATTTTTTTACTATATCAAACAAGCAAACAAAAGGCTATCAGTTGGGAATTTGAAATGTTTTTCTTATACGCCTTTCTGACTTTAATAACACCAATCACACTATAACTACATTTAATAGCAAGTCTCATCTAAGAACCGTGATGCTAATTCTAAAAATCCATGTGTCACTCTGAATTGTTTCCCTATCAGAAAAGTTGATGAAGTACTATCACTTATTACTATTATTTAGAAACATATCAACCTGTGTGGGCTTTTAAAATATTAAGTAATAGATTTAAATTAAAATGGCTTAGGCTTTTACTTTTAAAACCTGAACTAAAACACATCTTACACATCTCAAGAGTATAGAAGGCATCTGTTTAGACATACAGTTCAGCTTTACTTTATTTGTTCTTATCCATCTCAAGTTTCTCTTATGCTTATTTATCTAAGATTCAGCTTTAATTGATCTCTTCTTATCTAACAAATTAATTAAACTCTGATTGTATTGACACCTTTTACACCAAATGCTTCTCATTGAGTATAAATACATATTTATACGTAAATATTTCTTCTGATCTTTAGAAGAATAATTTTCTAAAAGAAATGTCTATCCATTACCCAAGTAAGACTTTATAATTGTATCTCTTTGTGGTCACATCTTAAGTCTACGTGTGCTGGGCTGTACTCTCTGATACTTAAATCTGCTCTTGTAACTTTTAGTTATGTATATAATCTTAGCTGAGTAGACTTAAAGTGCTATCAACAATTATAGATCTGCATTCTGATTAAACACTATAGTAGCAATATATACAATTTAAATAAAATATCATCACTCCCCCACCCCGAGTGAAATTCATTCTACTCATCACTGGTTCATTTTTACAAACAGTAATATAAAAATAAAAGTATGACAAATAATTTCAACACAACATATTACAAATAATACCATGTATACAATAATAATCAAGTTAAATCAGGTTCATAGCAACTACATAGGACCACCAAGCCACCGAATTTATAACAAAATGTGTTTAATATCTGTACCACTTTAAAAACAAAACAAAACAAAAAACTTGTACATTTTCTACATCTATGATATTTGTACCACTAGATGGCAATCTTCTTTAGATTTGATTAGAGTAGAACGATGAAAATAATCACTGGTGGGAAAGAAAGGATAGTGAAAAAGGAAGAAATGACCAGTAACATAAAAACAAAATATACAATACAAATCAAATATGCAAATGAAGGCTAGGTGAACTGTCATGGAACAACTGCAAACAATAATTCTCCCTTTCTGTAAGTGGAAGAACAACCTACCCTGCTCCAAATCCCTCCCCTCCCAAATGAAAACAAACATAAAAGGTATAAAAACCAAGCCACTAACAGATTTTTTTTTTCCCTCAAGATAACAAGTGTTTCACAACAGACAACGGGCCTATTTCTGTGTTCTGTTATCCAGTTCAATCCTGGGCATAAACAATAGCTATAAACACAAATTAAAGGCTGGCTCTGACTCTACCATGTGAACAAAAGGTTGCCAAGTAAAGAGAATCTTACATACCGCTAGGTTTAAAATTAACTCGGAGCATAAGAACTATTTCCATGTCTGACACACAAGTTTTTTTAAAAATCAATGAAAACAGTCAGAAGGTGAAATAAGGAGAAAACAGGGTTACTCACCGTGGAGTAGTAACTGTTTCCTTTTCTGTGTGCAGCTCCCCCAGCAGAGCTGGGTAGTTTCCTGGAGGTGCCAAGAGAGGTTAGCTAGCCCTGCCCCTCATCGCATAACAACACATCCTTTCACATATTCATGAAATGGTCTCAACTCTTAGACCTTAAGTATGAATTTTTTTTTTTTTGAGTGAAAAGTTAGTAAAAGCTGAGCTCCTAAGAATGATTTAACTAAGAATGACTTAACAGATCTATTGGAGGAAAGGGGGCACAAAGTAAAGAAGAAATATTTGAGATGAAAAATGATGACTCCTCTACCTTGAGTAACCCTGTTTTTATAGATGTTAGTTTTTTGCATCCTGTGATAGCTGGTTAGACCTAAAAGATTCTAAAGAAATGGACTGCAAAAGGAGAAATTAATGACCATTTGAGGATTAAAGGCAAGTGTCCAAAATTCCTACATGACCCTGGAAAGACATAATCCAACTTCCACATCTATAAAGGTAGAACTATGAGTATAAATTATAGCACAAATGTTTCCATGAAATCATTAACTAAAGGTTCCAAGAGCAAAATAGAGAGGTTTAAGATTAATTCAGTAACCTTGGTATCTGACAAAACTGTTAAATTTCAAACTGAACTAAACTAAAAAAATTTACTCAATTAAGGGTAAATTAAACCCTCAAGGGACCTTATTTCATCCATCCTTTGAAACAGTAAAATTTAAAATATGTACAAGATACTTAGTAACCCTACGTTGCTAAAGGCCAAAAAGTACAATGTAGATATCATTAGATATATAATTTACTTTATACTTAGGACAATCAACTCATCTCATCTAAGCTTTTTATTTTTTGTCAGTCTCTAATCACATAGCATAGAAAATTGTTTTTCACATGTGGTAGCCATTTCCCTGAACAATGGGATCCCATATACTCTATTAGCAATTAAGATTTCCTTACAGGAAAATTCAGAACTGAAATAAGCTTCTGGTTTTTTACTGCTGCAATTTGACAGAAGACTAATACTACTAATACATGCACAAGGCAAACTTAATAATAAGTGATTCGACAAAAAATAATTAAAGCAGCTAGAATATTTTCCCTAATTGAGATTTATATAAGAAAAATGTAAGTTTAAATTTTAAAAAAGAATTGAGCTGCTAGGTGCTTCCAAAAACTGGTCTGGTATTTCAGAAAATGCAAAATGTCCCACAAATACCACAGCCAAACACCACCGGATATCTTAGGCATTACACTAAAGCACTGGTCACCATTATGCGTTTCCTTTTCTCCCCAACTTGGCACATTTTACTCTATCTCCTTTGGAATAACTCATGTCCAAAATAAAAGAGCTATTTTCATCTTCTAGTTTCAAATTGACCTGCTACTGATAATCTCCAAGAATTATGCTACAGATCTTCTTTCTTCAAACTAGGCAGTATGATTCACTATTACAGAACAATGGCACCATCAATTGAAATTATTTGATTAGTTCTTTCAAATCAATTTACACTTAGAAGATTTTAATAATTATTGACCTATATTAGAATAAGCATTTTAGAAATTTAAAAGGCTAACTTTATTTTATTTTACTTTAGTGAAAACTAACTTTCTATCTACAAAAAAAAAGTTATAATGTTATATAAAGTCAATGTAAAAAGTCACATATTGCCAAAATAAATTAAAATTTCAGGTGAAGGTGATACCAGTTAGAAATTGGTTTTTTAAAAAAGGATTCTGTTAAGAACTAATTAAAAGCCCAGGGAAGACTTTACAAACTCTCTCTTTTGACAATTCAAAGGCAAAGGGATGCTCATTCATCTCTAACTGTACTTTGTATAATCATTACACTGACTGGTGTACATAACTATAAAAAATCCTAAAAATGTGTACTGTTCAGTGATTAAAATGATTGAAGTTTTCCTCGTTGTATATTTTATTTCATTATGTACTATTAAATATACAAGAAAATATATTTTATAATTAAAATATATAAACACATTTATATTAAACATAATTTTGTATTACTTCGTTAGGTTTTATTATGTCAAATTTTCATTAAGTGAAAATTCTAAACACAACACTTTTAAATCTAAATCATCTTTCCTTTTCAACTTTTCTGAAAAAAACCTATAAAGGGATATTCGTTTCAATTTTATAGCTTATAATGTATAGTAAAATGGGCTAACAATCTGCTTAATTATCTTTTGTGGCATTAATAAGGTTTTAATAATATGGTATTGTTTTCCTTACTGAAAATGCATTTCATTATATACATATCTAACTGGCTTTATAATAACCAAATATATATGGAACATTTGCCCTAATGTACATTTATTTCAAAGGATAAAGACTTTGCTTCAATGGCTCCATGCTGAAATGAACGTTCAACGGAAACCTCTAAGCCTCCTGAGTGTATCGTAATCATCACTCAATACTAAAATAATCTAATTATATACACAGAAGATAAATGCTTTTGCTCTTAGATAAATTATTGGATTAAAGGACCACACTTCAACACGTTCAAGCAGAACTAAGTTTACTGATATAATCAATTTGTTACGTATGAAATAGCTTTTTGGCATGCCGTAAGAGTTAAGTTCTTACTAATTACATACTGTTAAAGATCATTAGGGAAATCAAAACCATTTCTGTAGGTCTCTCATTTAAAAACACTGTTTAACATCTCTCTTGACAAAAATGAATTTTGGTAAAATTGCTCTTATATCAAACTATAAAACTGATGAAAAACAAAAGTTCTTTAAAAGAATTCAGTAAATTCCTAGGCAAACTTAAAACAGATTTCCTTACCTGAAACGACCCTACTTCTCCCTCTTAAATCTAATGAGTAATCTAAAAAGTTCAATGCCTAGAAACAGTTTTTAGATAAGTGAAATAAGTGGGAATTATGAAAATGTATGACCCCAAACAACTGATTATGCAGAATATGGAAAGACAAGCAAGCCACATTTTAAAACCATTCCTTGAAACATTTTAAGATTTTTGTTGCAAAATCAACAAATAATTCTCCCCTTCTGCTTTTCTGAGTGGCAAGGTTTCCTTACTCAATTTTGTGTGATTTTCATTAACTTATTCAGCAATGAGATGTTGGTGTTCAGAGAAAATGATCTAACATGGTATACTGAAACTAGCATCTATGTACTTGATAAGTGAGCTAAAGTTATATACAGCTGATTTCATTTAAACTCAATTTTTTTCAACTTAAATGGTAACACTGACAATGGACTAAATCAAGACATTCATTTGAAATAATAATACTCTGAAAAGCACTTAAAGTTGTAAAAGCAACTTGGTGGATCTCAAAAGTTCAAAATCATAATGAACAACATAGAACAAATTTTTATTAAAAAACACCCCAGGTTTTTTGCTAGAAAATCCTTACCATTGATTGCAGACCAAAAAAAAAGGTGTTTTCCTTTCTTTTTTTAAAGAATTTATCTTAGTTAACTCAGTAAACTAACAGATGAACTTAATATCTCTAAGTTGATATTTTAAAACTGATTAGCATTGAAAGTTATTCTATCCTGGTACCATATGAAAAATCTGAATAAAGCCCTAAAATTTATAGATCTAAACTGTGCCTCAGGTGTTTTTGGCCTAACAATGACAAAAAGGTTAAAGTGATACAGAAACAACACCAATAACAAAACCAGTGACTCATTATGTGACTAAGTCTTAAAATATATGCCAAATGGCAAAACAGCAAAATATGTAAAGTAGTTATTTTTACTTACAAGTTAGTAACTGGCTCTCCTTTCAAGGGAGGTAGGAGGTTTCCTGAGCCAATTAAACAGTTGTGTACTATAGTCAGACTCTGTAGAACATCATCTCTAGAAAAAATAAAGAGCATTTTCATATTTGAGAAGACTCCAAATCCCTATTTAAGAAAAAGCCTTGTAGAGTTTAAGGTGAAGTAAAAAACTTTATCAAGTGGGAATATACAAAATTAAGGCATAGAAATGAGGAATGTTTTCAGTTTACCCTCTTAATAGTACAAGGTAATTAAACAGATATTTACTGATAATATTAGACCTGCTTACATTTAAACAGGCTCTAAATAATCACAAGTAACAACAACTGATTGCCCTTTGTGAAGCAATTCTGAATTTAATTCCCTATTTACCCAAAGATCACAACCACTAACAAAAAGGGAAAACAGTATTACAGAAGATTCTCCACTACAGTCTGTTTTTAAAATGCGCTAGCTAGGGACTTCCCTGGAGGTCCAGTGGTTAGGATGCAGCGCTTTCACTGCCAAGGGCCCAGGTTCAATCCCTGGTTGGGGAACTAAGATCCCACAAGCCATGCAGCGTGGCCAAAAAAAAAAAAAGACTAGCTAAACATTTACTCCAAAAAGCAGTTCAGAGTACCACACAGCCAACGTAAGTCAATCATACTTCTTCCTCCTCCAAGCCCATTCCTACTGGATTTGCTTATCAGAATTTCCTGTTATTTGACACATAGTAATTTTCTTACTATGATTTTAGGAACTTTCAAAGATTCAAACTATAAAAGTCTAGTGGTTTCAAGTAATTGTTTCGTGCTAAAGCTCTTTGGGGGAGAAACAATATCTTAGAGATATTTCTCTAAGTAATATTAATATCAATAGTATAAGAATTACTAAAAAGAAACAAGCCAATAAAATCTAAGGCGAATCTAGAAAAACAGGCACTTCCTTACAAAGGGGGCATATTTACACACACTTCCCAAAAGACGCACAAGTGACACTGCTAAATAGAAGGCACTAAAAGCAAACTAGGAAAAAACTCTGAGTTTTTCTATTTAAGATGTTTAAGTATTATGACAAAATTTCTGTTATTAAACTATAAAATGGTTTTATATTATATAGTTTTATATTATAGTAATGTGATTAGAAAACCATTTAAATGTATTAAATGGTTTTCTGATCACATTTATGGCAGACATTCAAAACACACATTGAAAATGAATACATCAGGGACCTCCTTGGTGGCGCAGTGGTTAAGAATCCACCTGCCAGTGCAGGGGAGACGGGTTCGAGCCCTGGTCCAGGAAGATCCCGCATGTCGGGGAGCAACTAAGCTCATGCGCCACAACTACTGAGCCTGCACTCCAGAGCCCGCGAGCCACTACGGAAGCCCGTGTGCCTACAGCCTGTGCTCCGCAACAAGAGAAGCCACCGCAGTGAGAAGCCCGCGCACTGCAACTAGAGAAAGCCCACATTCAGCAACGAAGACCCAACACAGCCAAAAATAAATTAATTTTAAAAAAAAAGAAAATGAATACATCAGATATGCCATCGAGAGAGGGAGAGGCACAAAAAGAATTTTTTAGTCTACAACCATATAACACTAACTGATTATAAAAGAAAACTAACCTAGACATTTCAAGTTCTCCATCCCCACAACGCTGGAGTTTGATGAGCTCAGGCTGAAGAAAAGAGTCCAACAGATAGAAGGCAAAAGCCACTTCTTCAGAAGAAGGAACATGCCACTGGATCCCCAAATTCCACAAGTCCCCTGGTTTACCCCAGTCCTAGAAAATAGCATTTAATTAGCAAGTTGAGAAGTTAGAAGAAAAAAAAAAACAACATACAAACGTATTTTAAAAGGCTTAAAAGAAACTGTATAGGTAATCCAAACCTAAGGCAGCAAGTGCACAAAATAAAGGTATGAAGACATCATAGGAGTCTTTCATTATCACTCCTGAAAAGGGTCTCCCTGAAGAGCCACTCAAATATGAGTTTACTATAACAGTAACAATAATTTTATGTAAGGCTATTGCATTCCACCCCCAAATTATATGGAACTATGGAGGTTAAATATGGCATTAAAAAGTCATTTCACATACAAACAGAAAAGAAGAAAACTAGAGCTAGATGAGAGCTACATCATACTTCCCAAGTTTAAAACATTCCAATAATAGTTTTAGTAATCTATGTTAAAAATAAAGAAGTGACACCTTAATACACAACAAGGAAAAAACCTGCACTTTGAATCCCTTAGAAAAATAACCCAATATATCCTGGAATCCTAAATTATTGAAAATGCTTGCCTTGATAGGAAAGTATTCAGAAGGAGGCTTGTCAAAGCCGCCTGGCACACTGCAGTATTCTGTAGGGTAGATAAGTGTAGTAGAACGAAGAAGGTGATGCAAAAGGTTACAAGACAGAGTGTAACCCTGCTTACAGGTTAAATGTAGGGTTCTTTGGAGAATCTTTACAAGGTGCTCCCTATAAGGAAGCAACTTCTTCCCATCCACTCGACTAATCTAAAAAGAAAACAGTTAAAGATATTTTGGTTAAAAGATCAAGAATCAACAATTAAAGTTAACTATGTTTGGCCATTAAAGTAGTCTAAAATAATAAGTGTTTCTTTTTTGTTTTTTTGTGGTACGCGGGCCTCTCACTGTTGTGGCCTCTCCCGTTGCGGAGCACAGGCTCTGGATGCGCAGCCCAGCGGCCGTGGCTCACGGGCCCAGCCACTCCGCAGCATGTGGGATCTTCCCGGACCAGGGCACAAACCCGTGTCCCCTGCATCGGCAGGCGGACTCTCAACTACTGCGCCACCAGGGAAGCCCGTAATAGTGTTTCTTAAAATTACTTTAATTCATTTTAGGATTATCATTTTAATTATATTCTAACAATGAATTCTTTCTTAAGATCAAAACACATTTTCTGAGTTTAGGCTCTGAAGTGCCATAGTAACATCCTTTTCAAGAGGCTATCTCCTTAAAGAGACAAAACTTATTTAAATGGATTTCTCTGTTCTTTGGTTTCTGAACTAACCCCTATAGGAAACTGAAGTTTGACTGATGGCCAAATTTAGCATGGTGTGGGGTGGGGGAGGAAGATGCCAAATCTGATACACTTTTCAGTCAGAGTTACCCACAGTAGAATTAATCAGTAAAAAGTCAGGTAAAGCACTGACCACGAAGTAGTCAACAGTTACCATACTCTTTTTATAATAAGAAAATGAGATTTATCTGACTTTTTGTTGTCCCATAAAGACATTTTTCAAACTTATGACTTTACATGTTTTTTGTGGGTTTTTTTTGCGGTACGCAGGTCTCTCACTGTTGTGGCCTCTCCTGTTGCGGAGCACAGGCTCCGGACATGCAGGCTCAGTGGCCATGGCTCACAGGCCCAGCCACTCCGCGGCATGTGGGATCTTCCCGGACCGGGGCACGAACCCGTGTCCCCTGCATCGGCAGGAGGACTCTCAACCACTCTCAACCCACTTCCACCAGGGAAGCCCGACTTTACATGTTTTAAAGTTAACTTTTCAAAACAGGATAAATCTTCAGAGCAAGTCAACATTTTCACAGAAATATTTTCTTATTCCAAAGATTTACAATACCTCAGACAAAAGTTGAAGATTCCATAGTAACTCCTTATCTAGCTCTTCTTCATTTAATACATCATCATCTAAAAATAGCAAAATAGTATCAGAAGAAAAAAAAAATCCAACTAAATGCATCATTTAAAAGTATTTATATTTAATATTTCTAATAGCTGAGAAAAGTCTCTTTTAGGACTTTTTCTTTCTTTCTTCATTAAGCTGGACTTGCTCCAGAGGAGGTAGAAGCTCAGTTTTCAAGAAAATAAACACACCAACCAGGACGCCTGCCCCTACACATCTCACAAAATAACAGATATTATAGCAACAGCTGAATGCTTCTTGTATGTATGAAAACATTAATGTAATAGAGTAAAATTTCTAAGCTACCTGTCAACCCTGGATGATACCTTGTTTTGAGCAATTTTACCCCAAACTGTAAAATTAAAATACTGCATGGCTTAGAGAATCTGTTTCCATCAACAGAGTTGTAGAAACCAAGAAAAAAATTTGCTAAAGTTACAAATACAGAATAATAACCTTAAGACTTACTCATTGTAAGCTGAGTTATAACACTGCAGCAGTGGGGAACAAATAGCTTCAAAGATTCCTCCGGGCAGCACTGAAAACATATTTGTACAAATAAGTTTTTTTGAAAGGCACAAGTATTGAACAGTCACAAAGTATACACTAGCTCTATTTTCAGTGGCAAATAAGGGCTATAAGCAGCTACTGAAAGAAATGTGTATTTTAAGAATGATAAGCATGTCTAAAATAGTTAACCACATAAAACTCATGGCTATTGATTCATTAATTCATCAGTCCAGAAAACCCCAACTCACCTTCACTGCAGCACGGCACATGTCTGCCACCATGCGGCCTGCAACTCTTGTTTCAAATATATGTGAAATCGAAAAATTAAAAACCTTCTGAAGGGCCACCTATTAAAAGATAATGTAACAAATGAAAATGTCTAACCAGCACGTTTAAGAAAATTAAACATCTTTTGAAACACCAAAGAAAATGATACTCACACTATACTAAAAATAACCAAGTAGGAAAAACTTAACCATCTGAATACATAAAGATTTGCTTAATAATGCTACATTCAGGTCTATGAATAACCTTTGCACAAAACCCTAATGTGAACAAAACATTTGCGGCACAAGATTTTATTTGCTGCAGAAATGCTAAGCACAAAACCAGAGCTGCTGGAAGCAAATGCAATTTAATTATCTTGTTGGCTAATCCAATATAACAGAGGGAATTTGGGGTAATATCTAATATTTACAGTTTGTCATTCTGACAACTACAAACTATATTTTTCTCTCCTCTAAAAGACTTGAAGCATTCTATTTAATTTTACAATCAAGTCACAGAATTTTAATTTCATTTCTGAATTAAAGAATTAGCTCTAGACATGGATTGACAATGCTGCAAATTATAAACAACTCCTTTCAAAAGATTTTGGTTAAATAAGAGATTATTTATGTTAATTTCTTTATACTAACATAATCGTAGTAAATATTTCATGCAGGTGTAAGGCAGTTTAGCTTTTAACCAGGATAAACACTGAACGATGATAATCTCAGATAGCGAAAGAAGAAACAGAAATGGATAGAGAGTAGTGGAATAGAAAATATGAAATAAATACCATATTGTATATAATAGGTATCAACTAATACTGAATAAGTGAATGCTCACAGAATGCCTTATGAGGACAAACTATTTCTCATTCATCACAGTTTGCCAGATTTTTATATTTGGGATTTAATTTCTATTATGTGATGGCATAAACAATTTTCAAAACTTTTCTCCCAAGTAGTATTTTACTGTAAATTTTAAACATACAGTCAATTCTTGTTATTTGCAGTAGTTATGCTCTGTAAAATCACTGTGGGCACTGAATTAGCAAACACTGAACCACAGTTCTTAGGGGAAATACAGGATTAAGTTCCCATAAACCTCTGGTTACATTTTCATCAACTGATGGATATATGGATATATAATTTTGTTTATGTGTGGTTCTCTTTGAAGACACTTTAATGTCGTTAATACACTGTTGATTTTTGCATTTTTGCAACAATTGCATTGTTGACACTTTAATACATTGTTGATTCATTAACCTTGAACTCATAGCCAAAGGCACTGTAACTCATTTCTGAATGAAGCTTACCTAAAACATGTTAATATTTTCTATGTTAGGTCCATCACAACTACCTTTTGCTTAGAACACTAGACAGTGAGTGCATCAGCATTACTCTTGGGGGCCATTTTAAAATGCAAAATCACCAAAAAGCACAAAAATGTGAACGATCTGGCCTTAAATAGATGAAAAAAGGACACCTGTTTACATTACAGTATGAGAGCTAAAACAAGATGGCAGAGTGTCACCTTATTCGATTTCAGCTGTAAACACGCACAACTCAAAAATTTTTGCCACTTTCAAAAGTTTGCACAAAAGCACTGCGAGTACCAATTTTGGGGTTACAAATAAATTTTAGCAAGTACACTATGTTGAATTTGCAAATACAGAATCTGCAAATAATGAGGATCAACTGTGTATCTTTTCCAAATTTTATTTTATTTTTGGCCTCGCCACGCCATGAGGCACGCAGGATCTTAGTTCCCCACCAGGAATTGAACTTGTTCCTCCTGCAGTGGAAGTGCGGAGTACTAATTACTGGACTGCCAAAGAATTCCCCATCTTTTTCAAATTTTAGTATGGAAAGAAAGGATAAGCTGGCATGATATGCATACAAAGTAACCTGAAGTTCAATTTTTAAAACATCAAATAAAACTACAAGTTGGAATTTAATTCTTTGCAGCAATGCACTCTTACCATAAATATTTCTTTGGAACATTGTGTGAGGATTGTACTAAACGTAGAAGACAGACCTAATTCGACCAAACTCTCCAAGTGAGTCATTTTCTCAGTTTCTGTCTCTTCTCTTGTTTGCTCCAATGTGCTACTTTCTATAAGTCCAAAGCATCTAAATAACCCAAAGAAAGTAAAACTTTAGCAACTAAAAACTGGCTTAACATTTTTTGTTGTTGATTAGATAAATCTATTGTCATGACTATGCAAGTGATAGCTACTTAATTTGTACATGGATCACAAACCAACTGTCCTTTTGTAACTTAAGAAGCACCAGCCTTGCACAGTACTGGGTTGGCCAAAAAGTGCCTTCGGTTTTTAAGTAAAAATAAAAGACACATTTTTCATTTTCACCAAGAACTTCACTGAACAACGTATTCACCCTTTTGTTCCACTACCTGCTCCATTTTTCAGGCAAATTCATAATTCCATCCTCCCAAAACTTTTTATCTTTTTGAGCAAAGAACTGTTCCAGATGCGTTTTACAGTCTTCCAGGGAATTGAAATTTTTTTCCACGAAGAGAATTTTGTAAAGACCAAAATAAATGGAAATCCAAAGGTACTATGTCTGGTGAATACAGTGGATGAATCAGGACTCCCCAGCCAGGGACTTCCCTGGTGGTCCAGTGGCTAAGACTCTGCGCTCCCAATGCAGGAAGCCCAGGTTCAATCCCTGGTCAGGGAACTAGATCCCACATGCCACAACTAAGAGTTCGCATGCAGCAACTAAGAGTTCACATGCCACAACTAAAGATCCCGCACGCCACAACTAAGATCCAGTGCAGCCAAATAAATAAATAAGTATTTTTTTAAAAAAGAACTTCCCAGCCAAGCTGTAACAGTTTTTTTTGTTGGTTTATTTTTTAAATTTTTGGCTGCATTGGGTCTTCATTGCTGCGTGCAGGCTTTCTCTAGTTGTGGCGAGTGGGGGCTACTCTTCGTTGCGGTGCGTGGGCTTCTCATCGTGGTGGCTTCTCTTGTTGCGGAGCATGGGCTCCAGGTGCACGGGCTTCAGTAGTTGTGACCCACGGGCTCTAGAGCTCAGGCTCAGCAGTTGTGGCGCACAGGCTTAGCTGCTCTGTGTCATGTGGGATCCTCCTGGACCAGGGCTCGAACCCGTGTCCCCTGCATTGGCAGGCGGATTCTTAATCACTGCACCACCAGAGAAGTCCCTGTAACAGTTTTTGCCTGGTCATCAAAGAAACATGAAGTCTTGTGTTATCCTGTAGGAAGATTATGCATTTTCTTTTGACTATTTCTGGATACTTTTTGTCGAGTGCTGCTTTCAGTTGGTCTAATTGGGAGCAGTACTTGTTGGAATTAATCATTTCGTTTTCTGGAAGGAGCTCATAACAGAGGACTCTCTTCCAATCCCACCATATACACAACATCACCTTCTCTAGATGAAGACCAGCCTTTGGTGTGGTTGGTGGTGGTTCATTTCACTTGCCCCACAATCTCTTTTGTTCCACATTATCGTACAGTATCCTTTCATCATCCATCACAATTTGTTTTAAAAGTGGAACGTTTTGGGCTTCCCTGGTGGCACAGTGGTTGAGAGTCCACCTGCCAAGGCAGGGGACGCGGGTTCGTGCCCCACACGAACCGGGAAGATCCCACATGCCGCGGAGTGGCTGGGCCTGTGAGCCATGGCCGCTGAGCCTGCACGTCAGGAGCCTGTGCTCCGCAACGGGAGAGGCCACAACAGTGAGAGGCCCGCGAAAAAAAAATAAATAAAAAAAATAAAAGTGGAACGTTTTCATTACATTTAAGTAGAGAATCGCATGTGGAAATATGGTCAAGAAGGTTTTTTTCGCTTAACTTACGTGGAACCCAAACATCAAAGTGATGAACACAACCGAGCTAATGCAAATGATTTCAACACTTGATTTGGATATTTTGAGTATGTCGGCTGTCTCCCGTGTGGTGTAACGTTGACTGTTCTCAATTAATGTTTTGACTTGACTGCTATCAACTTCAACTGGTCTACCCAACCGTGGAGGACTGTCCAGAGAGAAATCTCCAGCAACTTCGCAAACCACTTTTTTTCAAATATTTTTTAAAATTGGAGTATAATTGCTTTACAATGTTGTGTTAGTTTCTGTTGTACAATGAAGTGAATCAGCTATTATATCCCCACATCCCCTCCCTCTTGGGCCTCCCCCCAGCCCACATCCCACCCATCTAGGTCGTCACAGAGCACCAAGCTGAGCTCAGCATGTTCCCACTAGCTATCTATTTTCCTGTGGTAATGTATATATGTCAATCCTAATCTCCCAATTCGTCCCACCCTCCCCTTCCTGCCCTGTGTCCACCTGTTCTTTCTCTACATCTGTGTCTCTATTCCTGCCCTGCAAATAAGTTCATCTGTACCATTTTTCTAGATTTCACATATATGCGTTAGTATACAATATTTGTTTTTCTCTTTCTGGCTTACTTCACTCTAGACTCTAGGTCCATCCACATCTCTACAAATGACCCAATTTCGTTCCTTTTTATGGCTGAGTTAATATTCCACTGTATATATGTGCCACATCTTCTTTATCCATTCATCTGTCATTGGACATTTAGGTTGTTTCCATGTCCTAGCTATTGCAAACAGTGCTGCAATGAACATTGGGGAACATGTGTCCCTTTGAATTATAGTTTTCTCAGGGTACATGCCCAGTAGTGGGATTGCTGGGTCATAAGGTAGTTCTATTTTTAGTTTTTTAAGGAACCTCCATACTGTTCTCCACAGTGGCTGTAACTATTTACATTCCCACCAACAGTGCAAGAGGGTTCCACTTTCTCCACACCCTCTCCAGCATTTATTGTTTGATGATGGCCATTCTGACTGGTGTGAGGGGATACCTCATTGTAGTTTTGATTTGCATTTCTCTAATAATTAGAGATGTTGAGCTTCCTTTCATGTGCCCCTTGGCCATCTGTATGTCGTCCTTGGAGAGGTGTCTATTTAGGTCTTCCACCCATTTTCTGATTGGGTTGTACTTGTTTTTTTGATATTGAGCTCCATGAGCTGTTTATATATTTTGGAGATTAATCCTGTGTCTGTTCCTTCGTTTGCAAAGATTTTCTCCCATTCTGAGGGCTGTCTTTTTGTCTTTGCAAACTACTTTTGACATGTTTGATCAGTCACAGCACATTCTCCATACACTGCACAAATCTTTTTTTTGCATTTCAGTTGCGTTTTTACCTTTCTTGAAATAATAAAGCGTAATATGCCAAAAATGTTGCTTTTTTCTTCCACCTTCAATATTAAAATGGCTACACAAAAATTCACCAATTTTTGATGTCTTTTTCTAAATGCACCCCAATATGACAGCTGTCACATACAATCTAACAAAATTGTTTCGAATGAAGTTAAAGACAACTAAGTACTACTAGAGCCGTCTTATGGAAATAAACAAACGAACCTTTTGGCCAACCCAATAATTAAATACAGGTTGCAATGCAAAACGAGGCTAAAGTTGCTGGGACAGGACATCACTATTTTTGAATGCCAGATAAAGGAGATATCTGGGGTACTTGCTCACCTGTCCATAAACTGTAAGACGAAATCCTCAAATTCAGCTGTGGCAGAACAAAGTTCTCGCTCCACCTGTAACATGTCAATGTGGAGAAAATTTTAAAATAGTCTTTGATTTTTTTTCTCTGAACAAAACTCAATTATAGTCTACAAAATGTTTCTAACACTGCATTATTACATTGAGCACTGAGAAACAGCACCATAATCCCGTATCAATTTAGAATAACTCATCTACTTTCCAGGAACCAAAATAAGAAGTAATTAACATATTTTGTAAGGGCCCCAAACAGAAGTCAGGCAGCCATTTTTTAAAAAATCAATAACAGTTTCAAACTGCTGGTGTATGTGTAAAGGATTATCTCTCACTACTTAAACATCTACATGCCAAAAGTCAGGTAGTAAAATACTTGTAATAAAGAAAATTGTTCTAAAACAAACCCAGACAGTAATGAATTAGATGCCAATCCCCTTAACAGATTTATTCCTAACATAAGATGGAAAAACAAAATGCCACCACCTTTGCTTAACAAAACATTAAAAAGTGACAAAACACTGAAATACACCTTTACATGTCACTTGTTTACTAAAATAGCCTACTTTTGACCACCCCCTTTGGTGGGTGCTCTGCAGATTATTTTATCAATGATGACCTCCATTTATATCGTTCTGGTCACAAAACAGTAATTTTAACTTATGAGCACCTCTGCAAGGTTGCTTTTAAACTATCAAATATTACTATGCCTATACAGTAAGAATCAGAACTCAGATAACCAATCCTTTTACAACCAGAAAGCATCCTTACTTCTGTGAGGTCATTTCTTTCTTGTAGTACAGATGAACAATCTACTAAAGGCACCAGGGTGGAAAATGTTGCTATAAATTGGAATGTGATCTATGGGAAGATACAAAAGATCTAATATTAATTACATAACTCTAGTTCCAAAATACATGTATACCATAAGCTACAATAAAGTACCAAATAAATTATTCTGAGGGAAATCCCACAACAATTTTTCTGAAAGTTTATTTGGTTTAAGCACAAAGTTCTGCAATCTTTTGTCATTGAGAAGTTACTGTGCCTCCCACCAAAAATATAACATTAGCTAAGAGTAAATAGAAAATGCTAATGCAGAAGCTAGAGACCAGGGAAGAGGGAAAGTGAACGATATTGTAAGTCAGAAGGTGTGTGTATAAGGGGAATCTGGCATTTCACACCCAGTAATTTTTATTATGCTCCTTGTGACAAGTGCAGACAAATGGAAGCGCAAGTGATCATATGCTATCATTTTTAATGTATCTGCTTAAGGAAGATAGGAGATACATAATGAGCTTTAAAACACCATATGATCATAAATGCACACGTTATGGGAAATTACTAAGGAAGACCTTACATAGATCAACTAACTGTCCACAGATCTAAACTTGGGCATCTACAGATATAACTCTGCTACCATTAACAAATTTTACACTTTACTATGTTCTAAAGAATATTTGAAAAAGTAATAAGATATCCATTTACATAATTATAACTTAGATACAAAACAGAATCATAAACATGCTCACCATGCATTTACTAAAGTCATTTGGATCCACCCCAGGCAATGCTCTCATCAACAGAGGTAGCATGTGTGTTGGACCTTCAGGAAACCACTTGCCCCCTGATACCAAACTGCGGGCTACTCCAATTACACAACTTAATGTAGCTGTGAGCTGGTGAGGTTCTGTTAAAGTCTCTAGTGCAGGATATGTTCTATAGTTTGAAAACAGAATTTAAAAAATTTTCCAACACAGATAAACATACATACACATTAAACATACTAAATTCATAAACTGCATTTTGGATTAAAGGTTTGTAGCTGGCACAGTATTTTGAGTGAATATTTGCTCTCAAAGTGAACAGAATCACACAAATAAAGGAAAGGTACATGTTTCCCCAACTCCCTGCCACCTTACCACCTTCCTCCATGCCATTTCCACACTGAAAAGTAACATTAGCTGGTAGATTTTTGCATTCTTTCAGCATCTTAATCCATTTCCACATTCCAATAGGACTGCATCTAATCTTAACAGTCAGTGATTATCAGAATTCAGGAATAACAAGTTACAACTACTCTACTCTTCCCTTTTACGGGAAAAAATAATCTTACTAAAATGCTGAAGGGTCTATTTTATACTTTTAAAAAGACTGTATTTTAAAGTTGGAAATCAGCTATCAGAAACATAAGAGAATATGCCTGAGACTAGAGTGAATAAAACAGGAGGAATAAGACAAACGCAATCTTTGATCACGAGCCAAGAACACTCACTCTATGGCTCAGTGCTTTCACTTTTGAGAATCTATCCTATAGGAGGAAAAAAAATCCAAAATACAGTCAGTTTAAATTCCTCTTATACAGAAAAGATAAGTAATAAGGAAATTTAATCATAAATAAGTAGGAAAAAAAGAAGGATCTCTAACTAGGATTAAAAAAAAAAAAATCAAACCTATGCTTATTTTAAAAGATGAATGAAACAAACCAAAAACTCCAGCAGAGGCTGTCTTCAGGAGATGCAAAACTAAGTGCCTAAAATTTTTTTTCTACGTTTTTACTTTTAAGAGACTTTTGCTTGGGGACTTCCCTGGTGGTCCAGCAATTAAGACTCTGCGCTCCCAATGCAGAGGGCCCGGCTTTGATCCCTGGTCAGGGAACTAGATCCTGCATGTCTCAACTAAGAGCCCGCATGCCACAACGAAGATACCGTGTGCTGCAACTAAAAAGACCCCACGTGGCCAAATAAATACATATTTTTTAAAAAAGACTTTTGCTTGGAAATTCCCTGGCAGTCCAATGGTTAGGACTCGGCACTTTCACTGCCATGACCCAGGTTCAATCCCCGATCAGGGAACTAAGATCCTGCAAGCCATGCACTGCGGCCAAAAAAAAAAAAAAAAAAAAAAAAAGAAGAAAAAGAAAACAAAAAACAAAAACCCATCAAAAAAAAGGTAGCAATGCCACTTCTAAACAGGACAAAATTACAAATGAGTCTCAAAAAATGTCATTGTATTGCCAATTTTGTTAATTAAATATTTATCTTGGCCAAGCATACATACAGAATATGCTGGTATTAAATTTGTCCAAAATTTGAGAACTAAAGAAAAATGTGATGGATAATTGTATTTGTATTTATAAGCTTTGTTCGTTCTACTAAATACTTATCTCACCAGTCATAATTCATCAGCTGGAAAACATTAAAATAAGGCAAAACAAAGGGAAAGTAAAGAAACACCAACACCTCAGAGTTCAAAATTTTAACTATGCAAACAACTGAAGTCCCCCCTTAGAGGCAAGTCTCTCCTCTCCGAAGAGCATCAAGGGACTTGCCACTGACTGATAGCTTCTGCTACCACGTGGAGGTCAAGTAGCAAAGAACACTGAAGGCTGAAGACAGAGTAGAAACTGCCTAACTTCCCCATTCCACTTCCTAATTAAGTTGTACATGCTGGAAGTTTCAAGGCCCCAAGATGTATACATAAAAAAACAGGGGAGGCTGAGAAAGTGAAGTACAACTTAAATAGTTATGGCAAAGAGACAGGGCAAGATAGTACAAGCAACTCAAATTACAAATAATGGAGCCCCATTTTGGTGAAGATCTTTAACAGGATACCCTTTGCCAAGTAAATGTCACCAATTTTCTTGTCTCAACAGTTAGAAAATAAGCTGTCATCTGTATTCTGCCAGTAAGGACCTTGGGCAAATCTGAGTTTTAAGAAACTCAAACTGTTAGATCCTTCTGGGCTCCAAAATCTAACATTCTTCTTCTACTTTTGACAAAGCCATTTAGAGAGGAATCATAAAGCTGAAGTTCAGGGAGCAAAGGAATGAATAACAGACAGCTTAAGCAATCTGCTCCTGAACACCCAAGACAACTGAGAGTGGCTCTCTCCTATGAAGCACACCAGGTCTACACTGTGACAGTGATGAGGCAAATGGAGAACTACTTTTGTTACTATTTCAACATACAAAACAATGAATGCAGTAAAATCAACACTGTGGAAATACACACAAGGTTATACAATATATGAAAATAATACAGGCAACCAAATGTTCTTGTCTATCGTTGAGCCTGAGAAATAGAAATGCAAAATCACATTCACTGCCGTGTTCTCAATATTTAGTGACACTCACATTTTGTGAAAAAACAGCCAGAGCTTTATTTATGAGCAAAAACTTGAGTAGCTAAAATGTGCAAATAATTCAAAATATTTTATTTTATCCGTTTCATATCAATTTTCTTTTCTCTCCAATAAACCTTTATCAAGTTACCAATCATTAGGTTAAAATGTCTTGCCTCCTCTAGGAACAGGAATAAGCACAAAGATAGCAAAACAGAAGCCACAGAAAAGAAAAGAAAGCCAAGCAAAAGAGTATAGAGAATAACAGTAGCCACAGTTGAGGTTTCAACGAAACAAGTAAAGCTATACTTACCTTTCAAGTACAGGGGGTATTACTAACTCCGGTCTCATGAGTGCAAGATTCTGCAGAGCCTGGGCTGCTTCTAAACTACCAGTTTTGCTAAACATAGCCAAGAGGACAGGTTGAATAATGCATTGTACAAAGTCTGTAACATCTTGATCAGTAAGCTTATGGCTATCAGGCACAGGAGTTAACCAAGAAGGCTTCTTGTATCTTTCACGATGTAATCTTCTAACAACACTGTTTGGCAACCGCTGAAGTAGTTTCATTAACTTGTTCTGGCGACACAGAAGCAGAAGGTCCTAGGTAGGTTCTAGTTCCCCTATAGATATTCATAGTTCCTCTCTACCCTCCCAAGTAAAGATTTTTAAAATAACAGCTTGTATAATCTTTCTTTTTTCGACTACAACCTTTTTATTTTTAAATTTTTATTGAAGTATAGTTGATTTACAACTATACTGTGTTGATTTACAACACAGTGTGGTGTGTTAATTTCTGCTGTACAGCAAAGTGACTCAGTTATACATATATATATTCTTTTTCACATTCTTTTCCATTGTGGTTTTCACAGGACATTGAATATAGTTCCCTGTGCTATACAGTAGGACCTTGCTGTTTAACAGCTTGTACAATCTTATTACAAAGACCTGTATGGCCTAACTAGATAGAATAAAATACTCTTATCAATTAATCATTGATAATAATTAATAAAGATGTGTTTCAAATTTCAGTTTTAATTTCTAGCACCACATGAATCTTCCATTACGTGAAAAGCCATTTTAACCAGGCAACTTAAAAACAAACAAATAAACAAACAAAAAAATCTAACATGATAAAACTGAAGAGATGATTCCATGGGTTTGTGGCATTTTGTTACCAGTTACCACACTAGTATTATCTTTATTTCTGTATGTTCTGTGAACACAGTAACTTAATGTAAACGTGATCATTGACATACAGCCAAATCTTAGACAAAGGACAGAAAATGTATCATAGGTTAAACAATAGGCAATAGTTACATGTGACCATATCTTAAAAAATTCCAAACCCTAAGAGTAAAAAAATGAACATTACTCACCAGCCAGCGGCCATTATTTGAAGGATGGTAAAAAGATGTGATGCTGTTAAACAAACCAGCCAAATGTTTTTGCACTAGCTTACTTGGTCCACCCTGTTCAGATAAAAGAGCAAAAATATCAGTACCCACGTTATCTGTAAAACTGAAGGGGTTAACAGGCCCAGGCCTATATACAGATCTCTTAACGTGGCTTATATTCATCCTGCTGGCAAAAATCAATTCTACCTCTAAATAAAAGTCAAAAACAATTCCCGGATGAACTTCATACAAATCAATCCAAGACAGTCTACTAAAAATAAGGGCAAATAAATAAATAAAATTAAAATAAAAAATAAGGGCAACTTACTGAAACCAAATCAGAAAATGGAAAAGGTACCTTTCAATTTAGAATAACAATATCTTTTACTCTTTGCAGTTAAATAATTTTTCTCACTAAGATTACCATCTTAAAATAACCAACTGTGGCAACAGTAAGCATAAAAAGCATTCCTTAAAAGATTCAAGAAGTGAAGAAGTTCTCACAGCAGGAAATAAGGAGGTGAGAGTTACATAAGTGCATTCAAATATTTTATTATTACTTCTAAATGTTTCAAGTGATTAGACCTGTTATATGTGACTATATTGTGATTCAAAAAAGGAAAAAAAAATTTTCCCTTAATCTGTTACCAAAACAGCCAACCAAACAACCATAGAACCTGGGCTGCAGGACGGGGGTGGGGGATGGGGTGGCGGGGGAGGGGGGCCAGGGGAGGGGGGCGGCGGCAATGAGGAAAAGGCTGGCAATCATCTTATCAAGTTGAACCACCCTGGGAATAAAGGACTACAACTTGGCCTTGAAACCTCCTATCTGTCTCAAGATGATCTTCTTTCAAGAAACAGCACAGATTTATAATGCATGCAAATGTCAAATCACTGTGTCGTATACCCAAAACTAACATAGTATTATATGTCAATTATATTTCAAGTAAAAAAAGAATCAGCACAGACCTAAGGCAGAATATCGAGTTACGTAAGGAACATGTCTTTCTGCTGAAATAAAATCCACATTCACGTTTCCCAATTTAGTACAGGGCAACTACTGAGACCGTAATTCCATAGCAAAATACCAATAAAATTTTCAAAATTCTAACATAATAATTAGCACTGTTGATTTTTAAATTATATTAAATATTCATATTTAACACAAAATGAAACTGCCAATGAGAACAACTGTGTGAGAAACAGCAACATTAAAATAAGGCTGATACCAATCACGATCTAATTCTGTGGCTCCTAAAAAACAAGTTCTAACTCATTGCTTATGTAAAATACTAAATATCTGTATGTTTTTGCTGTTGTTGAATATCAGAAAGAAAATGGGATTTTCCCTCTGTTTAATAAAATAACAAAAAAAAAAGAGGAGGTTGAGATTTTCTTTTCTTTTAATCTTACAATGAAATTTAAGAGCTAAACTTCTCACAACGATTCTGTCTTTTTGACAGAAACAGCCAACCGAGCAGTATAACCTGGGAGAAAATAACAAACACAGAACAATATCAAATATCAAATGCAGAATAATTCAAAAAGGAGATAACTGTAGAGGCAATATGAATGACCATTCAGAAAATTACAGTATATATTTGGAAGATGACAGTCAGTAAAATAATCCTTCATACTTCTCCCTTCACTAAGATTACTTGGTCAATAAGCTTTGTGTTCAATATGATGTTTTATGTGAACACTGACAATAAATGCATTAATATTGAGCATATGCAGAACCCTGAGTTCAATCTACCTTTATCATTATCAATTTGACTTGGGAAAGTTCTTTTACCCATGACTCTGGTTCTTGGTCTGTAAAACTATTACAGACATTCTGAATCTCTTAAAACTCTAACTGCTTCCCCACCCTCCCAAATTAAACTATAATTGACCCATAGCACTGTTAGTTCCAGTGTATTACATAGTGGTTCCATATTTCTATATATTACAAAATGATCACAATAATCAAAACTCTGAACTTCTGACCCTTACTTTTAAGGTCCATTACTTAAGGAGATTTATAAATGGTACATTATGACTACATTCTGAGTCTGAGAAACATAAGCTTACTCCATCAGAAATATCCAAGAATCAAATGACCAACTAAGCCACTAATCTAGAATTATGTGATTATGTAGAATTTTTATGTGGTTAACACAAAATTTACATAAACTATATAAACCAAACATAATGTATTACAAACCATCATGGCGGTGATCCATATTACAGCATGTCCTATATCATAAGCATTTGTTAAAAATCTTGGGACTAACACTTGACTGCTTCCCACTGGGAGGTTCAGGCTTCTCAGAATTCTTGTAAATATCTTTTAAAAGAAAAAAAAAAGAATTAAGAATAAATATTTACAGATATCAAATAACTCATTAAGCTAAGTGTTACACATTAGTGTTACTATATTGAATATATATTCTCATTTGATTGTTTTTTAAGCAAAATGACATACTGTTTAGTAATTTGCTTTATTCCTTAGGAATTTCATATAAATATCTGTACACTTTTTTTAATGACACTCTGAGGTCACAGGCATGTGACTATGAAGCACCCATATCCATGTACTCCAAAGTTGGCAAATGAGACTTAAACATAAAAAGGCAAAATGTAGATAACTGTAGTTCAATGTGAAATATTTTGACTACTTTCTGCCTCCCTAAATGCACATAAAATTATTTTTCCTATGCTCTCATTCCAAGCCAAGGATGCACAAAACACAAATATCTTCTGGCCGATTACTCTCCCTCTCAAAATTTTACCATTGACTTTATCCCCTAAGAATCTGCATTTTAATCTGTCATTTAATAACTGTATTTTAATACAATTAGATTTATTTTTTAAATCTGTCGTTAAATATGTCAGATATGGCAGGGCTAAAGACTGGGGAAATTTATTTTTCCTTCTTAGTTTCTATTGGCCAGCAACAGAGAAAGACAGCACAAGCAAAGGCAATCAGAGCATATGCCTTCTGCTGCTCCCCAGCTCTGCTCTACTGTCAGTGTGCACATCAGAACCACCCGGATGCCCCGTAACAGCCTTCTTGAAGCTCGATGATTCTACAGCAGGTGAAACAATACCAAATGTGCAATAATGCACCTAGAGACATTTTCTGGCTTTACTTACTCTAGGAAAGTATACAATGTGATTTTAAAAGTGGGGAACACTCTAGAAGAACAATCAAATACAATACACAAAATTCGTTGGAAGGGATGAATGTATGACACCCTGAATAATAGTTTTAGTACTTTCTAAATTACTTACTCTGAAACTTATAGTTCATGTCCTGCATAGGTAAGACAAAATAATCAAACATTTATGATAACTTGATATGATCCAATTACTTTTTGAAAATAAACGATCTATCCTTTAAATTACTTATGTTTTTACTAACAGTCAAAAAATATTTTATGTGGTGCTAGAAATAAGAATACAAAACACACTTCTTAAAGACATAAAGATGATGTCAGTACTATTGTATATGTTCAAATGTTCTTAATTACCTTTGGTACATAAGGATCCCAATCTATGTACCCTATATTATCTGTAGCCAATCGAGCAAAGAGATTTACTAGTTGCTGAAAGTAAACAAAAAAATAAGACAGTTAATACATTTGTTGTTTCTAAGGGTCACAGTCACACCCCTTATCCATTTATTCTTTTCAGAACAATCACTATGGGCACAACTGAATTTAATATTTGATTTATGACTCAGTTTTTTCAAATCTCCAAATTTAAGTTCTGATTCTCGTCACCCATTTAAAAACCAATTGCAGTTGAAATGCTTATTAAAAAAGGGAAATGACAAAGCATCATCCACAATGCAAAGAGAAAAATAAGTTTTAATCAAACACATGTAGAAAACATCCACCAGGTGTCCAGCGCCATGCCAGTAAGGGTACAAAAGGAAATAAACAACAGGGTTTTACTCTTCATGCATTTCACAGTACATGTATATACTTTCAGATACTGATAAAACCAAAATAAAGAATATTTTGAAAATAAAGAATATAACCAAAATGAATATTCTAGTTCTCTTAGAATACAGCAAATAAAATTCTAAAAAACTGACTACAACACTGCTAGTAGCCAATCCTAAGGAACTGAAGTTACTTATCAAATGATCCGATATAGTTACTTCCAAACTAAAAAGTATATAAGAAAAAATGGGATACTCACCCCCTCCCACTGTGGGAGATTTTGCACTGAAACCCAAAGGCCAATTAATTCATCAAACCAAAGTCTGAAGAAGAAAAATGTTGTTAGGAATAGCAAGTGATTTATAGCAAGTGGTTCAAAGCCAGGTATCCTCTGTATTTTTTTAATCTATTATTCTTACTGATAACTACACAACCTAGAAAAAATAACACCGAAAGTTACAAACTTAATGGAAAAAGAACTACTTTTGTCTGAATATTCCCCTTTCAATTTATTTATGCTAAAAAGAATAATCTCATCAAATTTCTACTTCATTGTTAAATAATTGTCTACCCCTATCTAATACTGTTTACAAGTTTCTCCTTCCTCTCCCTACCTTTTTGCTTTAATGCTTTCCCGTTACTACCTGTTCCTGCAACTCTCCCTTACTCTCTTTTAACATGCCAACTAGTAATTACACCATTAACTAGCACTATGGTAAATGCTCCATAAAAGAAATGAGCCACAAAGTTTTAGGAGTAATTAAATTATAGTGGTGGAAACTCTCAAATTAAAGAAACATTGGATTGGCCAAAAAGTAACATCTTACAGAAAAACCCCAATGAACTTTTTGGCCAACCCAACAGAAGAGACTATAGGGGCAAGAAAACATCTGAATGTTATTAACCAATCTTTACAAATATCAAAGAAATTACAAATTTTTAATTAAAATTTCACAAACATACAGCTAGATACAAAATTTCTGATTTGACTGAAATAAAAGGTTTGACATCTCGCTACAGAAAACATGCTGGGGGAGTGGGAGGGCTAAGCATAAACCCATAATATACTGATAATTACTATGATCCTTCCAGTCTTTTCCTCATACCTTTTACTTTTTTCATAAAAGTACAACCTAAATATTTTCATTCTTGGGTTTATGATATACCTGTAGTCATCTAAGAAAAAAACAGTTCTTAAAAACAGTGAAAAGACTAGAACAAGTTAAAAAAAAAAAAAAAGACCAAAGAAAAACTATGCTACACATGATGAGGGTTAAAACCAAGGTTTAGAAAAACACTTTTCCCTTCCCTAAACTCTATGCAATTTAACATTTCCACCACTGCCTATTTATTGAAATTTTCAACCCCTTTTTGTACTTATTATTCTTTCTCTCCCAATATCTTAAATTAAAGCCCACATCTTACTTGGCTTGACATACAAGTGTTATTCTCTCTTTATTTGCAATCCTATATTTAACTGTTTTAGCCTTCACATACACACTTCAAGTATAAGAAACGTAATGGCTGAGTTGGTAAATTTTTTACTTATTATTGCTTTAATAGTTTGTAATGTATATACATAATACATATATATGTGTATATATGTATATGTATGTATTCCCTACTATATTCTAGAATTTGTCAAGATATATAGATATACTTACTTAAAACCTTTATGATGAAGTTCTGGAGAAAGGGAGGTAGGAAGAAATATTTCAAAATAAGTGATGGCCTTTTGCATCGTTACATCAAAAGGGCACATTAATGGCCGCCATTCTTCTAGCATCTCAGCTGTGGCATCTGCTGGAAAATAACTAATAAAGAAGGTTTTCATGTATCTGATCATTGGCTAAATGCTCTACATCATTATATGACTGACAAAAAAGGAGGAGAAGGTGAAGATACTCATGAGATAATATCACACACTATCCATGTGTGTGATATTACTTACAAGAAACACACATTTTTACAACTCTAAAATAAATAGCCTATCACACTTAGATAAGATAAATTTCTTGTCTGTGGACTTGGGAAAATGTTATTGAGTTGGCCAAAGAGTTCGTTTGGGTTTTTCTGTAAGATGGCTGAACAAACTTTCTGGCCAACCCAACATAAAGTTGATAAACCTCAGATAAAATAATACAAAGTCATTCAAATCACCTACAAACTTAAACATGATTGTTGTATTTTTTCATCCTATGTGCTGTGCAATAGCAATAGAAAAAAAAAATCTTGTCATAGGGAATCCAGTCTATATAAGAAATGTATAGTCAGCAAAGTGAGAAAGAGAACATCAGCCCAGGAACCTCCAGGCACTTTAGAAACAAACCATTTACCTCACTGGACCAGAGGCTCCTAGGTTGATGTTCTCTTTCTCACTTTGCTGATTATACATTTCTTCCTATATACAAGAGAGGACTGGGCTAGATGATCGAGTCCTATAGGCTCTAACATTGTAAAATTCTATGAAATGGGCAGGAGCATCCCTGGGGTAGAGAAGATTTAGAAAAATAAAATCTGAAGTGTGCAGACACACACAAAATGAAGGTAAATGGATAAGGAGGACCCATTATCCATTTGGGTATGGAATGGATACCCAAATGGGTAGGCAACTGAGGTTTAAAATAATGAAAAGCATATGAAAATTTATGATTTGGGTATGGCCCAAAAAGTTAGTAAACCCTTTCAAATACACTTGGAGGTTTGGCCTACACATCATATTATTTTTTTTTTTTTTTTGCGGTATGCGGGCCTCTCCCGTTGTGGAGCACAGGCTCCGGACGCGCAGGCTCAGCGGCCATGACTCACGGGCCCAGCCGCTCCGCGGCATGTGGGATCTTCCTGGACCGGGCCACGAACCCGCGTCCCCTGCATCGGCAGGCGGACTCTCAACCACTGCGCCACCAGGGAAGCCCTATACATCATATTATTAATCTTATTATATCTTTATACATCTGTGTTATTAGAATCACCCTTCATTCCTTTATGTGAAAAATACAATTACATTTCTAGTTATTCTTCTGTTGAGTTCATCGAGCATTTATGTACCAGATCGTTGTGCAACAGGTTAGAATTTAAAAAATTTTTAAAGGCAGAATATATTCATATGTTCTACCTTCAAAGATCTCATACATTGATTCCCCTTCCTAATTCAGAATCAACTGTTAGCCTAGTAATCCAAAACAGAAGCTTGGGCATTCTATGAATTATCTAAGAACCTAAAAACCAGTAAGTACCTCAGTGATGATCAAGTTTCACAAAATGACACTGCTCCTTGGTGGCTTATTGAATGACTCAGGTTAGATCTTAAGCCTCTTAAAAGGAGACATTTTATATCTTGAAAATACATTTCCCCGAGACTGAGTAGTATAGGAAGTCAGCAACAAATATCTGATCTATAAAACTTTAACTCATATTACAAGCATATGATAAATATACGAATTTCCATTCAAAAGAATTCACTGCATTCGTAGCAGAAGTATGTCTTAGAACAGCCTGATAAACAAGAATGAAAAAATAGTTCAAGTCCACACAACTGGACTTTAATTAAACTAAATTCTATCTATATTCATCTTTAAACATAAGAATATGGGATGTTCAAAGTCAAATATTCTACTGAAACAGAACACAGTAGAAAAAAACTTATGCGCCATCGTATTATTACATTTTAATATAAGACCTACAAGGCTCATTTTGGAAAATATTTTTGATCTGAGTAACAATACTCTAGGAAAATCTTTCAGATGAAGCCAGTTATACGTACATTATAGCATTCTTACTTTATAATGGGTGACTGACACCCACACCAGTTAAAAATTTCTAAATTTATAAATGAAATCTGAAAAGTTCAGTTGAAGAGCTGGAGATGATATGTTGTGCCCAGTGACTAACATCACAATATCAGAGACTAGTTATACCTCTAAATTCCTCTTCAAAGCATACTAAAGATGGGGAAAAGCCCACAGAAACAATAGAGGCTTTATAAATTGAGAAGCTACTTACGGTCGGCAGCTTTTCACGAGTGTTTTGAGAACATTTTCTACAGAACTGGGGGGAAAAAGCCATTTGATAAATTAGGTTGGTATATTTTAAGAACACATTTTTAATAAATATCTCTAAGATACACTCATACATTTAGGTATTATCTGTGTATACGGAATGACTAATCCTTCTCTTTCATACAGACAAAACTCTAACAATTAACTACCTAAACTCTGTAATCTACTCTTCCCTTTGCCTTCATTTTGTTCATTCTATGCAGTGAAAAAAAGGGAAGAAAACTAGAAAAAGGGCAAATCATCTTCGATCTTTACTAAGTGGGCAGCAATGACCATATACCTATCAATACATCAAGAAGTATGTTCAGTGGCTTCAAATACTAATTTTAAATTTTTATTAAAGTGCTTTTACATCAAAAAACAAACAGCAAAGTCTGGTGTGCCTCTGTCAGCAACTACCAGAAACCAGTTTTCTGTAACCTACTGATGAGAGTTTTATAACCCTCCAAGGCACTTTATTGCCAGCAACAATCATCAAAATAATTAGCAACTGTCACCTTTCTGACCAGCTACTTAAGAAGTTAGCTGAGGAACATTAAAAGCTGTAACTTATTTTCCAACTGGTAGGTGGTTCAAGTGAATTTAGGAAAACAACATAAAAATTTGTATATGAACTTATAATAAACACTTCTACTTTAATGAAAAGGCTAGTGTGTACTGGTTTAAACACACATCACCAGAACGGATGTTTAAAATTCTAAGTAGACCACAGTCAAAAGAGGTCAAATGCAAATTAACAAAACAAAGGGTGATTTTGAACTGGAATTTTAAAATAAATGTGTGACTACTTACAATACGATGTATAAAAGTAAAAATAAAACAAGTCCCCAAATCTCAAGAGAAAAAATTATGGGGGAAAGGGGTAACTTTCAGGCAGTGCTTCCACCTGACACTTTCTCATTAAGCTGCTTGAAATTCTTAAGTCCAGAAGTCTATCCAACTTCTCTGAAAGCTTAAGAACTAATTTGCAAAGAAATTCCAAGGAATAACACAAACCAAACTCAACACAAGTAATCAATGTACTATATAACCAAGAGAGAAAACTATAATTTCATTACTTGAAGCAGTAAGAATCCTCTTTTTTTTTTTGCTGTACACGGGCCTCTCACTGTTGTGGCCTCTCCCATTGCAGAGCACAGGCTCCGGACGCGCAGGCTCCACGGCCATGGCTCATGGGCCCAGCCGCTCCGCGGCATGTGGGATCTTCCCGGACTGGGGCACGAACCCGTGTCCCCTGCATCGGCAGGCCGACTCTCAACCACTGCGCCACCAGGGAAGCCCCAGTAAGAATCCTCTTTAATTTCAAAAGTACTCAGAAAAAAATTAACTGAAGAGAAAACCGGGCTACAACTCATGAGATAATTCTAAAATAAAAAAGATGACCATATGGCCAGAGAGCCATCATGGAGCATTTTCTCTGATTATCAAAGAGAGATGTTACCTTCTCTCACAAAAAAAACTCATCAACTCAGAAACAGAGTTTAATTGAGGGAACATCTAAGTTTGCCTAGTTAAAAAAAAAAGGAGGGGGAGGGGAGCAAACTTCTCTCCAACTACATTTACAACTCCCTGAAGACCACGACTATGATTTTTTACTTCTGGGCATTTCCAAAGTGCTTATAACAAGGCTGTGTTCATTTACATATATACATATATTATAAATATATTTATTTATTTACAACGCTGTATAAACATTTTCTATCAGGACAACAAAGAACATCGATCTCTGGATCTTCTTTTAGTTTGGACCAAAGAACCAACTTAGAAACAAATTTTAGAATTCATAGGTAAGATCTGAAGATTCATCTAGTTCCAAATGAAATAAGAGATTAACTTAAATGCAGATTTTAAAAAAGATAATTCTAAAATGGTAAACTTATGGTCCAAGGAAATAAGCAGAAGATCTATAATTCTACCAGTTCCTAATGTTTGTGTTCATGTTAACTTTACATTTACTTTTAACTGTTTCTGTGGCAGCTTGTTTGAGAGTACAACACAGAAAACCTGCTATTTTCACTGGTAATTTTTCTATTCTACCAACAAACTTCCTATAATGTCAAAAATGATTCTAGAAAGCAAGTCATAAAAGGCTGCATAGCTACATGTTTTCTCCAGTTCCCTTCACTCTTCAGAATAGAAGGTTAATTGTAAGACTTTGATAGCTGTCACTTCACTCATTAGAGGAATAGGGTGTGTGGGAATGTGATTTAGTTCATCTAAATAAAGTCTGTTTCAACCCCTCCTTAATAAGGCCTGTGCCATTGGATTTATACTCTTTAGCCAGAAAAGGGTACAATCTCTCTAACCTGTGATATCTGTATAGTGACCATTTGTGATTCTTGTAATCTCTCAAGATGAAGGGAACAATGTTTCTGTTTAAAAATAAAATAAAAGGTTATGGCTAGATGCTACTAGATTATATTTCACTAATTTTTAGAGGGAGTGAATAATCACTAAAAACTTTTCCAATTGTTGGAAATTTCTAATACTAAAGTGACAACAATTCAAAACACTTTTTTTTTTTTTTTTTAATCAAAAGGGATCTACAGAGGGACTAAGTTTTGGGTGGGTTTTCTCGTACCCTATTTCCTCTTAGTAAACGCATGTTAGCCTGAAAAGAAAGCCACAGTGTATCATGTAATGAATGGTTCACAGCCTGGGCTTAGAGTCAGACAGATCTGAATTTGAATACCTGTCCTGCTACTTACTAGTAGCATGGTATTATAGCCTCATATGTATATAAGAGCTGTTAAAAAAATTAAATAAGATAATGTAAAGAATGCAGTTATCTGGCCCAGAATTAAGCACAATAAATGTTACCTACAATTATTATTTCATATCTGGCCAAAATAAATTATATTTTCAACCTCCTTAAGAATGAAAATTTGTACTCATTTTGCTTTTACATTTATTCTACTGCCTCTGAGAAGCTATTAATTTACATTTAGGAAATTGCATCAAAATAGGAAAGTCCTTCCCCAACTGCCACCCTATTTATCAGGGCAGAAAGTAAGTTCTTGTCCCAGTTCTTGAGCTCTTGTCCCAGTTTCAACAAATGACTCTGTGAATTTTCCTCTCTGGGATGCAATTTCCTTATGATGACATTCTTTATGATTGCTTATGTTAATAAAGTATGCCAAATAAATACTTAAGTACTTAAGTATGCCTTAAGTTAATAAATGCCAAATATGTAGCAGAGAAGCCTGAGGAAAGCCAAAAGCCTTAGCCTCCAGTTACTGAGACAGTGGACTTATATAAACCTTGAGGTTTATGATTCCTACCTCCTTAGCCTTACCTAACTGTCAGGACAATATTCACTTCTAAACCAGAGAAATGTACAGAAAATGACAAATTCAAGATGAGAGTAGTGTGGACTGCCCACGGGCAGAACTACGTTCAGCTTCACTTCACAATTCTTGAACTAAAATTTAACTTCAGAGTAATCATATTTGCTTTTTTATAAATGAACTGGGAAACTATAACCCTGGTATATTCTACATACCTCTGCCTCAACCTCCTTGTAACTTAATATATCAGTTTTTTCCTGCTTTTCCTAAATCCAAACAAATCCACCATCAGTTAGTCAAACACTATCCACCGCATATCTAATCTTACAAAATCTAATACTGCTTAGTTAAATCAGCAGTCATTTTTCACAGCCACTTCACACAAAATTAGGTTCAAGATAATTTTACCTGAGGACAGTCTAAATAAATTATAACATCTTCATCACTGATGTAGCATTAACATGGGTTTTTCAATACAATTACTTCAAGAAAAAAGTATGCCTCTATGGCAAGTAAATGTTAAGAAATTGTAATGATTCTGACCACTCATGTAAAGAGTGTGTATAATTGCTACAAGTGATGACAAGCCTGATCAATGTGAACCGAGTGTTTTTTAAACTGGTTTAAAAAGAGCAGTTTCTAGAGAAAGATCATTGTAGCACAACTTTTGAAAGAAGCACTATCAAAGTCATTAATAAAAATTAATAAAATCAACCAATTATTCTCTAATTTCCAAATAAAAATAGAATTTTTAAAAAAGCAAATAGAATGTTCCTCAAATACCATGTTAAAAAAATCACTGCAAATGCCATATTAATAATCATTGTTTATTAACAAAATAACTGTAAACTATTTTAAATTTCAACAGGTTCTCAGACAAATTACTTTCATATTTCATTATCATGTTAAATTCTGTAGCTAAAGATCATTCTTGAGTTGCTGGTAGTAACTTAAGCTTAGAAATGTGGCTACACATATCAAGAAACCCCAACAGAGGTTAAGAACATGTCATTTTCATGTGTTGATGTGGGAACAAAGGATTTAACTGTATCTTAAGGATAAGAGTACCAATTCAAATGGTCCTTTTAGATTTAACAGAGAAAGAAGAAATCAAGAACAAGTACCAGAAAAGGGAAATATCAAATTTCTCCAGAGGCAGATTAATATGAAAAATAGTTTAATACTGTATGATCCACCTTAGAATATATATAAAAGAAAAATAGACATTTAAATGTTTTTAAAATGTAAATGAGTTATCTAGGCCCAAGCTACTCATGATGCAAATATGTAAACCTTTAAAACACCAAACAACCCACAAAAACTGAACTGATAGTAATAAAACTAAATAAATCTCTATATATACACATAGCAATTCAAACATGAATTATCTATGTTCATTTGTAAAAACTGATCCATGCATAATTCCCCCACATTTTGTTAGTAGCAATACCTTTCGTTACCGTGCTGCCTACATTTGTAACCTGTAATATGTTATTCCAATTAAGTGTGTGGGACACTGCTTTATGACATAAAATCATGCCCAAAAGATTCAGATGCTTCTTTTACAAAGTAAACAATAAACAGCTCTTAAGTTGCTAGTATCGAGTTCACAACTACCTAGGTTTTTTCCAATTTTAATTTTTCTTTTGAATAAAAAAACCCTACAAATTGTTTCTCCAGTAGAAAGTAAAAACAGATGAAAGTAAAAAGGGTCTTTTGCCACTGAGGTAAAAAGACAGAAAGGAGGAGGGAAGGAGGAGAGGAAGCAAAAAAGAAGGAGGAGGGGACAGAGAAGAAAATAGGGGAAAGGAGAAGGAAGTTTAATAATCCTTGCTTCAAACAATGGAATCAGCTTTTAAAATCATGTTGAAATGCATGGCATTCTAAGCAGTGGTTTCAATAAAGACAAACACATAAGGCACATGAGTTTAAGACTTGAAAGACAAACAGTTAACAAATGAAAAAAGCTTTCACGTTTGATTATAAAAATGGTATTCTAAAAATAGTTATGAATACATGCAGTCAGCTGACAAAACTGTTTCAAAATGTCTCAGAATACATTTAAGATGAAAATACTCAAAACAAAATACTAACTCCCAAAGCATGCCATATTAAAGGGCTCCTTAAGGAATTTTCTGAAATAAAATGTTTGTAAAAAGTCACACTTCTATCCCTGGGCTATAAACACTTGCTATACTAGTGTACTAAATACTATCTTTTTTTTTTTTTTTTTTTTTTTTTTTTTTCAGTACGCGGGCCTCTCACTGCTGTGGCCTCTCCCGTTGCAGAGCCCAGGCTCTGGACGCACAGGCTCAGCAGCCATGGTTCACGGGCCTAGCCGCTCTGCAGCATGTGGGATCTTCCCGGAACGGGGCACGAACCCGTGTCCCCTGCATCGGCAGGCGGACTCCCAACCACCGCGCCACCAGGGAAGCCCCAATAGTATCTTAAGTAGAAAAGTAAATTTTCAAATGTTTTAAATGGTCCCATCTTAGAAATTCACTGGACAGAGACTAGCTGTGAGGAACAAAAAGTGAAAGTACTGTTGTATGGCTCTCCAACTAGTGTCTCTAACACATCAGATTCCTCCAATATTAAAATCAAGGCAAGTGTGATGAAACAGTCCAAGAACCAAAGAATCTGAAAATCTTTCAAAGTTAATTGTTGTAACTATATACAGTGTGACCTGAATGGAAATATGGTACAGATATTCCTTTCAAAAGGAGAGGTAGGGCTTCCGTGGTGGCGCAGTGGTTGAGAGTCCACCTGCCGATGCAGGGGACATGGGTTCGTGCCCCGGTCCAGGAAGATCCCACATGCCGTGGAGCGGCTGGGCCCGTGAGCTGTGGCCGCTGGGCCTGCACGTCCGAAGCCTGTGCTCCTCAGCAGGAGAGGCCACAACAGTGAGAGGCCCACATACCGCAAAAAAAAAAAAAAAGGAGAGGTAAAATATGATAATAACAGTAAAAAGATTAAAGCAAATTAGAAAAAATGAATAAATAATTACAATTCTGAAAAACTGCTTTTTTTTTTTTTTTTTACCAGAAGAGACATTAAGTTTCAAATTTTGTCCTAGAGTGCTGCCTCTCACTACGAAAGTGCCCCCCCAAAAGTAGTTCCAGATGCCCAGTATTCTTTCTGATCACTTCAAACTGGAACAACACATCATCATTTTTAAAAACAGGATGCATCAACAGAGCTGCACTTCACAATGTGTGCTCCTTTTAGTGGACACACACAGCCCTGTGTGTAAGTGCTCCAAGCCACTAGGTCAATAGAGTTCATCTTCTTGGAGCATCAACTTTAGTCAAGAGATACATATGGAAGAAATTTTTACTTATGAAAGCATTACTTAATATGCCTAATAAATATATGAATGTTTAAGATAAAATGTAAAAATTCCAAGAAATTTCTCACACCACACCTCTTAAGAAACATCTTTGGGGAAAGGGAAGGAGGTATTAAGTGGACAATCTGAGAAGCACTGGAACAGGAAAAAGAATACTGGTTTGGAAACTAAAAGACCTGGATCTTAAAGAATTAAAAACAGAAAAAAAGAAAGCAAAAAGTGCTGGACCAATGGTAAGAAAACAGGAGAGACTGATTAATGAGGCAGCAAACTTTAACTTGCATGGATGCAGGCTAAGAGGACAGCAAATCCATAAGCCTCTAACCACATGCAGGGCGCATTCTGGAAATGTAAGGGACATTTTTAACTATCACAATTGTGGGGAGGACTCACTGGACCTTTACTGATTAAAAGTCAGGTATATTAGATATCCTGCAATTCATGGAATAGCCAGACTCAACAAAAAATTATTACTTCAAGACTTTCAAATGTCCCAATGCACGGTTATACAGGTTAAAAATTCTTGAACTAAAAGTTAACTGCTTTAAACATTAACTATTTTTCACACAGTTTTAATAGACATCGAATCTCTAGGAATACAACTAACATGTAAATTGAAGGAAGGCTGTACTTTGGCTGAAAATTTTATCTACGGTTATTCATGATTCCTGAAAGAAAAAAAAAATTAACAGCATAATGGCAATTCCAGTTGCCCCACTTGATTTGCCAAAACTAAATCCCTGTGCATGTGTAGTTTTCATACAAATATGTAACTAAGATTGAAGATTGCTTTAACAGTCTTAGAACCAATTGTCACTACACTTGCAATTATCAGATACACAAAGAATGAGGATGTCAGAGAATTTCATTAATAATTTTGTTGTTAAAATGCTTCATATTTTTCTGGAATGTCATCCTTATTTTGGTAGGACACAAAAGACAATTTATGTTGTGAAAATTACACATTGACATTGTTTATTTTGGCAAAAGTCTGCTGCACAAGTTCTCTATGGCTTCCTATATTAATGTTTCTTTTCCTAATTCATCCTTTGCCTATTTCTTTCACATGTGATAATGTTTAAAAATAATGTTTTGTAATACTAAGTAACTACACCATCCCACATAATTACATAAAGAATCATTGTGACACTATGCTATAAATAAGGCCAGCTCACCTGCAACAGTATCTTACTTCTTTTTTTCCCAGGCAGTAGTCCGAAATTAAAGTTATTTCTCTCTCCCTCTCATCATATTTAAGTAAGTGTGGCCTGTTATTCTGTATCCTAGCACTAGTTTTTATTTCAATGTCCACTTACAATGCTGCTATGCTGTTTATCTTACATTTTCTTGTACTTCTGATACAGAATGTGTTTTGACCTTTTTACTTTTAAATCCAAACTTACTCATTAAAAGTAGATGCAAAATCTGAATACCATACGGTTTTGTTTTTTAAATATTTATTTATTTATTTTTGGCTGCGTCAGGTCTTGTGGCAAGCGGAATCTTTCATTGTGGTGCACAGGCTTCTCTCTAGTCGTGGCATGTGGGTTCAGTAGTTATGGCGTGCGGGCTTAGTTGCCCCGTGGCATGTGGGATCTTAGCTCCCCGACCAGGAATCAAACCCACGTCCCCTGCACTGAAAGGTGGATTCTTAACCACTGGACCACCAGAGAAGTCTCCTATACTGCGTTTTTTAGTATAATAGTGCATGCATGTTTGAAATATATATTGCTTTATAATAAACTACTTTCCCATTATTTCTTTTACGGTTAAAACATTATTTATTTTTGAGTATAGAAAGGTCATGCTATTTATGAATTTCATTTTGGAATAGTTATCTACAGAATACAAAAGTCTATTAGAGTTAAGAGTCACACTGTAAACCAAGTAAAGATTTCATCAAAGACTTTATGTCTCTTCAAAAGACCAAGAACAGCCAAGGTGAAACTTTTAAGGAAGGTTTCCATAACAGCAAGGATGATGTGAAGCCTCAGGAAATGACATGGTAATTAGTATCAAGATGCAGGGAAGGAACTATAAACAATGATTGACACTAACAGTAATAAGCGTTAACAAAATTTCCTGGAAAACAATGGCATCGCTGAAGAGGAAAGCCATAGATATTTATTAATAACGACATAGTACTTAAAAAAAAAAGTGGCTGCCTTTGCAAAGTTACAGCTGTCAGGGCAGGAAGTGTGACACTTAGTTATAAAGAAGTAAAAGAAATGCTGAAGAAGGAGAAATTACTGAAGGTATAGCTTTCCCTCCCCCATGATTTACCAAAGACTTTCAAAGGCAGTCAAAAAATGAGCCAGGAAAATTTTAGAAAGATAACTGATTTTGAACTCCATTTAAAGGTCCCTGAAATCTATGAAATGGTGATTCTAGTCAAAAGTTCAGTGGGCTCAGGACTTCCCTGGTGGCCCAGTGGTTGAGAATCCGTCTGCCCATGCAGGGGACATGGGTTCAATCCCTGGTCCAGGAAGATCCCACATGCCGCGGAGCAACTAAGTCTGTGCACCACAACTACTGAGCTTGCGCTCTAGAGCCCGCGAGCCACAACTACTGAGCCTGCATGCTGCAACTACTGAAGCCTGCGCACCTAGAGCCTGTGCTCCAAAACAAGAGAAGCCACCGCAATGAGAAGCCCGCACACCTCAACAAAGAGTAGCCCCTGCTCACCGCAACTAGAGAAAGCCCGCGCACAGCAACAAAGACCCAACACAGCCCCCCAAAATAATAATAAAATAAAATAAAACAGCTGTAAAAAAAAAAAGTTTAATAGGCTCAGATTTTGAGGTCTAGTCAATCCAGTCTGTTCCATGCTCCCTCCGGCAGAAATAACTCAAAAGTAATCTTTCATGTTAAATTTGGGGTTTTCATAATAAATATTAGTAAAAACACACTTGAACATTGCACCATTTAGTTTCATGATGAATTCTGCCACTTTTATGGTTGAAATGGGTTTCCTTGTTTTAACACATGAAATCTTCAAGAAATAAATACCTTCTGACCATGTGACTGACTGAAATACCTTCTGAGAGTATTTGTGACTACTGTCCAAAAAACAATTAGGGCCTAAGTTCACAATTACCTATAGTATGCTTTTTTTTTTACTCTTTCCATTTACATCATTTCACTCTTTACCTATGACCTAAAAGTCTTTAAAGTCTGCCATCAGCAGTCATTTTCAAAAAAATTCACTTACGACTGCTGATTTAAGTGAGGCCTAAGGATTAATCACGGATTAAATGAACTGAACTGGGTAGATATGTAAACATGTCTAGGATTGAGAGAAAAACCACAGAAATAAATGTTCAAAGACTTCATTTATAAAAGAGAAAAAGGAAAATAATACAGGCATATAAAACGGTGTTCTTCAGAAAATGAGTACATATGTATATGAGAAACAACTCTAGATAATAAGAGGAAACAGCTATTAAAAGTTTAAAAAAAGATTTCCTAAAAATAAACCTCAATCACAAATTTAAGAGTACTTTAAGCCAAACACGCTAAGACTGAGAAAATTAAGAGCTAGATCACAACTGGACAAACCCTTGTTAACAGGGAAAAATGACACTTTGCAGTCAAGCCTGAAATCACTATTAATCAAAAAGGACAGATGATTATACTGTACTCTGTAAAGGTTCAGAATAAAATACAAAATGTACGAAAATTAGAGATCTGGAAGAGTCAGGATGTGTGTACAAGAAGCCATAAACAGCCAGAGATTTATAGTCTTTTATGTCTAAACATTACTAGAAAATAACATAAACCAAAGACCGTGCATTTGAATAATTTGTACTATAACACAGTCAATCACTGAAACTGATGCTCCTTTAACTGGGAGTGTGTGTGCTCTGGGATGTGGGTGCCCCCTGGAATACGCAAAGCTCCTCCTCTTGAAGCATTCATTTTACTTGAAGAATTAAAACATATGTGGATATACTATGAAGAACGCCAAATGTACATGACAAAATATTAGATTTCAAACAAAAATCTCTTGTTTTCTTTGGCCAGTATGGTGATGTTAGCTGTTAGAGATATGGTGGTGGGAAATTCTTAAGTGCAGCTTCAGATATAGCTTAAAGAGGGCAATAAATTGTTTTAGGAGTCAAGATACATAAAAATGAGCACATTAAAATGTGTATTTGCTTGCTTATCTCAAGTAACCCAACATTTCTCAATTATGATCAAACCCCTAAGAGTCCCCAAAAGTGCTCCCCAAAAGTACTTTAAATGGAAATACTTACTTAGGAAACCAATTTAATCCCAGGTGCTCTGTCTTGGAATATAATATTCTTTCCACCATGTCATAAAGTGGTCTCCAAGGTAACTCCAAGTCATCTCTTGAAAGAAGTTCCTTTTTCCTAATTAAAGAAAGAGTAAATACATGTGTGTATGCTTGCTCAGGGTGTGTATACTACACAGGGAGAACAGTTGTTAAATGTTGCTGTCATCACAGTAGGTTTTGCTTTTCCCCATCCTCAGCCACTCACTGGCAAAACATGGTAGGAGGAAGAACAATGCACCAGGACTTTTGCTGCTGTCCAAACCTCAAGAGGCACCAGGTAAAAAGAGGCATTAAAATTTGTGCCACCATTATTGTAGATGAGTTTCATACTTTCCCACACTATCTATGGAGTACTTAATGTTTCCTGAATTGTGCTGGGTGCCTGGGATAAGCAAAAGAATAAATGATCCCTGTCTTCACAAGGATATTACAGTCTACATAAGGGAAGGTAATTAGTATAAATGAAACAAACAGACAACATATAGTTCAATATATACTAGAGAAGAGAAGACTTCATGGAGAAAAAGGAATCTTAATTAAAAGGTTAATTAACACATGGGGTTTAAACTTATGATAAAGTTTTCTGCAATCTTTTTCCAAAATGGTAATTTGGGACTTGGTCTTCTTACCGAAGAACACTTAGCTCTCCTCATTCCCTAAAACCTTGAAGAAAAAAAAAAAATCTTAGCAGAAATCACAGGACATTGACTTACTTTAACAAGTTGATTAAGAGACGTGCAAATCCCTGCATCATGCTGATTTCCAGTTTTGGAATTGATACCAGCTCATATAATAATTTGATAAAAAGAACATGATCTTCTTTGCTAAATTTTCTCCCATAAAGTCGAATATATCTGCAAGAGAAAAATTGATACAGCCTTTAAAAATAGATATCGTGATACATTCATGTTCATTGCAGCATTATTCACATAGCCAAAGTGTGGAAGTAACATAAATGCCCACCAACAGACAAATGGATAAAGAAAATGTTATATATATATATATATATATATATATATATATATATATATATACACATACACACACACACACATATATACACAATGGAATATTATTCAGCCTTTAAGAAGAAAGCTGTCATATGCTAAAACACAGATGGACCTTGAGGACATTATGCTAAGTGAAATAAGACAATCAAAAAAAGTCAAATCCTGCATGATTCCACTTATATGCAGTATCTAAAGTAATCAAAGTCATAGAAACAGAAAGTACAATGGTGGTTGCCAGGGGCTGGGAAGGCAGACAGGGAGCTATTGTACAATGGGTATAGGGTTTCAGTCATATAAGATGAAAAATTCTAGAGATCTGTTGTATAACAATGTACACACAGTTAGCAATACCATACTGTACACTTAAAAATTGTTAAGAGGGTAAATTTTTTTTTTTTTTTTTAAGAGGGTAAATTTAAGAGTTTGCCACAATAAAAAAAAATATGTATTGGTACACTTCAATTTCAAAAGTCTTTGATGTCAAACATTTTATCACACTGCACACTCATCACTGTGCAGGAAAGACTTACTCTATATTTTAATTAAGAGATTACCAAATAAGTACTTTATTGACAAAAAACTTATAATTCAGTTATAATGACTGAATTCACATCAACATTTAATGACCAATTGTAACACTGCTCTTTTATTTTTGCATGGTTTTAACTGGTCTTTGGACACAGTAACCTGAAAAGAATCCCCCTGCACCCTTTCCTTTATTAAACAAGTGCTCATTCAGAATAACAATCTACCTAATGACTTGCTGAAACTACTTAAAAACATCATATCACAACATTATAAAACAGAACAAAAGAGTACAGACATAGAAGTTTACTGTTTTAACCACAAGAATCTTTGATGAACGCTTACTGAGAATCCTGAAACAATACAGCGTTACCTAACTTGTACTATTTGTTTCTAGGCATTAACTCATAACTATAATAAAATTATGTTGCTACCCAAAAAGCACAGTATTTTATCTCAAAATTATATGTTTTCAATTTTTTAACTTTAGGGAATCAATGTAAACAAAAGCGTCAACTATAAGCAATTTAAGGAAAAGGTGTCCCAAAAAGCAAGAATGACTAAGCACGGCATAGTTAAGGATTCAGAAGTAACTAAAACTTAACAAAAACTTACTTAGAACAAATTACCGATACTTAAAATCATAAACTCCTTTGAGGAAGACCATTTTATAGACAAATACATAATTCAACAGAAGACACAGCATTAACATTCCTTATATGATCTTTAGCACTTCCCCAACAGCTAAGATCAAATTAAACGTGCGTTTAACTTCTAAAATTAGAATACCTGTTTTTCTTTTTCCAGAAAATCCTCAATATTCTTGGTCCAATAAGAGCACTCTTTTTTTAATTTTCTCAGGCTGCTGCATATTTATTCAGCTCTTGTCTGTCTGAACTTTCAAGGTATAATCCCATGATTTCACCTTATTACTAGGCGATCGAACAGTATTGGGGCGGGGGTGGGGGCGGTGAGGGGAGACAGCAATGAGACCTGAGATATTGTTTTGCCTCTGTCAGTAATTACCGTGAAAGTTTCTTAACCACCTAGGCCTGGTAAAGGAAATGGGCTATAATGAAGACAATACATAGAGACCCTAAGCCCAGGGCTGCCAGAGATACTTCAGGCTGCTGAATGAACATGGTACAGACTCCTGAAGCCTCCCTCAATTTCACTCTAAATTTAGGAGTAAAAGCTAGAATCATTTAAACGCTACTTTCAAGTGAAAACAAACCATATCCCCTAAGAAACAGCACATATTTTAAAGATAAAACAGAAGAGTCCAATGAAACACTTCTTGTTCCCAGTGGCTACCTCAGGCCTTGACAGGGCTCCAAGTGCGCCTGCGGTTATGCACTTACTCTCCCTTGTGGCGTAAAGACTTCTGTGGAAAACTTGAAGAAACACTGCTCTAAGCAACTGAAATAATTTACCTACAAGCCTTTTTACTGTAGTATAAATTGTGTAAACATTAGGGACATAAAATTCATAGAGTCCAAAATTTAATACTATGAAAAGAAGAGACCAACCCAGGGATTCTTAGAGGAGCTAGAACTGCTGACAAAACTAGAGATTTTAGGGGGATTACTCAGAAACCTATTTGCCCTGTCAACAGCAAATAGTTCTTGCCAAGCAGAAAGTGATTCCTGCATCAGCATTTCTCAAAACACAGACCAAGGGCTTCCCTGGTGGCGCAGTGGTTGAGAGTTTGCCTGCCGATGCAGGGGACATGGGTTCGTGCCCCGGTCCAGGAAGATCCCACATGCTGGGGAGCAGCTAGGTCTGTGAACCATGGCCGCTGAGCCTGCGCGTCCGGAGCCTGTGCTCCGCAACAGGAGAGGCCACAACAGTGAGAGGCCCGCGTACCACAAAAAAAAAAAAAAAAAAGACCAAGACTTCTTCTGAAGAACACAAAAAGTACTAAAAGAAGAAAATTAATAACTGGTCTTCATTAAAATCAGGAACTTCTATTCACAATAAAACACCACTGAAAATAAAAAAGCCCAGGCAGATATTTGGAATACATATCACCATCTGACAAAGTACTCTCCCAAACTACTTAAGAACTCCTTCAAATCAATAATAAACACAACCAAATAAACAATGGGCAAAAGACTCAGGAAGGCAGTTCTCAAAAGACAACATCCACATGACTGATAAGCATATGAAAAGATACTCAACATCACTGTTCATCACTAAAATCAAATTAAAACCACAATAGGGGACGGGAACCAAGATGGCGGAGTAGAAGGACGTGCTCTCACTCCCTCTTGTGAGAACACCAGAATCACAACTAGCTGCTGGACAATCATTGACAGGAAGACACTGGAACTCACCAAAAAGGATACCCCACATGCAAAGACAAAGGAGAGGCCACAATGAGACGGTAGGAGGGGCGCAATCACAGTAAAATCAAATCCCATAACTGCTGGGTGGGTGACTCACAGACTGGAGAACACTTATACCACAGAAGTCCACCCACTGGAGTGAAGGTTCTGAGCCCTATGTCAGGCTTCGCAACCTGGGGGTCCAGCAATGGGAGGAGGAATTCCTAGAGAATCAGACTTTGAAGGCTAGTGGAATTTGCCTGCAGGACTTCAGCAGGACTGGGAGAAACAGAGACTCCACTCTTGGAGGGCACACACAAAGTAGTGTGCGCATAAGGACCCAGTAGAAGGAAAAGTGACCCCAGGGGAGACTGAAGCAGACCTACCTGATAGTGTTAGAGGGTCACCTGCAGAAGCAGGGGGTGGCTGTGGCTCACCATGGGGACAAGGACACTGGTAGCAGAAGTTCTGGGAAGTACTCCTTGGCACGAGCCCTCCCAGAGTCTGTCATTAGCTCCACCAAAGAGCCCAGGAAGGCTCCAGTGTTGGGTTCCCTTAGGCCAAACAACCAACAGGGAGGGAACCCAGCCCCACCCATCAGCAGTCAAGCAGATTAAAGTTTTACTGAGCTCTGCCCACCAGAGCAACAGTCAGCTCTACCCACCACCAGTCCCTCCCATCAAGAAACTTACACAAGCCACACAGATAGCCTCATCCACCAGAGGGCAGACAGCAGAAGCAAGAAGAACTACAATCCTGCAGCCTGTGGAACAGAAACCACATTCACAGAAAGATAGACAAGATGAAAAGGCAGAGGGCTATGTACCAGATGAAGGAACAAGATAAAACCCCAGAAAAACAACTAAATGAAGTGGAGATAGGCAACCTTCCAGAAAAACAATTTAGAATAATAATAGTGAAGACAATCCAGGACCTCGGAAAAAGAGTAGAGGCAAAGATGGAGAAGATGCAAGAAACATTTAACAAAGACCTAGAAGAATTAAAGAAGAAACAAACAGAGATGAACAATACAATAACTGAAATGAAAACTACACTAGAAGGAATCAATAGCAGAATAACTGAGGCAGAAGAACGGATAAGTGACCTGGAAGACAGAATGGTGGAATTCATTGCTGTGGAACAGAATAAAAAATAAAGAATGAAAAGAAATGAAGACAGCCTAAGCGACCTCTGGGACAACATTAAATGCAACAACATTGGCATTATAGGGGTCCCAGAAGGAAAAGAGAGAGCGAAAGGACCAGAGAAAATATTTGAAGAGATTATAGTCGAAAACTTTACTAGCATGGGAAAGGAAACAGCCACCAAAGTCCAGGAAGCGCAGAGATTCCCATACAGGATAAACCCAAGGAGAAACACGCCAAGACACATAGTGATCAAATTGGCAAAAATTAAAGACAAAGAAAAATTACTGAAAGCAGCAATGGAAAAATGACAAATAACATACAAGGGAACTCCCATAAGGTTAACAGCTGATTTCTCAGCAGACACACTACAAGCCAGGAGGGAGTGGACTGATATACTTAAAGTGATGAAAGGGAAGAACCTACAACCAAGATTACTCTACCCGGCAAGGACCTCATTCAGATTCAATGGAGAAATCAAGAGCTCTACAGAGAAGCAAAAGCTAAGAGAATTCAGCACCACCAAACCAGCTCTAAAACAAATGCTAAAGGAACCTCTCTAAGTGAGAAACACAAGAGAAGAAAAGGACTTACAAAAACAAACCCAAAACGATTAAGAAAATGGTAATAGGAACATACATACCGATAATTACCTTAAACGTGAATGGATTAAATGCTCCAACCAAAAGACACAGACTCGCTGAATGGATACGAAAGCAAGACCGATATATATGCTGTCTACAAGAGACCCACTTCAGACCTAGGGACACATACAGACTGAAAGTGAGGGGATGAAAAAAGATATTCCATGCAAATGGAAATCAAAAGAAAACTGGAGTAGCAATACTCATATCAGATAAAGTAGACTTTAAAATAAAGAATGTTACAACAGACAAGGAAGGACACTACATAATGATCAAGGGATCAATCCAAGAAGAAGATATAACAATTATAAATATATATGCACCCAACACAGGAGCACCTCAATACATAAGACAACTGCTAACAGCTATAAAAGAGGAGATCAACAGTAACACAATAATAGTGGGGGATTTTAACACCTCACTTACACTAATGGACAGATCATCCAAAATGAAAAGAAAGAAAGAAACAGAAGCTTTAAATGACACAATACACTAGATAGATTTAATTGATATTTATAGGACATTCCACCCAAAAACAGCAGATTACACTTTCTTCTCAAGTGTGCATGGAACATTCTCCAGGATAGATCACATTGTGGGTCACAAACCAAGCCTCAGTAAAGTTAAGAAAACTGAAATCATGTCAAGCATCTTTTCTGACCACAATGCTATGAGATTAGAAATCAATTACGGGGGAAAAACGTAAAAAGCAACAAACACATGGAGGCTAAACAATATGTTACTAAATAACCAAGAGATCACTGAAGAAATCAAAAAATACCTAGAGAAAAATGACAATGAATACATGATGATCCAAAACCTATCGGATGCAGCAAAAGCAGTTCTAAGAGGGAAGTTTATAGCTATACAAGCCTACCTCAAGAAAAAAGAAACACCTCAAATAAACAACCTAACCTTACACCTAAAGGAACCAGAGAAAGAAGAACAAACAAAACCCAAAGTAAGCAGAAGGAAAGAAATCATAAAGATCAGAGCAGAAATAAATGAAATAGAAACAAAGAAAACAATAGCAAAGATCAATAAAACTAAAAGCTGGTTCTTTGAGAAGATACACAAAATTGATAAACCATTAGCCATACTCATCAAGAAAACAGGGAGAGGACTCAAATCCATAAAATTAGAAATGAAAAAGGAGAAGTTACAACAGACTCTGCAGAAATACAAAGCATCCTAAGAGACTACTACAAGCAACTCTATGCCAATAAAATGGACAACCTAGAAGAAATGGACAAACTCTTAGAAAGGTAAAACCTTCCAAGACTGAACCAGAAAGTAATAGAAAATATGAACAGACCAATCACAAGTAATGAAATTGAAACTGTGATTAAAAATCTTCCAACAAACAAAAGTCCAGGACCAGATTGCTTCACAGGTGAATTCTATCAAACTTTTAGAGAAGAGCTAACACCATCCTTCTCAAACTCTTCCAAAAAACTGCAGAGGAAGGAACACTCCCAAAGTCATTCTCTGAGGCCACCATCACCCTGATACCAAAACCAGACAAAGATCCTACAAAAAAAGAAAATTACAGACCAATATCACTGATGAATATAGATGCAAAAATCCTCAACAAAATACTAGCAAACAGAATCCTACAACACATGAAAAGGATCATACACCATGATCAAGTGGGATTTATCCCAGGGATGCAAGGATTCTTCAATATACGCAAATCAATCAATGGGATACACCATATAACAAACTGAAGAATAAAAACCATGTGATCATCTCAACAGATGGAGGAAAAGCTTTTGACAAAATTCAACACCCATTTATGATAAAAAACTCTCCAGAAAGTGGGCATAGAGGGAAACTACCTCAACGTAATAAAGGTAGTATACGACAAACCCAAAGCAAACATCATTCTCAATGGTGAAAAACTGAAAGCATTTCCTCTAAGATCAGGAACGGACAAGGATGTCCACTCTCACCACTATTCTTCAACATAGTTTTGGAAGTCCTAGCCACGGCAATCAGAGAAGAAAAAGAAATAAAAGGAATACAAATTGGAAAAGAAGAAGTAAAACTGTCACTGTTTACAGATGACATGATACTATACATAGAGAATCCTAAAGATGCCACCAGGAAACTACTAGAGCTAATCTTTGAATGTGGTAAACTAGCAGGATACAAAATTAATGCACAGAAATCTCTTGCATTCCTATAAACTAATGATGAAAAATGTGAAAGAGAAATTAAGGAAACACTCCCATTTGCCATTGCAACAAAAAGAATAAAATACCTAGGAATAAACCTACCAAGGGAGACATAAGACCTGTATGCAGAAAACTATAAGACAGTGATGAAAGAAATTAAAGGTGATACCAACAGATGGAGAGATATTCCATGTTCTTGGATTGGAAAAATCAATATTGTGAAAATGACTATACTACCCAAAGCAATCTACAGATTCAATGCAATCCCTATCAAATTACCAATGGCATTTTTTACAGAACTAGAACAAAAAATCTTAAAATTTGTATGGAGACACAAAGAACCCAAATAGCCAAAGCAGTCTTGAGGGAAAAAAAGGAGCTGAAGGAATCAGACTCCCTGACTTCAGACTATACTACAAAGCTACAGTAATCAAGACAATATGGTACTGGCACAAAAACAGTAACATAGATCAATGGAACAAGATAGAAAGCCCAGAGATAAACCCATGTACCTATCGTTAACTAATCTACGACAAAGGAGGCAAGGATATACAATGGAGAAAAGACAGTTTCTTCAATAAGTGGTGCTGGTTAAACTGGACAGCTACATTTAATAGAATGAAATTAGAACACTCCCTAACACCATACACAAAAATAAACTCAAAATGGATTAGAGACCTAAATGTAAGACCAGACACTATAAAAGTCTTAGACGAAAACATAGGAAGAACACTCTTTGACATAAATCACAGCAAGATCTTTTTTGATACACCTCCTAGAGTAATGGAAATAAAAACAAAAATAAACAAATGGGACCCAGTGAAACTTAAAAGCTTTTGCACAGCAAAGGAAACCATGAGCAAGATGAAAAGACAACCCTCAGAATGAGAGAATATATTTGCAAACGAATCAACGGACAAAGGATTAATCTCCAAAATATATAAACAGCTCCTGCAGCTCGATATTAAAAAAACAACCCAATCCAAAAATGGGTACAAGATCTTAATAGACATTTCTCCAAAGCAGACATACAGATGGCCAAGAAGCACATCAAAAGCTGCTCAACATCACTAATTATTAGAGAAATGCAAATCGAAACTACAATGAGGTATCACCTCACACCAGTCAGAATGGCCATCATCAAAAAATGTACAAACAATAAATGCTGGAGAGGGTGTGGAGAAAAGGGAACCCTCTTGCACTGTTGGTGGGAATGTAAATTGATACAGCCAGTATGGAGAACAGTATGGGGGTTCCTTAAAAAACTAAAAATAGGTCAAAGCAGCCTTTACCATTGAGCCAACCCTTGGAAGAGTCTCCCAGACCCAGCGCCAACATCAGGTGAATGAAAAATAAACGTATGTGTTTTAAAGATTTAAAAAAAAAAACTAAAAATAGAATTACCATATGATCCAGCAATCCCACTACTGGGCATATACCCAGAGAAAGCCATAATTCAAAAAGACACATGCACCCCATTGTTCATTACAGCACTATTTTCAATAGCCAGGTCATGGAAGCAACCTAAATGCCCACTGACAGACGAATGGATAAAGAAGATGTGGTACATATATACAATGGAATATTACTCAGCCATAAAAAGGAACGAAATTGGGTCATTTGTTGAGACGTGGATGGATCTAGAGACTGTCATACAGAGTTAAGTAAGTCAGAAAGAAAAAAACAAATATCGTATATTAAGGCATGTATGTGGAAACTAGAAAAATGGTACAGATGAACCAGTATGCAGGGCAGAAGTTGAGACACAGATGTAGAGAGCAAATGTACGGACACCAAGGGGGGAAAGCCATGCGGGGGTGGGGATGGTGGTGTGATGAATTGGGCGATTGGGATTGACATGTATACACTGATGTGTATAAAATTGATGAGTAATAAGAACCTGCTGTATATAAAAAAAAATTGAATTAAATTAAAAAATTTAAAAGGAAAAAAAAAAGAAAAAACTAACCACAATAGGGTACCACTTCATACCACCAGACGGGCTAAAATTAAAAAGCCCAACAATACCCAATTTTGGTGAGAACATGGAGGAACCAGACCGTTCATAGGCTACTGATGTGTGTATAAACTGGTATAACCACTCTGGAAAAACTGCTTGACATTACCTAGTAAATGTCTATTAGACATTAGACTGTTTAAAATGCACATTCCTAGGCTCCGTCTTAAATCTAGTCCATCGAAAATACTTGGAGTGTTAAATGCAGCAAAGTTGTTTCTTTAAAAAAAAAAAGGAAATTTTAAAAAATATTGAGAATGGAGGCTGAGAGTCTCCATTTTACAAAAACGACTCCAGTTTTTTCTATATATTTATGCTCAAGAATTCTACTTCAGACCATATTTAGAGACAGTCCATTCTCTTTTTCCAATTAATTTGCACACTACATTTTACGACTAAAAATTTCTATTAAAATACTTGAAAACCTCGGTAACAGTCAGGATTGAACTTCTGAATAGGATATTTTCTTAAACTATCCACAATATATAGATGACAAGTCATTATGTTCCATCCTCCCGCAGGGGGAAAAAAAACAGTAAAAGATAATACAAAAGCATTTTTCACCTGCTTCCTCCTCACAACCCTACAGTGTATTAATCAAGTGTATTAATCAAATGCTTTAATTTTTTTAAAAAATTTATTTATTTTTGGCTGCATCAGCTCTTCATTGCTGCGCGCGGGCTTTTCTCTAGTTGTGGTGAGCAGGGGCTACTCTTCGTTGTGGTGCACGGGCTTCTCTTGTGAAGCACGGGCTCTAGGTGTGAGGGCTTCAGTAGTTGTGGCACGTGGGCTCAGTAGTTGTGGCACGTGGGCTCAGTAGTTGTGGCGCACAGGCTTAGTTGCTCTGCAGCATGTGGGATCTTCCCGGAGCTCGAACCCGTGTCCCCTGCATTGGCAGGCGGATTCTTAACCACTACGCCACCAGGGAAGTCCCAAATGCTTTAACTTTTTTTTTTTTTTTTTTGCAGTACGCGGGCCTCTCACCGTTGCGGCCTCTCCCGTTGCGGAGCACAGGCTCCGGACGCGCAGGCCCAGCGTCCATGGATCACGGGCCCAGCCGCTCCGCGGCACGTGGGATCCCCCCAGACCGGGGCACGAACCCACGTCTCCTGCATCGGCAGGCGGCCTCTCAACCACCGCGCCACCAGGGAAGCTCCTGCTTTAACTTTTAATTGCAAGTAAAGAAAGACAGTGGCATGCCAGGAACAGCAATTATTTAACGAAATGTACAATGCTGTCAAGGTTCTTTCTACTATATATCCTGAAGACAAGTTTATTATATATCGAAGGAAATTTAAGTAAAGTATAAAATTATACAGCACTATTGAAATGAACTAAGAATTGGATCTTGGCTAGAGGCTAAAAATATTGGTTTTCAATACAAGTTCTGTCATTCATCAGTTAGTTTTCTTCAAGGCAGTCACTGGGTTTCTAAGGTTCTATATCCATCAGTAAAGTAAAATTAACATCATTTCAGAGCAACATTAAGACTATTTGGTATTGTAAAACATATACAACATTTGCAATGAAATTTAACCTTAAGTGTTTTATTTTGAGTAGTCCTACTTACAAGGCAAAAAAATGAAACTTTAGCTTGAAATTTTAAAAACCAGAATTTAAATATTGTCATTGAAAGTACTTAAAAGTAGTTATGGATGATTTTTTTCTTCAATGTCACATCTAGCAATATGTCTTAAATAAAAATTCAGAATATCAAAATCAAAATACCAAAAAGCTTTTCAAGTGCACATTTGCAATTAATAAAAATTTCCTGAAAAAACCCTAGAAATCTGATATAAGAGAATGGTTTGTTAAATTGTGGTTTATGCCTTTAGACTACAATGTAGTCATTTAAAATTGTTTTCAAAGAATTTTTATGGATGTGAAATGTAATATATAAAAAATCAGGATACAAAACATTCACAATATGTAACTAAATAAAAAAGAAACAATCATGCATTAAAATTAAAAAATAGGGGCTTCCCTGGTGGTGCAGTGGTTGAGAGTCCGCTGCAGGGGACACGGGTTCGTGCCCCGGTCTGGGAAGATCCACATGCCATGGAGCGGCTGGGCCTGTGAGCCGTGGCCGCTGAGTCTGTGCGTCCGGAGCCTGTGCTCCGCAACAGGAGAGGCCACAACAGTGAGAGGCCCGTGTACCGCAAAAAATAAATAAAAATAAACACTATAAAGTGTTACCTTTTTTTTTTTTTGGTTTTACAGATTTATTTTCAAAGGGCAAAAAACACTTAAGATAATTTAAGTACAAGTCTAAACAGAGTTACTCTGTCAGTCAGCAATGATGCAGAAATGCGTTCTCACTTTCAGACACTCGCCAGCATATTCTGAGTCTTCTCTCAGTGAAGAAAAAGGGTCTGATATTTTATTCATATACCTCCTCCTTATCTGCAATGTAATCTACAATTTCTTGTGAGCACATTAACTTCCCCACATCTAGATCAGGAATTTCAAACCCAAATTCATCTTCCATGGTCATGATAATCTCCACTTGGTCCAAACTGTCTAAGCCCAGGTCCTTCATAAAATGGGAATTTACTAAGAGCTTTTCTGGGTCAGTCTTGTCATAGAGTTTCAAGACCTAAAGAACATGGTCCTTGATTCCCTCTAATGTCAAAGGGGGTGCGTCCCTATACTGGTGGCACAGCTGTGTAACTTCGCCTGGAACCTGTGCAAGTACAAAAGCCGGCTGCGGAGCCCCAGGCCTCGTCCTGGCCCCTGAGGGGAACAGGGTGGTGCTGAGCGGCAGGGCCGCGGCCAGCGTGGGGAGCCTGGGCAGTGGCGCGAAGGCCGCAGGCAGTCGAAGGACACAGGCAGTCGAAGGACACAGGCGCAAAGGACACAAGCCGCCATGGCTACGCCGACCCAGGATGCACGGCGCTAAAGTGTTACCTCTTGATGGTCAAACTACTTCATGTTCTTCTATATACCTCTGTTCATTCAAACTCTTCTAAAGTAAACAGGCATAATTTATTATAATTAAAATTAACATGTAAAAACATTTCATATCAACCTCTGTTGTATGTTTAAAATCAGGTAATCAATATTTCTGCATTTCTACTATTATCTTAATTTAAAAATCTACTAAACTCCAACTTAAAAGAGCACAGAAGGGATCCCCTGGCAGTCCAGTGGCTAGGACTCTGGTGCTTTCACTGCTGTGACCCGGGTTCAATTCCTGGTGGGGGAACTAAGATTCCACAAGCTGTGCAGCAGCCAAAAAAATAAAAAATAAAGAGCATAGGAGTCAAGTTGTATAGGTCTCACCAGCCAAAAATGAAACCATGAATCACGATAATGAACTACAATGTGTGTTTAAATTCACTAAGTTCATGAAGAATAAAAGGTATCACCATTATGCAATATCTAACAGATGTAGGACAGTTACTAACATCACAAAAAGAGAAAATCAGGGATTACGCATCTCCTGATAAAATTATACAATACTATTATGTAGTCTTGAAAAAGAAAATGAAACTTTATGTCCTGTATAGCACCAACAAAATCAACTACTGTGTCTTTACCACTTCAATCTGACTTCCACTAAAGGTAATTAGAATTATGTAATTAATAAAGCTGACTTTAGAAGATACAAATAAAAATTGTGAGCTTACAGAAACTATGCCCTCTTTTGAATTTTTTGTGGGACACCTATAAAAACTGGTTGTAAAATAGGCCACAAAGAAAACCTTACTTAATTCTAACATGTGAATATTATACTAGCCAAGTAGTCTGATTATAATAAAATGTAAATTAGAAAATATTAAACAAGTATAATAAAAAGAAACCAAATCATTTAAAAGCATGCATATGGGGATTTCCCTGGTGGCGCAGTAGTTAAGAATCCGCCTGCCAATTCAGGGGACATGGGTTCCAGCCCTGGTCCACGAGGATCCCACATGCCACAGAGTAACAAAGCCTGTGCATCACAACTACAGAGCCGGAGCTCTAGAGCCTGCAAGCCATAACTACTGAGCCTGAGTGTCACAACTACTGAAGCCCACACGCCTAGTGCTCCACAAGAGAAGCCACCGCAATGAGAAGCCCGAGCACCACAACTAGAGAAAGCCCACACGCAGCAACAAAGACCCAACGCAGCCAAAAAAAGGTTTTTTTATTAAAAAAAAAAAATGCCAATATAGCTTCTCACTGCTAGAAACAGTAAGTGAAGAGATTAAATGCAGGGTTTTCTCATAAGCCCACCTCTCCTCTTTTCACTCAATTACCTATTGATTCAAAAAGCATTTCCAGAGCAAATGACATGTACAGCACAAGAGTGTGATCCAAATAGTTCCTTTAGGCTGAGAACTCACAATCAGATGTGAGACATGTACTCAGAAAACTAGGTAATATACTGAAGGAGGGGAATAAATGCAGTTTTATCAGAGTTTTGTGATTCTTTTTTTTTTTTATCCAAAGTTTCATCATACCTAAGTGATTATTGAACCGAATCTTGAAAGAATAGAGAGGTATCATGACTCTCAATAGGAAACTCAAGGTTAAGATAATCTGAGCATTTGGGGAAAGAGGCGGCAAGAGGCACAAAAAACAGCTCTAGGTAGAGGAACACAGAGAGAACAGCAAACTTCTGTGACAAGAAGACACAGCCAAAAGAACACTGCTTGTTCTATTTCCCCTCTAAAAAGTCAAACTGAGGATCAAAAAAGGGGATAGACCATCACAATGGGATTTCCCTGGCGGTCCAGTGGTTAAGACTCCGCCCTTCCAATATGCAGTGGGCGGGGGTTGGATCCCTGGTCGGGGAACTAAGATCCCACTTGCTGCACAGTGGGGCCAAAACAACAACAAACAAACAAACATGGCTGCTGGTTGGAACGATGGGAACAAAGGTGTTATATAAAGTAGAGGATGTCTTATGTTTCCATGCTAACTTGTTTTGCAATTCCCAACATTATAATCAACTCTGGATAGACAGAATATTTATGGATTTCAACACAGTAGCCAAGCAAGCAGGAACAGCATGGTTCTACAAGTTTGCTGAGAATTCAAACTGCTCTATGTCAGTCCCTTGGGCAAGTCATTTAACCTCCCAGGCATTTGTAAAACCTGGGTTTTCTCACAAGACTATGGTAATGGATAACTGATGAATGTGCATGAAAGACATTCTGATTTAATTGTTCTAGAATGGGCTTCCACGTACCAGTTGTTTTTTATAACTTTCCCAGATGTCTCACTATGTTTGAGAACCACTGCACCTTAGCAGACTGACTAGAGCACAATATATGCTTTTTAAACTCTGTTAAAATCATTAAACATATAATACTAATACAGTCTGTTTCAATTTATGTTCTTTAATTACATATGAGGCTAAATACACCTTAAGATATTTGCCTTTAAAAAAATATTTTAAAAAATGGTCAACCCAGAGGATAAACAATGAGTTAAGTGATGGATAATAAGACAATGTTCCTTCAGTATCTGTATCTAGCCATGCTGGAAATCTGTGGATGGTCCCATAAACCTATATATTTTCTTTTTTATTTTTTTTAAACCAACTATAAGTTGTATCCTTGAGACTTGAGAGGAAAATATTATTGTGGGGGGAGATTATTATTATTTTATCAGGAAAGCAATATATACTTATTTAAATGGTTCAAACAGTACACCAAGCATACAAATTTGAAACTGTTGTCTACAACTGTTAACAGCCTGCATAGTATCCTTCTAGACTTTATTTATATACAAATGTACATATGTATATACTTTATAAAAACATAAATGCGGGGCTTCCCTGGTGGCGCAGTGGTTGAGAATCTGCCTGCTAATGCAGGGGACACAGGTTCGAGCCCTGGTCTGGGAGGATCCCACATGCCGTGGAGCAACTAGGCCCGTGAGCCACAACTACTGAGCCTGCGCATCTGGAGACTGTGCTCTGCAACACGAGAGGCCGTGATAGTGAGAGGCCCATGCACCGCGATGAAGAGTGGCCCCCACTTGGCACAACTAGAGAAAGTCCTCGCACAGAAACGAAAACTCAACACAGCAAAAATAAATTAATTAATTAACTCTTACCCCCAACATCTTCTTTAAAAAAAAAAAGAAAAAAACCCATAAATTCAACGATACTATAGATATTATTTACCATTTAGTTTTTTCACTTAATAGAAAAGCCAAGACACTGTTCAATGCCTATAAATATGGATTGGCCATACTCTTTTTAATAGCTATCTAATATTCCATTATAAAAATAATGATTTCCTCAATCTTCTCTTTTTAGGCATTTATGTTATTCCTGTTATTTTTTAAAATTACAAATAATATTTAGTAGGTATCTTTGTATTTACATGTTTACACAAGTATACAAGCATACTGAACAATGAATTCCTAGCTCAAATTGTTTGACATATTGGTGGGGAATACAAAAAAAACAGAAAATAAGACTTATGTTAAAATTCATTACAGAAATTAATCTCATCCTGAAGCACTGAGTATAAAATGGAATTGGAATGGTATTTTTGCCTGCCTGAGAGGAAAATACTCTTGATGTCCCAATCAAAAGTGGTATCTTTGTCCTCTCTGCCCCTTATAGCTCATACCAAACTTGAGTATTTTTCACATTCTATCTCACACTATAGTTATGTATGTAATACATTATTCTATTTCTTTAGGTGACTGAAATCTACATGGTGGCAGGGACCATGCCTCTGTACCTATTTAACCTTTGGCTCTAACCAGAGATGAAACAAGGTGAACACTGAGAAACATTTTCTCAACTGACTGAATGTATAAGTATACCTTGAGAAATACAGTGATGTACGTAATGACAAACAGCTCACCAGGGCTAGTTCTATTTAAAAAACAAAACAAAACAAAACAAAACCCTTCAAACTAACAATTAAATATTTGACCAAATTAAACAAATTGACTTTAAAACATTGAGAGGTTTCCAAAACACTGAAAACCAGATGTATCATCTTTACCAAGTGTAGTACTTCTGATGGAAGGCACTAAACACAGAGATCTGAGGTCTATGCTTCTCTTTACCCCCATCCACCACAGGCTGAACAACACAAGAGTTCCAGCATATTCTATGTCAGTTATATCCTTTATGACTTACTAAAATTGACAGGACAATTTCTAGAGTAATAAAGTCATTCAATATTAACACCTAATGATGCCTCTGTTCTTTTCCCAGTTGCTTCTCTGCTGAGGCATGGATAAGGGGCATTCATTTCTTGAAATGCTTTACTGAGTATCAATTAAGGGCCAGACATGGCAACAGGCAATGGAAACATAAAATAAGTAACAAATGGCCCTAGAGCATGCAGCCTAGAAACGGAGACAGACAACTGATTATTTCAATAAGTTAAAGTCTGAGTAGAGACTTTAAACACTTGTGCTCAATTTGCTCCATCTCTGTTCCCACACATTAAATGGCTTTCTCCAAATTCCTCCGTACCTAACCAAATCCCATCTCAAAGCTCAGCTGCCGTTTCTCCTTCACTGGTAGTCTTCCCAGGCAACACAGCCCAAGGAGCTTTCCTCATTTTGGACACATGGTTAAGAGCAACAGCCCTGTGTTCAGCAGGGAAATAGGCTGTTACATAACCTCACTAAGACTCATTTCTTCAATGGTAAAATTGGGATAATAAACGTACCTACAGTTAAATGTTTGTGAAAATCAAACGAAATAATAAATATAAAGCCCTTAGCATAGTGCTGGCACATTCTGAGCCCTCAACAAATGGTAGGTAGTATCTATACCACTCATTTAACAATCTATGAATGTTCTCTTGTAAAATCCCTCTGGTTACTGATATTTTTAAACTGTTGCAACTTTTTGTTTCCATCTCTTGTATCTTTATAGCTCAATAAGTAGATGTGGATTATATATCTGTAGTACTGAAAGAAACCTGTAAAATCAGTAGCTTTCAAATTTTTTTGGCCACAACCCACAGTAATAAATACATAATACACTATACACAAACACATATGTATAACTGAAACAAAGGTCATGATCGTTCACCCTTATTACTTCCAAATTCACTCTAATAATGTTAGTCTCGTTCAACAAATCAAACCAAACAAAACCACACCCAAACTGGTCAAGACCTACTAAACTGATTTCACAACACTTTGGTCATAACTGAAAACTTGGAAAATTCTCTATAAACACTTATAAATGAACATACAGATAAAATATTATGAGACACTCCAGACAAACAAAAACAAAACACAAAGTGAAAAGGTCTTGGATATTTGTCGGTTAAATTTTGAGTGCTTTTTTTTTTTAAATCACAATTTTTTTTTAAGTCTTTATTGAATTTGTTACAATATTGCTTCTGTTTTATTATATTTTGGTTTTTTGGCTGCAAGGCATATAGGATCTTAGCTCCCCCACCAAGGAGAAAACCTGTACCCCGCGCATTGGAGGCGAAGTCTTGACCACTGGATTGCCAGCTAAGTCCCTAAATCACACTTCTAAATCATTACCAAACTGTTAAATACCAACTTTTCTCCTGCCATTCACAAATTAGGGACCTCTGTTTGTTATATGTTGACAGAAATTTGACAACATTTTATTAACTAGGATCTCTGGAAGTAACCTACCTTCCCTTAGAACACAAGCTATGCCAACTAAGCTCTTCAGGAATCTGTCCAAAATATAAGCACTCACATGCATTCATAAAACTTCTTGCTCTAAAAGCTTCTACTTCATCCTTGGCTTAAAAAAGAAAACTGTCATATAGAGAACAAAGTAGTGGTTACCAGTGGGGAAAGGGAAGGGGGAAGGGCAACATACGGGTAGGAGATTAAGAGGCACAAACTATTATTTATAAAGTAGGCTACAAAGACATATTGAACAACACAGGAAATATAGCCAACATTTTATAATAACTATAAATGGAGCACAACCTTTAAAAATTGTGAATCATTATCTTGTACACCTGAACATATATCATACATCAACTATTCTTCAATTTAAAAAAATAAATGAAAAAGGAAAAAAGAAAATTGTCAGCATCGACAGATGAATGGATAAAGAAGATGTGGTACATATATACAATGGAATATTACTCAGCCATAAAAAGGAACGAAATTGGGTCATTTGTAGAGATGTGGATGGATCCACAGACTTTCATACAGTATGAAGTCAGAAAGAAAAACAAATATCATATATTAATGCATATACGTGGAACCTAGAAAAATGGTACAGATGAACTGCTTTGGAGGGCAGAAATGAGAGACACAGATGTAGAGAACAAACGTATGGACACCAGGGCAGAAAGTGGGGGTGGGGGGTGGGGGGGTTGGGTTGAATTGGGAGATTGGGATTGACATATATACATTAATATGTATAAAATGGATAACTAATAAAGACCTGCTGTATAAAAAATAAATTAAATTTTTTAAAAAAGAAAAAGAAAATCATCAGAAAATGAAATGAAATACCCACACTTAACAGTCCAAAGATTACTAACACATTCTATTTAGACTGCCTACCATTAGAAGATTATAAAGCATATTTTGAAATAGAAATAAAGAAAACAACAGCAAAGATCAATAAAACTAAAAGCTGGTTCTTTGAGAAGATAAAAAAAATTGATAAACCATTAGCCAGACTCATCAAGAGGGAGGGGACATAAATAAATAAAATTAGAAATGAAAAAGGAGAAGTTACAACAAACACCACAGAAATACAAAGCATCCTAAGAGACTACTACAAGCAACTCTATGCCAATAAAATGGACAACCTGGAAGAAATGGACAAATTCTTAGAAAGGTAAAACCTTCCAAGACTGAACCAGGAAGAAATAGAAAATATGAACAGACCAATCACAAGTAATGAAATTGAAACTGTGATTAAAAATCTTCCAACACACAAAAATCCAGGACCAGATTGCTTCACAGGTGAATTCTATCAAACATTTAGAGAAGAGCTAACACCCATCCTTCTCAAACTCTTCCAAAAATTGCAGAGGAAGGAACACTCCCAAACTCATTCTATGAGGCCACCATCACCCTGATACCAAAAACCAGACAAAGATCCTACAAAAAAAGAAAATTACAGACCAATATCACTGATGAATATAGATGCAAAAATCCTCAACGAAATACTAGCAAACAGAATCCAACAACACATTAAAAGGATCATACACCATGATCAAGTGGGATTTACCCCAGGGATGCAAGGATTCTTCAATATATGCAAATCAATCAGTGCAATACACCATATTAACAAATTGAAGAATAAAAGCCATGTGATCATCTCAATAGATGCAAAAAAGCTTTTGACAAAATTAAACACCCATTTAGGATAAACACTCTCCAGAAAGTGGGCACAGAGGGAAACTACCTCAACATAATAAAGGCCATATACGACAAACCCACAGCAAACATCATTCTCAATGGTGAAAAACTGGAAGCATTTCCTCTAAGATCAGGAGCAAGACAAGGATGTCCACTCTCACCACTATCATTCAACATAGTTTTGGAAGTCCTAGCCATGGCAATCAGAGAAGAAAATGAAATAAAAGGAATACAAATTGGAAAAGAAGAAGTAAAACTGTCACTGTTTGCAGATGACATGATACTATACATAGAGAATCCTAAAGATGCCACCAGAAAACTACTAGAGCTAATCAATGCATCTGGTAAAGTTGCAGGATACAAAATTAATGCACAGAAATCTCTTGCATTCCTATACACTAATGATGAAATCTGAAAGAAACCTACCAAGGGAGACAAAAGACCTGTATGCAGAAAACTATAAGACACTGATGAAGGAAATCAAAGGGGACACAAACAGATGGAAAGATATACCACTTTCTTGGATTGGAAGAATCAATATTGTGAAAATGACTATACTACCCAAAGCAATCTACAGATTCAGTGCAATCCCTATCAAACTACCAATGGCATTTTTCACAGAACTAGAACAAAAAATTTGACAATTCGTATGGAAACACAAAAGACTCCGAATAGCCAAAGCAATCCTGAGAAAGAAAAACAGAGCTGGAGGAATCAGGCTCCCTGACTTCAGACTATACTACAAAGCTACAGTAATCAAGACACTATGGTAGTGGCACAAAAACAGAAATATAAATCAATGGAACAGGACAGAAAGCCCAGAGATAAACCCACGCACCTAAGGTCAACTAATCTATGACAAAGGAGGCAAGGATTCACAATGGAGGAAAGGAAGTCTCTTCAATAAGCAGTGCTGGGAAAACTGGACAGCTACATGTAAAAGAATGAAATTAGAACACTCGCTAGCCCCATACACAAAAATAAACTCAAAATGGATTAGAGACCTAAATGTCAGACTGGACACTATAAAACTCTTAGAGGAAAACACAGTAAGAACACTTTTTGACATAAATCACAGCAAGATCTTTTTTGACCCACCTCCTAGAGTAATGGAAATGAAAACAATAATAAACAAATGGGACATAATGAAACTTAAAAGCTTTTGCAAAGCAAAGGAAACTACAAACAAGATGAAAAGACAACCCTTAGAATGGGAGAAAATATTTGCAAACGAAGCAATGGAAAAAGGATTAATCTCTAAAATATATAAACAGCTCATGCAGCTCAATATTAAAAAAACAAACAACCCAATCAAAAAATGGGCACAAGACCTAAATAGACATTTCTCCAAAGCAGACATACAGATGGCCAAGAAGCACATGAAAAGCTGGTCAACGTCACTAATTATTACAGAAATACAAATCAAAACTACAATGAGGTATCACCTCACACCAGTTAGGATGGGCATTGTCAGAAAATCTACAAACAACAAATGCTGGAGAGGATGTGGAGAAAAGGGAACCCTCTTGCACTGTTGGTGGGAATGTAAATTGATACAGTCACTATGGAGTACAGTATGGAGGTTCCTTAAAAAAGTAAAAATAGAATTACCATATGACCCAGCAATCCCACTACTGGGCATATACCCAGAGAAAACCATAATTAAAAAAGACACATGCACCCCAATATTCTTTGCAGCACTATTTACAATAGCCAGGTCATGGAAGCAACCTAAATGCCCATCGACAGATGAATGGATAAAGAAGATGTGGTACATAATATACAATGGAATATTACTCAGCCATAAAAAGGAACGAAATTGGGTCATTTGTAGAGATGTGGATGGATCTAGAGACTGTCATACGGAGTGAAGTAAGTCAGAAAGGGAAAAACAAATATCGTATATTAATGCATATATGTGGAACCTAGAAAAATGGTACAGATGTACTGGTTTGCAGGGCAGAAAGAGAGACACAGACGTAGAGAATAAACGTATGGACACCAACGGGGAGAAGTGGCCGGGGGGTGGGGGTGTGATGAATTGGGCGATTGGGATTGACATGTATACACTGATGTGTATAAAATGGATAACTAATAACAACCTGCTGTATAAAAAAATAAATTTAAGAAGTCTATGTGTTGGGGGCTTCCCTGGTGGCGCAGTGGTTGAGAATCTGCCTGCCAATGCAGGGGACACGGGTTCGAGCCCTGGTCTGGGAAGATCCCACATGCCGCAGAGCAACTAGGCCCGTGAGCCACAACTACTGAGCCTGCGCGTCTGGAGCCTGTGCTCCGCAACAAGAGAGGCCGCAACAGTGAGAGGTCCGCGCACTGCGATGAAGAGTAGCCCCCGCTCGCCGCAACTAGAGAAAGCCCTCGCACAGAAACGAAGACCCAACACACCCAAATATAAATAAATTAATTTAAAAAAAAAAAAAAAGAAAAAGTCTATGTGTTGGAAAAAAAGATTATAAAGCATTTTTAATAATATTTTAAGCAACCTCCAACTTACTTGAACTAAAATACTACTCTCAAACTCATTTCACAGCTGCAATGGTGTTAAGTTTTTTCTTAGAAAGGGAAAAAGCCTTTATTATATTTTTTAACTCTAAAATTTAGGGTCTGAGTGCTATGAATAAAGTCAAATTAGCATAAAAATGTAATGACCACTACTAAAATTTTATGGTTCGTCTATCAGAAAATTGTAGTAATGATACTCGACATTTTTAAACACTAAATATTTAACAATAACAATGTCAGATTTATTTTTAAATGAAAATTTCAAACTCCCTGATGCAACCCAAATAATCTGCTCTTTTCTCTAATTAACTTTGTTAAACCCCACTCCCCATACCCTCTCTCTTTGGGTTATGAAACACACCATTCTCTTCCTCAACCAAGTTGCTCCTTCCCTCTTCTTTGGTTAAATATACACTTTCTTTTGAACCCAGTATTAAAACAGATCTCACCCCAAATTCGTTTTCTCCATTTTGACTGTAAAAGTAACAATTCATCAGAAACTGCATAATGCTTTAGTTTACAAGGAACAAAAAAGTCAATTCTAATATTACTGAGTACCTATGAATGTATATACTGCTGCACTAAATGCTGTGGGTGCAGGGAAGGAGAAGTAAATATGGAAGACTCTGACCCCAAGAAAGCTCACAGTAGAGAGAAGATAGGTACACAAAGAATACAAAAGCATGAATAAGGGATCAAGAAAGTGCACTAAAAGGGAAGAAATGCTAAGCACAGGCCGAATATGGAAGTAGGCAACTTCAGGATTCCAAATGGGAATATTTATAGTATGTGCTGCTTTTAACATTCCAGTGGCCAGTATCAATGAATACAGAGAATTTTTGTTGTTTTTTTTGCTTGCTATTGCTTTTATTACAATGTCTCAGCTTGCTTTTCACACAGTACAAATGAGATGTTGGTCTAAATTCTCTACAAACGTTACAGGAAACACATATTTGAATTTTATATTAAAAAATGTGGGAGGTGGGGAGGGAGATTCACTAGAAATGAGTCTCACTTAATAGATAAATAAAATAACTCCCAGGTTCTACAATGAGAGCAACTAGTTTAAAAGTTGTGTACTTATTTACTAATAAAGGTCCCTTAAAAAACATTAGTGATTTGCCTCTGTTTCACTTCAATTAAGAACACACACTTCAAAGACAATTTGATTTTATAAACACTTCATCAAGAAATTGTTTTTAAGTAATACATTCAGATCTCAAAAGAAAAACACATGGTACTGTTTTACTGTTTTCTAACTGCCTTTCTCGGTGCCTCAATCTATGGCATTAAAACACACCAGTCAGATTGAGAATTTTTTTTAAGTAATGCGCTTAGCATTCATATTTCCTTCCCCCAAATTTCTTGATGGAGTTACGTCTTGCTTGCTCTGTCCTAAATGAACATAAATGTGCACTAAGAGAAAAAGAACACGCTGGAACTTCCCTGGAGGGCGGAATTCTTTCACTGACATATCCCAAGTGACACAAACAGTGCCCATCCCATACAAGGCACTCACAAAATAATTTGTTCAAAGAAGACTCCTGTCTCTACTACTTTGCATCAAGCTATGTATTAACCTATGAACCTCAGTGTCTTCATTTTTAAAATAGAGATAATTCAAGGGAGTCCTCGTTATCCCAGGATTGATTCTATGTTTCCAAAGTTAAGAGGGGAAGAAAAAAAAAAAAAAGAGGGGAAGAAAAAGATGTCATAATATGAAAATATTCATTAATGAGCTATTTCTTTTATCTCTGTCCATGAGGTCTGTTTATATTGAACCTTAGACAAAACAATGCAAATGAAATGGAAACTCAGGAGTAAAATTACAAATTCTGCAAAGAAGCCAACTCCATGAGGTTGATCAACGTAATAGTGTTACTCTTTTAGGTTTGATAATGATATTGGTATTGACTTTTTGTTTAATTCCTTTTCCCTTAAAGATATATACTGGAAATATTTATGAATGAAGAATATGCTTTGAAAAAAAATGGTTGAAGGGGTTGGTGGTAGGAGACACCTAATTGGCCATTAGTTGGTAACTGTTGAACATGGGTGATGGGTACACCCAGGTTCATTATATTATTCTTTCCTCTCCTGTATATGTTTGACATTTTCCATAATAAAAAAATATTTAAAGCAAAGAAAAAAAGTTAGAAAACTATTCACATCAGAATCACACATATAGTCAATGACAAATGAGACTCAGGCAGAAATAGCCAGTTAACTAGTAAAGAGAAAACTGACAAGGTGTTTTAAAAGAAAGAGAACAAGACATCCCTGGAAAATGGGAAGAGCCTCAAATATTTAAAAAAATATATGTTTGACATTGCTATGAAAAATCAAACGTGTGTATGTGTAGGGGTAGGGGGTATATGAGAACTCTCTACTTTTTGCTCAATTTTGCTCTGAACCTAAACCTACTCTAAAAAATAGTATGTTAAAAAAAAAAACAAACAGAAAAAAGAGTGAAAGATAACTTACTGTGCTGTTATACAACTTTATCAGAAAATTTGTCTCTCCAAAATCAATCAATTCATGCATTTTGTCTTTTCCTATGGAAAATCAACTTTCTCCCTACAAAATTTTGGGTCCTGTTTTGAGTGTGGCCACTTAAATAACAGAGACAAACCTTTTCTACTACTTTCTCCAACTGGCTCTCACTGATGAATGTGGCAATTTGTCAAGATTTTGAGATTCTTCTACAAATAAAAAGCTTATCTTTATTGTGTACTTCACAATTTCAATACTCAAATATTACTCTATTAAGTACATCATGTTAATAGACAATATTAACACTGAGATTTAGTGGTTAGCATTTTCTTCTTTCTTCTCTAACATAGAAATGATATGGATTTGGGTGCTCCTGTGGTCACATATTGCTCTCCACAAAGGAGGTTAGTGTATTTGATAATGTATATTTTGACTAAACAAGTTTCCAGTGGTTGTATAATCTAATTAAATACATTATGTGGTTTAATCCAATTCTTACTATCAAGTAAGGCCACATAATATTCTTAATAATAATTAAACAAGGGAGCTACAGTTTAATTAGCAAATTAATCATTAGCAAATGATTCCTCAGTATAACACAATCATTTCATTATACATTATAATACAATCATTTCATTCACAGCAGAAAATATAACATTTTCACCGAAACAAAGCATCTAAATTTGCTTCCTAATAATCCAAACTCACACACTTCACTAGAATCAAAATTCTGCTTTAAAAAAAAAAAAACACAAAAGAAAGAAATGATCTAATTTTGTGTTTAAGATTTTGCTTTTATGAAACAATTCGCTGCTAAGTTTTAGGTTTGAAAAACCATGCGTAGTCTACACTCCCACTCTCCAAAAGAGGACTCTAAAGCTAAGAGAGGTTAAGCAAGATCAAGATGATAAGAGTGGCAACACCAGGTACAGATAAACTTCTTCTGACTAGACCTCACTGCCTCTCATGAAAGGCCCAGAAGGACAAGGGAGAAAAAGCAAGCTTCAAGATTACCTTTCTTCAACTCCTTTCATTCTCTACAGGGGCCATACCAGTTTCTTACAGATGCCTTTCACTCAGGGTCCAAGAGCTGTCTCAACTGCTGTTTTTCAAAGACCATTTAGTTTGTGCCTCTCTTCTCTAATTTGTTTCCTTGCTTCTTAAAAACTAGTTTCGTGACAATCTCACTTCAACAGGCAGTACTAATACTTTAAGCTCTCTGTACAAGAGAGCTTGTATTATATCACAGGGCCAATTTTTAAAGTACACAGAAATAACCTTTCTTCACAGAGATCTGCTAAACAGACCTGCAAGTCTTGAGATAGATTAAAAGATAAGTATAACCATCAAAATGAGATAAAAAGTTAAAAAAAAAAAAGGGGGGGTGGTTTCTTGAGTATCTCCTAAACCAGAACTCCACCCAGTCCTGTGACACCCAGATTAGGGATGTATACTTCTGGTCAGGGATCCAGTCCCAGTGTCTCTGAACAGCATTTACACTCTGGTCTTCTTTAGGAATGCACTGGATCTGTGCAACTATTTCCAGTAGTTTACAAACTTATCAAACAGTCCTTGGAGAAAGATACACACTGGCTTATTTGAGGCTCTACAGGATAAAAAATAAAATCATAAAATACCAGAGCAGGAGTGTTTCTCAGGAATTATTTACTCCAACTCCCTCATTTCTCTCACAAGTATACTGAAACACATGATTAAAGTAACTTGCTCACAGTCACAGAGCTAGTGGGAGAAATTAGATTTTATTTTCATTACTACTTTCCATTCTTCTACAAAGCACTAAGTATTATCACTACTAAGGTAACTGAGAGCTATCATCACATGTTTTGGCATCATTTAGATGTAAACTTGTGCAACACACACAAGGCTTAAAAACAACAAGCACAACTATAAACAGGTCACCTTAGCATGACTTAGGAGAAAAAATACACCCAAGATCACAACATGTCCCACCAAGTTCAAAATGTCTCATAGCGTAATCCCAAGAATCAGCTTGCAGCATTTAACCACCGTTCCAAAATAAAATTCTGATAGCATTTCTTGCTGGTTACTTAGATATAAATGGTTTGACGTTCGTAGGTTATAAAGCTGTGTAACTGCAATATTGCCCTAAACACCAAGGACTGTCTCCACTGTATTTTTAGCCCTTTCTAGGTACAGATACTTATACCTAAAAGCCAAAAATAATAAATAAACCTCCAGGTGTTAATTTGCCAAGCTTAGTTACAATAAAAATGTCAGAAAACAGTGCTTAACTATGCCTGTGTAGATTCTCCATTAATAAATCCAAACCATATATGCATTCACACACTGGTTTATTTATATACTGTGCATCTAAAAGGAGCTGTTTGTGTCCCCCAAAAAGGTTATTTTCTGAAAAATCTAATCTCGGTGATTAAAATGAGGAATTACTGGAACTGACAAAGTAACTTTATTTTTACTGTGCCCAAGTAACACAAAAACCTAGGAGGCTCACTTGAAAAAACTGTGAATTTTAATAATTTATAAAACATTCTTCTGTTTTAACCAAAAGTGGTTCTTCTCCCTGTTGCACTTCTTTTTTCCCAAGTCTCCTATGGATCCTAACACCACAAACTTCTTCAAGCTCTAATCAAGAGGGGAGCTGTTAACCTTGACATAAATATGGTCACTCTTTGAAAAGGGCAAATTAAGCATTTGAGTTTTGCTCTTTAATTAAAAAGGTAATTAGTGCTACCACCGGCGACAACTGGAGATGAGAAATTTGTTAGAGGCTCCCTCATAATTGGCAGATAAGAATCATCCTGTGAGGAAATGTAGAAAAGACGACTGCATTACAAAACCCTGAGTCATCACCCAGTTCACTCAGCAGATTTGGGTAAACATTAGATAAGTGATTTATGTCTTGTGTGTTCAGCCACCCATACCGACATGTATGAACATACAATGTTACCAGATTTTATGTATAGCCAACCAAACAAGATACAGCAAAATTCTCTTTTAAAAAAGTTCTTCTGACACAGTGAAGATGCCCATCTAGCAAATATGTCTCTAACCTTTCCCCCAACTGTACTCGGTTTCCCCTAATTTCAGTGGCACTGTAGTTTGCAGCCAGTTTATACCAAAAAAAAAAAAGGTAACAAAAGAAGAATAGAACAACTGAGATTGATTTAGGTAATCTATATTCATCTGAGCAGCTCAAAAATTAACACCAGCCCGATACTAATAACGCCCAGGACAACTTGACAGCTTCCTTCTCTATTTTCCTTAGTATGGCACATTTCCAAAGAAAATGTCATAAAAGGAGCAACATACACTTTCCCGAGGTTGTAAGACTCAACATTCTCAACATTAACGTCTAGTACACAGCCCAAGAAGGCGCTGAGGGCTGATTTTAAAAGTCTTTTCAATCAAACCCACAAAGACTGAGAAGGCCCAAAAAAAGCAGAACCTAGAAGTTCCCTACGGCCTCCTTCCCATTCAGAAAGTTACTAGACGCGAACTGAGGGATAGGAAGAGGCAGGGACCGTAAGGTAAGAAAAAACTGGAGTCAACACCAGGAAAAGTCGAGTTGTTCGCTCAAAGACGAATCCTCTCTGCTCCCTCCCGCCACCGGCAAAGGTCCAAGGAGGACCCCTGGGGGACCGCTCCTCTCTTTCCCTGCGGGTCCAGTGCCCTCACGCTCCCCCGGGCCCCGAATGTCGGAAGACAACAACCCGAAACCTTGGGGAGAAGCAGCTGCGAAGGACACAGAGGGCTGGTGAGAACCAGGGAGATCCCGTAAGAAAGTGGCAGGGAGGAAGCTTGAGTGCTTCCCAGGCTTCGGTCGCGACCCTGGGATTACTGCACAGAAACGATCCGCCCGAACCGGGGCAGAGTTGAGGGTCCAGCGGTCCGGTGCGGACAAAGAGCCTCCCCCCACCACCGCCCGCGGACGCCTTCACACCCGAGCCTTTGCCTCCGGCCCATCCTGCAGGCCCCGGCACACTTACGTGGAGAGTTTCCTGGTCCAGAAGAGGCCCCCGGGCCACAGCTCTTGGAGCTGCACTGCCCGGCCCAGGTTGCTTTTGATCTGGGCCAGCTGCAAGTCGGACTCGGCGTCCAGCCGCTCGGCGTAGGGCAGCAGCTTGTTGTAGACGATCTCCTTCTGCGGGACGAAGCCTCGCGGGTCCGGACCGGGGCGCCCGCCCGGCTCCAAGGGGTCCCCGCCGCCCGCCCTTTCGGCCGGCTCCATGAGACCAGGACACCCCCCCAACCCCCTCCCACCCTAACCCTCCCCGGCCCCCACCCCTCTCCGGGCTCCGCCTCCTCCGCGTCGTCGTCGCCCTCGGCCCTATCGCTGGGCCCCCTCCCCTGGCCGGCGCGCTGCTTGCCCCGCGCGGTTCCCGGTTCGTTGGCGGCTGCAGCGGCCGCTCCGCCCGCCCCGCACCAGCTCGGCTGGTGACGCTGCAGCCGCCGGGCCCGGAGGTTCCGGACGAGCCTCAAGTCACTTCCGGGGCGGGGCGGGGCGACGACGTCGGAGGAGACGGCGACGGCGACAGCGATCGTAGGTGCAGCGCCTTCCTGCTGTGGGCCGGGTCGGAACCCCCGTCCCCAGGTCCCACGGGCCGAGCTCGAGGCTGCCCCACCGGCAACTCGAGGCCGAATTCCAAGCTATTGTCCTTCCTCGCGTGGGGTCGCGCGCTACCTGCGTCTGCCCTCGGGAGCGTGTGGTCGCCGTGGCCTCGGACCAGGCGCTCCACGTAGTCCCCCATGCCACGTTCATGGAAAAACCTAGGTACTCTGTCCATCCCACTTGTTGCTGATAGATTTTTTACTGTGTGCCCTTTAAGCCCCCGTCTTTCTGGCGTTCTCCTGGCCGCCCTCATTCCAAAGAAAGGGATTCAACAAATTCATTCAACAAATATTAATTGAACTACTGTCTGTCAGACACTCGTTTTAGGCCCTTGAGATGGAAAATTTAAGAGCATCTGGTTTCTGACCTCCTTGGACTTAACAGCCACGTGGAGCTATTGACTAGGGAATAAGCAATTACAAGACAATACTGCTCTTAATTGCTAGATAAGTACAGGATGCTTTGGGAACACCTAAAGAGGACTTCAAACTGGAGGGGTGTCAGGTAGTTTCCTAGAAATAATGCATAAAGTTGAGCTTAAGGATTGAGTGCAAATTTTGTTAGGAAAACAAGAGAGGGGAAGGTATATTTCAGCTGGGGGAGAGCTCAGGCTGCAAGCATGCACTCTAGGAATTCAAAGTTTATAATGACTGAAGATTGCTTGCAGAGAGGGGAGTGAAGAATTGAGACTGAGAAGGACATGCTAGGAAGTCTTTAGAGCTTTATCTTAAAGGCAACAGGAAGTGGAAAAATTAAGCATAGCAGTGGCATGATATAATTTACATTTCTGAAGAATCACTCTGGCTTTGTGTGGAGAATGGATTAGAACAGACAGAATTGGAAACTGGCAGACCCCTTAAGGAGATGTGACATAATGGTGGGCTGCATGTCAGTTGAAATGATTCGAGAGCTGTTTCAGCAAGAATGGCCTGAGCTTGGTAGTTGATTGGACGTGAAGTGTGAAACAGAGAAGTCAGGATGTCAGATTTCTGGCTTGGGAAACTGAGAGAGAGAACACAGCAGAAACAGCTATGGAGGCAGAATGCCTAAGGGATGGGAAAATATGATCAGGAGGGCCATCTAAAAATGGATACGGATTAGTATATAGGTGGATTGGAGGGAATGAGATATAGAGTATCATTAAAAGGTAAATGGAGGCATATTAAAAATTTTAAGAGTTTATCTGAGCAAAAATTGATTGGAATTGGGCAACACCAAACCAGAAGTGGTTAGGAGCACCAACAGGAGGCAGGGGAAAGACTTAAATAAAGAAGGTGCAGAAGCAAAGAAAGGAAATTATTTAATTGGCTACAGCTTAAAGCCTAGTTAGCTGTTTGTGATTGGTTGTTCTTAGTGTTTAGATTTCATAATCTTGAGGCATTTACACACTTAGACTTTGGTTTGCTTAAGTAGGCCACCAAAGCATTAGAGCCACCTTAGTCTAATGGCCTCCTTGTTTAATTAGTTTAACTGTATGAAAAGAATAGGGCCCTGAACCAAACTCTAAAAGAACTCCATATTTAGGGATGGATAAAGAAAGAGAGAGACCACAAAGAATACTCACAAGAAGCAGTCTGAGAGGTAGGCGTTCTAGAAAAGTGGGCTTTTTAAAAAAGAGTTTTCAGATGGAGGAATTGATTAACTATACCAAAGGTGACTGAGCGGTCAAATGAGATAAGACCTAAGAATGGCTTATTGGAGTTATTGATAAAGCAGATAAGAACAGTTTCAGTGGAGTGTAGGGATGGAAACCAGATTACAGTGACAAAGGATGAGTGGGAAGTAAATAGAGACAGAGAAGGTGGACAACATTTTTTGATAGTTTGGGAAGAACAAGAGAAAAATGTTAGCTGAAATGAAAAGAGGAATTTTTGAAGGTGGGATATGTTATTTATTTATTTATTTATTTATGGCTGTTTTGGGTCTTTGCTGCGCACGGGCTTTCTCTAGTTGCGGTGAGTGGGGGCTCCTCTTCATGTGGTGCACGGGCTTCTCATTGTGGTGGCTTCTCGTTGTGGAGCACGGGCTCTAGGCGCACGGGCTTCAGTAGTTGTGTGAAGCTGGGATATGTTTAAATATTGATGAGAAGGCACCAGTGGAGAGACAGGTTGAAGATATGTGGATGAAGATGACAGAGTGGGAGAGAATATGGAGTCATTGGCCCTTAGCAGTAAACCGTACTCTCCTTCCGTTGTCAGAGGAGGAAAGCAGGGGAGAAGAGATGCAAAAGCACAAAGGTTTGCAGATTAAGTGCCTGGAAGTTGGAGTTCTTTCTGCTGGTTTCTTTTTTTCCTGTGAAGCAAGAAAATGAGAATGGTGCGAGGACATGGTGGATAGGAGATTTGAGGAGATTGGAGAAGGTTTGGAATAGTCTCAAAATTCAGAAAACTGATTAGAGAAACAGAATTGCTTGGCAGTTAAGGCCAGAAGCATGAATTTACCACCATCTGTCGTACAACTTAGTGACTTTCTCCAGTAATGTTTACCAGCCCAGGACTGTATGATGTACAGGCTGATATGATAGACTGACAAAGAAACAAGAGAATGTTATGTATGTTAGTGGTAGTGATGGTAGTGGTTTTAGCTGCCATTTCTTGAGCACTTCTCTCGGCCTGTGCTTTATCTACATTATCTCATTGAACAAGTAGAGATCGTGGAGTTGAGAGTATTTGAAAGAGAATGGTTAACATCTAAATTGGTTGAAGTCTAAGAAGAGAGAAGAGGGCTGATAGAGAGTAGAGAGGTCAGGGGACTCAGATCCTGATGAGGTACAAGAACAACATGAAAGGATTAGCCTAAGCAAAGGATATGGAACAACAGGAATGTTTAGATTTAAGATTTCAAAGCAGTTCCAGGTGATCTCAGTTTCCCTGCGAATGGATGTCCGAACTGGAAAAATCAAAAGAATTGTTGGAGCAAAAGGGATGAAGTCTCTTTCTGTTATTCTATATGAAGTTTAATAGCAAACACTATTCATACCTCTTCAGGGGAGAAAGGTGGGAGACCTTAAATTTCTCTGGAAGACCTAGGCTACTTATCATTAGAGACAGTACCCAAAGTCTGGGGTTAATTTTCTCAGACCAACTCCCAAGCATTTTTTTAATCTCTTAGCGCTCAGGATACTCTGCCAAAGAATAACAACCCAGTATGCTTTCAGTCAGACCCTGAGGGAGACATTGACTTCTTATGACTCCTCTAGGAAACAGCCTATAATCACTTTTCTTGGAAGCCCCAGAAAGTGCAGTAGCCCTTCATGGAAAATGTTCTGAAGAGAGAGGTTTCTCCTCAAGCTGGAGGCATTGGCAGAGATAATTATCAATCAAATATTTATGTCATTGATATACTTATTGGCCCACTACTTGATAAACCACTTACTAGTAGTGAACAAAAATGACAGGTTGTTAGTTTCATGCCTTCCTCTGCCTTAGTTTCTTCTGTATATGATGTATTTGGGATGGGGGCAGGGTGGGGTGGGGGAGCAGGGAGGTATATTGACAAGTAGATGAATCTCTTGTCAGAGCATAATATTTGGAAGTATTTGAATTATATTAGAATGACTCTAATATAATCAAATATCTGAACTCCTGTTGTGCTGCAGTTATTGAAATCACAAGAATATTGGATCTGAGAATTTTTTTCCCTAGTTCCTATATGATTTTATAAAAAATAAATTTGTTTATTTATTTTCGTTTGCGTTCGGTCTTCGTTGCTGTGCGTGGGCTTTCTCTAGTTGGCTGTGAGCGGGGCAGGGGCCTATTCTTCGTTGTGGTATGTGGGCTTCTCATTGCGGTGGCTTCTCTCGTTGAGGAGCATGGGCTTTAGGCATACAGGCTTCAGTAGTTGTGGCTTGCAGGCTCTAGAGTGCAGGCTCAGTAGTTGTGGCGCACGGGCTTAGTTGCTCCGCGGCATGTGGGACCTTCCTGGACCAGCGCTCGAACCCATGTCCCCTGCACTGGCAGGCAGATTCTTAACCACTGCGCCACCAGGGAAGCCCCCCTATATGATTTTTAAGTTTTGAATTTTTCAGCCAAAAACCCTTCTCATCCAGCCATAGTATCCACTTCACCAATTAAACTGGAGTATATTTAGAGCTCAATTTTTAATAAGAAGGAAATCACAGCTAATGGAATGAATTTTTCTGTGATTATTTTACACTTTTTCCCTTTCTTGGGCATTTTGCCATTTCAGTACAATGCAGCCAGGTGTAGGCTTGTTTTTATTTATCTTGCAGTGGATTTGTGTTTCTTAAATCGAAGATTCATATCATTCATCAGTCATGCAAAATTTTCAACTATTTTCACAATTTTTTTATTCCTCTTCTGTCCTTGTAGAATTCCCATTAGACATATGTTGTACTTTCTCATTCTAGTCTAGATATTTCTTGATATTTTGCAAGTGTTTGTCTCTCTACCTCATTCCAGATAACTTTACCATATCTATTTCTAATTCTTAGAATTCTTAGTTCATTTGTATTGATCTGCTGTTTAACTTGTCCATTGAGCTTCTAATTCCAATGATTATGTTTTTAAGTTTGGAAGTTCTACTAAGTTTTTTTCAAATATCCCTATTCTATTTTTCATTGAGTTTTTTTCTTTACGGTCCCAATGACTTCTTTAATCATTTTAGACATACTTATTTTAGACAATCATATTCTATTATTTCAAATAATGTGCTTGTTGACTTTTGTTCATGATGGATCATTGTGTTTTATAACTTTTTATATTGTGAGATCATCTTCACATGGTTTTTTTTTCCCTGTGGGCATCCCATGTGACCCAGAGCAATGTCTTTGTTTGCTTGCACCAGATCCACAGAAAGATCATAGGTATAGTACTAACCAATATTTATGTTCATTTTTCAGCTAGTGTAAACTTGGATTTCTATCCTATGCAAGTTACAGGCCTGGGAATTCAACCTATGGAGAGCTGTGTTTTTATGCAATATTTTATCAATACTTCCAACTCCCTTAGGTCCAGGGTTTCAACTTCTATCCTGAAGCAGATATTAAAGCCCAATTTACTTGCCGTTTCCAGATCAAATAACACTACCACAAAGCTGATGCAGAATTAACTAACACGCTTATCACTCTGGCTTTCCTTTCCTCTTTGTTTCTAGGAGATATTCCTTTTCTGTGTGTGAGCTCATCTATGGTTATCTCTTGCTTTCATGTTTAATGTAGCATTCCTGTGTAAAAGGGTTTCTGCATTAACTCAGTCTGCCATGCTACTGGAACTGGAGACCTTTAAGTGATAAACTTCTAACTCTAAAATATTAGACATCATAGGAGCAAAAGGGAGTGGTTATGGATCATTAAGAGCTTTTTTAGAATCCTCATATCACATAAGTGGCCATTGATGATGTCTATTCATCAAGCTGTAAAAATGATTGATGATGATTAAAAAATAATTTACTTTTTATTATTTGTAAAACACCTATTTGATATTTAAAAGCAGAAGGGGTTTTTCAACACAACTGAAGCTCACTCTTTTTGACAAGCTGTGAATAATGTAGGAGGTCACAGCTTCCCTCATAATCAAATATAGTAAAGAGATGTATTTTTTAACAGTAGTTGAAGAAATTAACAATAGAGTCATTGGAGAGATAATAACTGATGAACAAAGGGGATGTACACTGTTTCCACCTACCCTCAGTTTTTATATGTATAAATAGAACAGGCCTTGTTCATAGGCAGAGAATGGAATTGTCTGTATGAATAATATGAATACCAGCAAGACACTCACATGTTATCAGGTACTTGAAATGCTACGCTTTTCAGTCTTTTACTTTGTACTAAGGAGAATCACTTTTGAAATTTACAGACTCATAAGAGGGATAATATATCAGATCCCTAATTCTCCATAGTGAATTATATATTCATTAATTCAACAAACATTTATTGAGTGCCTCCTGAGTGCCAAGTGTGAGATCATAAGATGGATGACGCGGTACTTGTCTTTAAGGGGTTCACTGTCTAGTGGGGTGACAGACAAGTAAACAGATAAAATTGTAACCAAATGTCATCTGTGGTCTTTCTACCTCTTAAGATCTCTAGAAAAAAGTAATTTAAACTTCTTTTCATAGACTGTGAGAAGTCCAATGCCTCATCCAGTAGTTCTGTCAATTTTGGAGGATGGGGGCTTATGTTTTTATGGTCACTTCCAGCTCTAAACTTTCCTTCTGCTAAACTAGTTCTGTTTACAAGGCTTCTGTTGTCCCTGTTGCAGTACCACTTTAACCCAAACATGAAACCTGGCTTTTTCCCTTACTTTCCACCATTTCCATAAAATAAACCATTCACACAAGGCTTTGTGTGTGTGTGTGTGTGTGTGTGTGTGTGTGTGTTGTTTGTGTCAATAAAATGGAAATAGGTTCCAGGAGACCAAGGGATTTATATACTACAAATACAAACAACTTAAAATTTAACATAAAATATTTCCCTAGAAGATCTATTTCTGTGTGGTCCATGACATTATCGAGCTCACTATCTAATGGGGCAGTCAGACATTAAACAACTCATTCTGTAGGTATTTAATTATACTTTTCTTAGATGCTTTAGTAGAATAAAGGATGCTCTGATTGTATAAAACAGAGGGACCTAGCCTAGACTGGGAGGCCTAGAAAGATTACTTTGAGGAAGTACTATTAGATGAACGAAGAGTTGGGGAGAAGGATAATAGAAATGATCTGGCTAGGAAAACAGTATGAATGGAGGCTTGAGGTGGGGGAAGAACTTGGCTTGTGAAGCTCAGAAAAGACCAGTGTGCTCAGGGAGAGAAAGTAAGAGTGGCAGATGTGGCTGAGAAGGCAAGCAGAGTTAGATCATGTAGCGCCTTGTAAGCTGGGTTAAGAATTCTGGAGTTTATCCTAAAAGCTATTTCAGATATACAAATACAGTGCTGCAGGCAGTAACCACATACTTGGGGGAGCTGAAGGGGTGCTCTTAGGGTCTTGAAGTCAACTGGATAGGTATACCCCAGGCAGAAACATCAGTATGTGGAAAGCTGTGGAGTTTTCAGTGGGCCCAGTTAGGCCAGGGAGCATTCAGTACAATGAGGTAGGAGCACAGAAAGTGTGGATAATGGCAAGAGAAGAGGCAAGACAGAGAATAGGTAACAAACAGTCATGTATCTATGTATGGTGGTATTGATGGTAGTAGTGTTAGCTCGTACCTACCCATAGAGAGTGGGCTGCCTTTCTGGACTCAGAACCTAATTCATTTTTTCAGTTGTTGCTTTGTTTTGTAAATTAATCTTTTTTTTTTTTTTTGGTGCACAGTGCGGCTTGCAGGATCTTAGTTCCCCGACCAAGGATGGAACCCTGGCCCCTGGCAGTGAGAACGCTGAGTCCTAACCACTGGTCTGCCCTGGAATTCCTGTAAATTAATCTTTTTATTTTGAGATAATTGTAGATTCACATGTAGTTGTAGAAATAATACAGAGAGATCCCTTATACTCTTTACCCGGTTTCCCAAAATTGGTATTATTTGTAGTCCAATATCACAATCAGGACATTTACATTCATACAGTCAAGCAAGATAAGAACATTTCCATCACCACAAGGGTCCCTCCTGTTGCCCTTTATGGTCACATTCACTTTCCTGACGCCTCCCATGTCCCTAATACCTGGAAAATTACTAATCTGTTCTTTATATAATTTTATCATTTCAAGACGGTCATATAAATGGAATCATACAGGATGTAACTTTGTGGGATTGGCTTTTTTCTCTCACCATAATTCCATAAAGATTCATCCAAGTTGTCACGTGTACCAATAGTTTGTTCCCTTTTATTGCTGAATAGCATTCCACGGTATAGATGTACCATAGTTTGTTTAGCCATTCACCGTTGAAGGACATCTGGGTTGTTTTTGCTTATTCCAAATAAAGCTGCTATGAACTTTCATCTACATGTTTTTGTGTGAACATAAGTTTAAATTTCTCTGGGATAAATGCCCAGGAGTGCAATTGCTAGGTCATGCTGTGTTGCATGTTTAGTTTTAAAACTAAAAAACTACCCAACTGTTTTCCAGAATGGCTGTACCATATTACATTCTCACCAGCAATATATGAGTAAACCAGTTTCTCTGCATCCTTTCCAGCATTTGGTGTTGTTACTGTTTATTTTAACCATTCTGATTAGTGTGAATGATATCTCATTGTGGATTTAGTTTGCATTTTCCTTATGGCTAATGTTGTTAATCATGTTTTCATGTGCTCATGTGCTTATGAGCTACCTGCATGTCTTCTTTAGTGAAATCTCTGCTCATGTTTTTTGCCTGCTTTCTAATTGGATTGCTTGGTTTTTTACTGTTGAGTTTTGAGCATTCTTTATGAATTCCAGTTGCTACTCCTTCATCAGATATGTGGCTTGCAAATATTTTCTCCTTGTTTGTAGCTTGTCTTTTCATCCTCTTAATAGGGTCTTTTGCAGAGTAAAAGTTTTTAATTTTGATGAGGTCCAATTTGTCAATTTTTCCTTTCATGGGTCAAACTTCTGGTTTCAAATCTAAGAACTCTGCCTAGTCGTAGAGACAAAGATATTTTTTCTAAAAGTTTTATAGTTTTATGTTTTGCATTTAAGTCCATGATCCATTTTGAATTAACTTTTGTGTGAGGTGTGACATTTAGGTCAAAGTTAATATTTTTGCCTATGAATGTCCAATTAATTCAGTTTTAAATAACACCACTTGAAGGCCACCAAGAACCCATTCATTTCATTTCATAGTCTTTACTCAGACGTGCTGTGGAAAGGCACATACTGGCACCATCCACTCTTGTGATCCACTGTGAGCCAATACTTGTATGAAAAGACATATATCTCAAGAAAAAAGAGAAAATTTTATGGACAGTTCTTTTTCTTTTAATTTATTTTTGTCTGCGTTGGGTCTTTGTTGCTGCGCACGGGCTTTCTCTAGTTGCGGCGACCGGGGGCTACTCTTCGTTGCGGTGCACAGGCTTCTCATTGCAGTGGCTTCTCTTCTTGTGGAGCACGGGCTCTAGGCATGCGGGCTTCAGTAGTTGTGGCACTTGGGCTCAGTAGTTGTCACTCATGGGCTCTAGAGCACAGGCTCAGTAGTTGTGGCACGCAGACTCAGTAGTTGTGCCTCGCGGGCTTAGTTGCTCCGCAGCACGTGGGATCTTCCCAGACCAGGGCTCGAACCCGTGTCACCTGTATTGGCAGGTGGATTCTTAACCACTGTGCCACCAGGGAAGTATGGACAGTTCTTAAGTCCATAATTAGTAATACAAAGAATACGTTTGACTAATTCTGCTAGCATATGGTCCTGCTAAAAATACACCGAATTTACTTTATTCAGAGCACTTCAAGTAGTGGGCATCTGTAATTGTCTTTGACTACTCAGCATCTGAACCCAGTTGCTAGATTTGGGAAATCCCCCATTGTGTAGGTCTGGGTAAGAAGTAAGCTCCTACCTCTAACTTCAGAAGCCTAAGGAGTCACCCTCTAATCACTTCCCTGACAATCTTGTGATCCAGGTTTGGTCACTAGGTACTTTGAATCTTGAGCAAGTAGTGCCAAGATGAGGGGATGATGGATGATATTGGATCTGTGGTAGCTATGGCATAGGCACTCTGGCATTCGTGGCTGTGTTATCAGGAGCAGTGGTTTCCTACAGTGACTACTGTGTCAAATAGAAGATATGGCATACATTGGTGGTGGCAGCAGCATCTTAATCAGACTGTTTTGCTACCCTGACTCCCTTGATTCTAACCTCTTGTCTGATAATGTTTCTTATCATTTCTCATCAAGTCTGTGAGTTACCTGATACTTTCCAATAAATTTACCTTCAATTTAAGTTAGCCAGAGATGGTTACTGACAATAAAGAACCCTCACTGATACTTTTAGCAAATGAGACTAAGGCAGTGGTCTCCCACCCCCAGAATTTCTGATTCAGTAGGTGTAAAGTGGGGCCTGAGAATTTGCACTCTAACAAATTCCCAGATGATGCTGATGGTCAAATGACCACACAATCTTCATCAAGTTTGGTGTGATTTTATTTTTCTCTCAAACACCTGCTGATTAGTGTTTCATTGTTTGAATATACTGCAATGTTCTTATCCATTCATCTGATGATGCACATTTAAGTTATTTCCAGTTTCTGGCTATTACAAATAAAGCTGCTGTGAATGTTAATATACAAGTCTTTGTATGGACATATATTTCCTTTCCTTTGGGGTAAATACCTGGGAGTTGAATGGCTAAATCATATGGAAGGTATATGTATAACTTTTTAAAAAACTGCAAGCTTTTTTCCAATGTAGTTATGCCATTTTACATTTTTGCCAACAGTGTATGATCAGTCTTTTTAACTTTAGCCTTTCTAGTAGGTATGTAATAATGTCTCATTGTGCTTCCAATTTGCATTTTCCTAATGACTAATAATGATGAGCATCTTTCTGAGTGCTAATTTAGCATCCATATTATCTTTTTTGGTGAAGCATCTATTAAAATATTTTGTCCCCTTTTGGGGGCCTTGTTTTCTCATTATTGAGTTTTGAGAGTTCTCTATATATTCTGCGGATAAATCCTGTACCATATATGTGATTTGCATATCTTTTCTCCCAGTCTGTGGCCCTTTTTATCCTTCATTCTCTTCATAGGCAGAGAGTCATTTTTGCAAAAATCATCAACAGCCTCATCAATTTTCCTAATGACCTCCCTTAACTGTTTGATATTCAAATGATTCCTTCTGGAAACACATTCCTTTTCTATTTTCTCTACTTCTGCTGTTAACTGGTATGATTACAGAGCCTCAGTTGCCAACAGCATTGTATGTGGTTTGAAGAATTCTCTAATATCACTTTCATAAACTTCATGAAATCTTGTACCTGTTGCAAAATCTGTGGTTAAATTCTTTTTGATTCATATGATTTGGATTTGTTTGGTAAATATTTTTGGATGTTTACCATAATCTCAAAGTTCAAACCAATGAGGATGTCAACTGAAGAGCCACTGAATAAGACAGAGTGGGGAAAATAAGCATTAGTGTTTTGTATGGGAAAATATTTAAGTAGGGGCTCATTTTATAAATGATCAAGTTCATTAGAGAACATTTTAGTGTTATATGACTTTTGCTTCCACATACCAGCACAGATTTGTGTAACAAATACTCAAAAACAAGGCCCTGAAAGAAAAGACCCCTTCCTCTCTTAATATTTTATCTCATATCTTGATCCCCTCTTCCCCCCTCATTCTGCTCCAGGTTCTCTGTCCTTCTCTCAGTTCCTTGATCAAGCCAAGCTTTTTCACAATGCAAGAGCACCTACTCTTTCTTCTAATCTAATAAGTGGGCCAAGAATTTAGATTTACTCTAAGTGCAGTAGAAATCAATAGACAAGTTTTTAATCAGGAAAATAACATCATTTGATTTAAACTTTCTAAGGATGTCTCTCTGAATAGAGTCAGATTATTCACAGATAAAAATGGGAATAAGGAGATGAATTAGGAGCCTATTTCAGCAGTCCAGTGAGAGATGATGATGGCTTGTATCAGGGAGAGAAAATGAGAAATGGTCAGATTTGAGCAATATCAATGTTTTGGAGGTAGAACTAATGAGATTTGGTGATAGAATGTGGTGTGAGAGAAAGGAAAGAGTCACAGATGACTCCAAAATTTCTGCCTTTGGTAATAGCATGTATGGTAGGGTCATTCATTAAGATGGGAAAAACAGAGGATAGGACCAGGTTTGAGAAAAATCAATCATGAGTTCCATGCTGGCCATTTAAGTTTGCCTCCAAGATCCTATATGAAGATTCAAGCAGGCTTTTGGATATCAGTTTCTAGAGTTAGTGGCAGGAACTAGGCTGGAGATATAAATTTGGAAGTAGTTAGCATATACATGATATTATATTTAATGTTAAGAGACCAAATAAGATCACCTAGAAAATAGCATAGATAGAAAAGAGAGTAAAACCTTGTGGCTCCAAGTGGGACAAAGCAAGAGAAACCAGTTGAGCCTGAGAAAAGGAAAAACCCATGTGTGATATTTCTGCCCAGGAAAGCCCATTAGAGAGTCAGTATCCAAGATTTTTATTGGGGTCTGGTCATATAGGCACCCTCTACTCCAGATTCCCAGAAGGAAAGCAGGTGTTCAGCATAAACCACATTGTTGATACAGTGTAGGCACAGTGAGCCATCATTTTTCACTTAGAGAACAATGGGAACGCTCCTCAAAATGAAGCTCCGAATTGCTAGCAAAGGGCCAACCTTGCAAGCCTGTTCAAAAGCTAGCAGTCTCAGGGCTGCTATGTTAACTTTTTTCTGTACAGAATGGCATCACAGAAGCTAAGAGAGGGAGAATGTTTCTAGGGAGAGATGCTGCTGAAGACTCCAGTAAGATAAGGACCAAAGTGGCCAGTGGAGCTGGCAATATAGAGGTCATTTTTGACCTTGACACACACAATTTCGGAGGCATGCTAGGACAGGGAAGCTGGAGGGGGGAGGATTCAAGAGTGACTTTTTGGTGAAGGAGTGGAAGCAGCATGTAGAGACAAGATATTTCAAAAAGTTTTCCGTGAGGGGAAGCAAAAGAAAGAAAGCTAGCTTAAAGAAGACACAAGTTGGGCTTCCCTGGTGGCGCAGTGTTTGAGAGTCCGCCTGCCGATGCAGGGGATGTGGGTTCGTGCCCCGGTCCGGGAAAATCCCACATGCCACGGAGTGGTTAGGCCTATGAGCCATGTCCGCTGAGCCTGCGCGTCCGGAGCCTGTGCTCAGCAACGGGAGAGGCCACCACGATGAGAGGCCCAAGTACCGCAAAAAAAAAAAAAGAAGACACAAGTCAAAGAAGTTTTTTCACAGATGAAAGGTACTCGTAACATGTTTGTTTGGGATCAAAATAATTCATTAGAAAGGGAGAGATGATGATATGGAGAGAGAGGGATTAGGTCCAGAGCAGGAGTGAAATGATGGGAGGAGATCTTCAGTGAAACGGGAGGGAAGGGGGAGAAAATTTTATACAGGTGCAGGTAGAATAATAGATTGAGAATCAGAAGATGAGCAGCTTCTGATGGCTTCTGTTTTCTCAGAGAAGTATGAGGCAATGTCCTCATTTGAAAGTACAGGCTTGTGGAAAAGATATGAAAGGTGTGAGGTTAAAGTAGAAAATTGGGGATTTGTAGAGGAAGGAGGAAACAATTTGGGAAAGAATGTAGAAGTTGGGAAGCTGGCAGGAGAGAGGTCATGCTAGGGGTTAAGGAGGACTCTAGAATTATATTTTAAATGTTTTATTAATGAAAAGCAATAAATTGAATTTATATCATTGAAATGTTTCAATCTCTACCAAGATCTACTTCAAAAGGAAACTATTGTATTAGGTGGCAGTTAAAAATAAGAATGAAGTGATCAGGCCTTCAACCAAATAGTTCTTATTTATTAGGCTAAAACTACTTTAGTGTAAGTTTCATTACTAAATTACCAGTGAACAACTAAAACTCAATGACTAACTAATCTCCCCCAGGCTCATACAAAGTATACCTCTAACATAATGCTATGACTTCCCCCATCAGACAAAACAGGAAGAATGGTTATGTTTAGTTGATAGTGTTAGATGGTCTGTCATGTAGAGTTTCCATTACATTCTGAATATCAAGTTGGTGAATTATGTGGAAGTTATTTATATATATATATGTATTTTTCAACACTGCCATTACAGGAGTGTCTTTTCACTTTCACAGAAGTGTGTCATGAACACAAGACATAAAGTATATTCATAAGAAGCTTCAAGAGGATTGACATATACACACTACTATATATAAAATAGATAACTAATAAGAATCTACTGTATAGCACAGGGAACTCTACTCAGTACTCTGTAATGACCTATATGGGAATAGAATCTAAAAGAGAGTGGATATATGTATATGTATAACTGATTTACTTTGCTGTAGAGCAGAAACTAACACAACATTGTAAATCAACTATACTCCAATAAAAATTTTAAAAAAGTTTCAAGAATCTTTGCTATAATATGTCCTTTTAAGGACATGTTATAGTGCATATACTGACTCATATTTGCTGAACCCCAGCTGCTGCACTTGTCTCAGAGAACTACTCTGCTCCTCCCATTTATCCTATTGTTACTTACAGTTGTGAGATGAAAATTTTCTCTTTAAAATAAATTGGCTTCTCTAAATAAAGAAATGTCCAAATAGCTACTTTAGTCACTCATTTAATCTCAGGTTAAATCAGAAAAAAGATTTCAGTATGTAAAAAACTCATTTAAGCCTGCAGTGACCTTGGTGTTTTTCTCAATACATAAATCATTATTATCACGTTTCTCATTTTTATAGCTCATAAAATAATTAAACTCAGAATCTGCCTTTCCTAGACACAATTAATTCAGGGCTATAATTTTTACTTGTATGAATTTTATAATGTGTAACTCTGCATTTATTTCCAAAGTATTTTTATATTAACTGGGGAGTGGGGTGTAACACTTTGAGAGATAAAGGGGGAAGGAGAATTGAGTAGGGAAAGCCATCAGAGCTGGATGCTGATCTGACACTTTTGAAAGAAAAGTGGGGAGGAAACAGCGTTGGACAGGGAGAGCAACAGACTTTGATGCAGACCTAGCAAAGTCTCAGTCAACCCAATGGGGAGCTCCAGAGCAAAGATCGCCTGATAGAGAAGTTCTGCACTTGGTAGAAATGGCGAGGTCTAGTAACACTGCTATGCTCAGTCATTGGTGGGTTGCTGCACTGAGAAGATGATGACCTCAGCTTGAATGTTGCTGTGGTAGGTCCCAAAGGTGCTACAGCTGAAAGCTATTAGCTAACTGCCTTCTTCCAGCTGAAGGGAGATCCAAGCAATGCATCTTCATGCCTGCTACACCAGCTGCACCCCTTTTGCTAATGTTGCTCTCCTCAAACAGTTCAGTTCTGTAGTTCAAAAGCTCAGATCATGGGTTGTTGCACAGTCTCCAACTCTCCTCCTTTTGGCCAGTCCCTCATCTCTCAATTAAGCACTCTTAGCAGATTAATCTTCCTAAGAGACCATTTTTATCCTATCAGTCTTTTGCTCAAAAATATTCAGTGTCTCTATTTTTAACAAAACTAAGCCCAGACTCTTTAGCCTGGTACTCAAGGCTAACACAGGATTGGCCCCAACCTACCATTCTGTTTTTATCTAACTTTGTGTCCTCTCTAGTCATTCCATGTGGAGCCTACTTGTGATCTCCCCAGAATTTCACTTATATTTACATATTTCTTTTTGCTCACATAATACTTTCTATTCCATTTGACCATTCTCCCTTCTATCTGCCTATCAAAACCCAGCTCATCTTTCAAGGCCCAGTTTACACGCCCTGTCCAACAGAAAGCAGTGTCTGACCCTTCCTTGGAAACAGTTCAATATGTCTCCCACTTATTCATATTCTTCCTTATTTTATTACTTATGTTTTAATGTTAGTATGTCTCTTTCCACCTATACTGTCATTTCCTTTGGGATAAGAGGAGCATAATGTTGTTTTTTACTCTGCAAGTAGTTCGTGATTGAATGAAGAGAGAGACGAATGAGGGAATATAGATAAATGGTAAGAAACCACTACAGAAATGCGAACAATAGAAGTGAGACAGAACTTTAGAGTGATATAGAAAAATACACTGGCAAGTGAAAGAATACTCTGTGTGACTGTTTTGTGGGAATGGATGACCCTCTTTCTTAGGTATAAACCAGGGCAGAATTCTTTACCCAAGATACAGAGATCTTTAGGCTATTGCGGAAGGGCTTTGGGGGAGCTTGCTGATCAAAAACTCTGAAATTTATAAAAATTTGTATACATGTGTATGTAACTTTTCTGGGAGTAGGATCCACAGCTTTTATCTGATTTGATTTTCAAAGGGGTCATGAAAAGATTTAAAACCACTTGACTAGGGTTTGGGGCCATGGTAGGAGAGAGGTCAAACAGGATTGAGTGTGATTTGGCAAGTAGATCATTGGTAATCTTAAAAAAAAAGTTTCTAAAGAGTGGAGAAGGCAAAAGCCAGATTCCCTGGAATTAAGGAGTGAGTGGGTGGTGAGCAAGTGGAGGTAGCATACATAGCTTTTCCTTCCAGAAATATATCAGCGAATGAGAAGGGAGTTCTATGATAATTTGAGGGACAGGAGGATCAGGGGAAGGTGTTTTTGAAGGGGATAGGAGATACTTGAGCATATCTACAGAGGAAGAGGTGAAAAGGGAATAAATATTAGAGCAAGTAGGTGGGGAAGTGTCTTGGTAGTCTGGGTTTATGCTGTGGCAGTAGTCCCAAAAGAATAGTTACTCAAAACATAAAAGTTTATTTCTTGCTAATGTAAACTCTACTGTAGGTTGCTGTCCTCTATGCCGAGACCCACTGATCCAGGTTGCTTCAATCTTTGGGCTGCATGCCCATGACCAGAGGAGAAGAGAAAGGCAAGAGAGTGATACAGAGGGATCTCGCTACCACTACTGCGAAGTGACACCTGTTACTTCTACTCATGTTTCACTAGCCAGAACTAGTCGCATGGTCACACGTAATGCTGGGGGCTGGTGGTGGGGGGGTGGGTGGGCGGGAATGTAGAAGAAATATGAAAAGGGATTTGGTGGGCATATAATTATCTTTGCTACATGAAGGGATCAAGAAAAAAGCAAATGGAATTCTGGGAAGTTGGAAATGGCATAGTTTTTTAATATCCCCATATCTTCCTACAAAAACAGGCCAAGTTGGGTAGCAAAACCTAAACCCCACAAACATCAATAACAAGTTTATGTAGCAAAAAGCTATAAGCTCCCACATATACTCGTCATGATAGCAACAAGATTTACATGAGGGAGGAAGCAGAAGGAGCCAAAACAAAACAAAACAAAACAAAACATCAAATTACCAAAAGATGCCCTGAAAGAAGGAGTCCCACTTGGTGTATAAAGCTTAGAGAGTTCATTTGAGGGTAGAAGTCAAAATTGATGAGAAGCTTTGTGGACTCCATTTCTCAGGTGACAAAGGGAACCATGAGAAGATCAGATGGTGCTAGCATGGTCTAGGCCCTATGGAATGGTACGAGAATGGTCTAGGCTATACACACTCAAAACCAAACTGAGCTTCCTTCCAGGACCAAGACCTGCATGAGAGAGAAGCTGCTAGGACAGGACTTAAAACAGGCCACATTTTATAACTACCACAAATAGTATTAATTATAGAAACTCCAAATCTGAAAATTCATCCCTTCATCTATTTCCATACCAATTATATTCAGTAATATTATCCAGTCTTACATATAAGAGGGCTTGCAATGAGATACATGGTACCATTAAGATACTTCAATAATAAAATGCAGTCATCACAGCGACCCTCCAAATTTGATCATAAATTCTCTCCCATTATCAAATGTCCAGGAAAAATTAAAGTCTGAAGATGAAAATTCTTTACACATTAAAGCCTGAAGAAATTAATGCCAGAAGTCAAATTCTCTTGCCTTTGAGATTTAAACTTCAAAGAAATTAATGTCCAGAATTCATTCTTTTCACTTCATATTTTACTCAATCTTAATTAGAAGAGTACTTAAGGCTTAAATAGGTTTGGAATTTTTTGTAAGCAGTTGTAGCTTGTACAGAAATTGTATTAGTTTAACATTGTCTTCCACTGAGTTTCCAGAGAGTCAAAAAAGTCAGTGAGACACAAAATTATTACAGCACAGGCCCAACACCCATCAAATTTAGAAAGAGCTATTCCTCAGTCTCTGGTGTAGTTATTCCAGGCAAATTTGTATTCCCAAAGCCCATTAATCAGTGTTGTCAAATACCAGGTCAGAGGGGTCAAGGATGAGAGGAAGAGAAATTCTGACTTTTAGCTTTACCAAGATGGTTGATCTGATATAAGTTTCTGGAATCCATGTCCTGTGAACATAAACTGAATTTGGAGATGTTCAATTTGGCACTTGGAATTTTCCATTTCTAGGGGGATAATTTGCTATCCATATTAACTCTTCTTTCAGAGAGTAATATTTGAGATTGATATTGTTGTCTTCTTGTGAAGCTTAGGAATTTGTATAGCTTGAAGACTATTAGTCATGATAGGCTGGATTATGCTGCAATGACAAAGAAGCTCAAAATTTTAGTGGCTTGAGACAACAGTTTATTTTTCACTCATACTATGTGTCCATCATGAATCGGCAGGGAGTTCTGTTCACATTGTATTCACTTAAGGGACTAGGATGACACAATCGCTACAAGTTTTTCCATGATCTCCACAACAGGGACAAGGAAATGTGACAAATCGTTGTTCCCTGGCTCTTAAAATTCCTGCCCAGAAGTAGCACACATCTTTCCGACTCAGTCTTCCATTCACATACCATTGGCCAAAGCATATTGGAACATGGAAGGATAATCTTGCCTTTGAACTCCAAGTTCTTGCCCCTTCATTGCCACATTGAGAGTGAACTCTGTTTACTAATACTCCTTGTGAGCCAAAAAGTTAAGTCCTTGGCCATCAGTTGCTGTGACTGCTTCCAACTATAGAATAGTTTAAACCAATGTTTCCCAAACTTGTCTGACCAAAATAATCACCTGGGTGCTTATAATTATTTAATAACTGGGTATAGTTATTAAAAATACTGATTCCTATGTCCTATTCCTGCAGAAATGATTCAGTAGATTTGGAATGAAGCCTAAGAATTTTAAAAAATACCCTCTGTTCAAGGCAAGGAAACCTTCTTCCTAGCATAGGTGCTTCTAATAGATTTTATTTTTGGAGTAGTTTTAAGTTCACAGAAAAATTGAGTGGAAAGTACAGAGAGTTACCATATACCCCCTAACCCCACACATGCACAACTTGCCCCACCGTCAACATCCTACACCAGAGTGATACATTCGTTATAATGCATGAACTAATTCTGACACATCATTCCCACCCAAAGTCCGTAGTTTACCTTAGGGTTCACTTTTGAGTGTTGTACATTGTATAGGTTTATCCACCATTATAGTATCATACAGAATTGTTTCACTTCTCTAAAAATCCTCCGTGCTCTGCCTATTCATTCCTTTCTTCTCCCTAACTCCCAGCAACCATTGATCTTTTAGTTGTCTCTGTAGTTTTGCCTCTTCCAGAATGTCATAGTTGGAATCATACAATATGTACCCTTTTTAGATGGGCTTCTTTCACTTAGTATTATGCATTTAAGATACTATATGTCTTTTCATGGCTTAATAACATTTATTTTTAGTGCTGAATAATATTCCATTGACTGGACCATAGTTTGTTTATCCATTCACCTACTGAAGGATATCCTGCTTGCTTTCAAGTTTTGGTAATTATGAATAAAGCTGCTCTAAACATCTGTGTACAGGTTTTTGTGTGAACATAAAGCTTTCAACTCCTTTGGGTAAATACTAATACCAAGTATGACTGCTGGATCATATGATAAGAGTATGCTTAGTTTTGTAAGAAACTACCAAATAGTCTTCCAAAATGGAGAGATCATCTTGCATTCTCAACAGCAATGAAAGAGGTTTCTGTTGCTCCACATCCTTGCCAGCATTTTGCGTTGTCAGTGTCCTAGATTTTGGCCTTTCTGATAGGTGTGTAGTGGATGTCATTGTTGTTTTAATTTATAGTACCCTAATGATGTATTATGTTGAACGGTTTTTCATAAGCTTTTTTGCCATCTGTATATCTTCTTTGCGAGGTGTCCTTTCAGGTCCTTTACATTTTTTTTTTTTTTGGCTGCATAGTGCGGCTTGTGGGATCTTATTTCCCCAACCAGGGATTGAATCCGCGCCCTCAGCAGTGAAAGCACAGAGTCCTAACCACTGGACGCCAGGGAATTCACTCTTTTACCCTTTTTTTTTTTTTTTTGCGATACGCGGGCCTCTCACTGCTGTGGCCTCTCCCATTGCGGAGCACAGGCTCCGGACGCGCAGGCTCAGTGGCCATGGCTCACGGGCCCAGCCGCTCTGCGGCATGTGGGATCTTCCTGGACTGGGGCACGAACCCGTGTCCCCTACATCGACAGGCGGACCCTCAACCACTGCGCCACCAGGGAAGCCCACCCATTTTTAATCAGGTTGTTTACTTTCTTATTTTTGAGTTTTTAGAGTTCTTTGTATATTTTGGATAATGATCTTTTATCAGAGGTGTCTTTTGCAAGTATTTTCTCCCGGTCTGGGGCTTGCCTTCTCATTCTCTTACAGTGTCTTTCATAGAGTAGAAGTTTTTAATTTTAATGAGGTACAGCTTATCAATTATTTCTTTCATGGATCATGCCTTTGATACTGTATCTAAGAAGTCATCACCATATCCAAGGTCACCAAGGTTTTCCCCTAGGTTATCTTCTAGGAGTTTTATAATTTTATATTTTACATTTAAGTTTATAATCCATTTTGAGTTAATTTTTGTGAGAGGTGTAAAATGTGTGTCTAGCTTCACTGTTTTAGATGTGGCCATTAAGTTGTTCCAGCACCATTTGTTGAAAAGGCTATCTTTTCTCTATTGTATTGTCTTTGCCCTTTTGTCAAAGATCAATTGACTTTATTTATGTGGTCTATTTCTGTTTTCTCTATTCTGTTTCATTGATCTATTTGTAAAATTCTTTCGCCATTACCACACTGTCTTTTTTTCCTTCTAGTTTTGTTGAGATGTAATTGACATATAACCTGGGACTTCCCTGGTGGTCCAGTGGTTAAGACTGCGCTTCCAATGCAGGGAGTGCGGGTTCGATCCCTGGTCAGGGAACTAAGATCCCACATGCTGTGCAGGGCAGCCAAAAAAAATTTTTTTTAATTGACATATAACCACACTGTCTTGATTATTCTAGCTTTATAGTAAGTCTTGAAATCAGGTAGTATCAGTCCTCTGACTTTGTTCTTCTCCTTCAATATTGAATTAGCTATTCTGGGTCTTTTGCCTCCATATGAACGCCAGAATCAGCTTGTCAATATCCACAAAATAACTTGCTGGGGTTTTCATTAGGACTGTGTTGAATATATAAATCAAGTAGGGAAGAACTGATGTCTTGACAATATTGAGTCTTCCTACCTATGATCATGGTATATCTCATTTATTTCTTTGTTTTATTTCATCAGAATTCTGTAGTTTTACTTACACAGGTATTGTACATATTTTGTTAGGTTTATATAAGTATTTTATATCTCTTGGATGCTAATGTAAATAATATTGTGTTTTTAATTTCAAATTTCAGTTTTTCTTTGCTGGTAAATAGGAAAGCAATAGACTTTTATATATTAACCTTGTATCCTACAACCTTGCTATAATTGCTTATCAGGTCCAGGACCTATTTTATTGACTCTTTTGGATTTTCTACATAGATAATCATGTCATTTGTGAACCAAGAATATTTTATTTCTTCCTTCCCAATCTGTATACTTTTTATTTCCTTTTCTTGTTTTATTACATTAGCTAGGACTTCCAGTATGATGTTGAAAAGGAGTAGTAAGAAGGTACATCCTTGACTTGCTCCTAATCTTAGTGGGAAAGCTTCTAGTTTCTCACTTTTATTTTATTTTTTTAAATTATTTATTTTTATTTTATTATTTATTCTTTGGCTGCATCATGTCTTAGTTGCAGCATGTGGGATCTTTAGCTGTGGTGCGCAGGCTTTGTTGCCCTGCAGCACGTGGGATCTTAGTTCCCTGACCAGGGATTGAACCCACGTCCCTGCATTGGAAGGTGGATTTTTAACCATTGGACCACCAGGGAAGTCCCTAGTTTCTCACTTTTAAGTGTGATGTTACCTGTAGGTTTTTTGTAGATGTTCTTTATCAAGTTGAGGAAGTTCACCTCTATTCCTAGTTTGCTGAGAGTAGCATAGGTTTTTGTCTTATTCAGTTGAATAATCAGCAATAGTAGACTCCAAAATTGCTGTTCATGTTTCTAAAACCTGTACCCCTAGGACTCTAGACTCTAGTGAGGGTCAATACCTTTGCCAGGTGCTCTGTGAGACACTCTGTTTCTTCTGTTTTTGAATTTCATAAACTTCTCAGGTGTGTTCCCACCAGGCACAGAAATTCCTGCATGCCCATCTATAACTACCAAGTTGCCAGTAATTCTTTTGTATTTTCTACTCCTGAGTCTGTGGACAAGCCAAGTTCATAAAGTTTAGTCCCTTTAATTTTGTCCTTTGCCCTGAATGCCACTAACAACTGAAAGTTAGAACTTGTTTTGTTCTCTGAAGGGCATCCAGAACTTGGCTTATATCAATAGTTTAAAAAACAACAAAAGCCTAAAAGGATCTAATCCTTCCACCATCTAGCATTTGCAAGTTCACAGTGTTTACCTGTGTGGCCTCACCTTTCAGAGGGTACAGAGACCACTTACAGATCATGTGCCCAAGACAAGGCTCTTGAGGTTCTGAAACCGTGGAACTCAGATTGGGACTTGAACCCACACGCTGGGACTCAAACCCAGCCAAAACCCAAATTGGGACTTGAACCCACGGTCTTTTAACTGAGATCACACACCTAGTCTCAGGACTTAATGAAGCTCAGGTTCTTGATGTCTCATCACAGAAAGGATTCAGTGGAGACAAAGTGGATTTATTTAGAGAGAAACACACTCCACAGACACAGCGTGGGCCATCTCAGAAGGCAAGAGTGGCACCAGGGTATGGGGTTGTCAGTTTTTATAGGGGTGGATAATTTCATAGGCTAATGAATGGGAGGAATATTACAGCTATTTTGGGGAAGGGATGGGGATTTCCAGGAACTGGGCTACTGCCCACTTTTTGACCTTTATGGTCGGCCTTGGAACTGTCATTGTACCTGTGGGTGTGTCATTTAGCTTGCTGATGTGTTACAATGAACGTATACTGAGGCTCAGAGTCTAGTAGAAGTCGACTCTTGGACCTATTTGGTTCTAATCATTTTATGTCGTGTCCTCGGGCTATGTCATTCTTTTAAAGGTTGTGTCCTGCCTGAGCCTTTGCTCAGGCCTGCCTTTTAAAAAGTACCCACTGGGTTGGACTTCCCTGGCGGCGCAGTGTTGAGAATCTGCCTGCCAATGCAGGGGGCATGGGTTCGAGCCCTGGTCTGGGAAGATCCCACATGCCGCAGAGCAACTAAGCCCTTGTACCATAACTACTGACCCTGCGCTTTAGAGCCTGTGAGCCACAACTACTGAGCCCGCATACCACAACTATTGAAGCCTGCATACCTAGAGCCCATGCTCTGCAACAAGAGAAGCCTCTACTCACCACAACTAGAGAAAGTCCATACGCAGCAAGGAAGACCCAACGCAGTCAAAAATAAATAAATTTATAAAAAATAAACTAATAAAAAAAATACCCACTTGGGGACACACGGTTTTCAAGGGCAGGAGCCCTCTGTCTCCCCCTTTGCCTGGCAAAGAAATAAAGCTATTCTTTTCTACTTCACCCCCCCAATAAAATAAAATAAATAAAAAATTTAAAATACAAAGATACCCACTCACCTATGGACCAAGCCTCCATAAACTACAGTCCCTTCCTATGGTTAGAGTACTACATGCTCTGAGACTTACAGCCTCTTTCCCAGACTACAGCTGTTAACAGCTCATACAACCGCCAAGGTCAAAACAGTCTGCCCACACACTAAAGTCCACTCATACCACTAACTTTATATAGCTCTTCTATATTCCCAGTTTGGGTCTTGATTTTTCAGTATTCCTCAACATCTGTCTGATTGGAGGTCTTCAAACTTTAGGGTTATACTCCCTTTTAAACTGCAGATTTGCCCAAGCCCTACAGGCGTAGAGCTGATCTCCTGAGCACCTTGTATCCAGGGAGAGAGCAATTGGTTCAGGCCATGTGGGCTGGCTGGCTACCTAGTGATCTAAAGGCTGGTTAGAGAATGCTGGTTTATTTTGCGCAAATTTGCTAATCAGCTAAGTCATTGCACTTTCCCTAAGATAGAGTGAGTTCAGAGGCAGAGAAACCAAGAGTTAGATTCTTTGGGTTCTCTCTGCATGGGAAGAAACAGAAGTATAGGAGAAGCATTTTCTGCTGAAAGGGTGGCCTCTTTCTTCTCAGTGAATTAGGAGACAACCTCATGTCATAAAAATATTTCAGGCAGGGGACGATATGGGGACTTGAAAGTAGGGGTGGTTTAGAATAAATATTGTGAGGAGTGGAATAAGGACTCAGGAGAGATTAATTATTTTAAAAATTCCTGAGTATCCCTGATGGTCCAACAAGATCCCAGAAATAATCAAAGTTTGAATCAAGGAAGTGAGATGAAAAAAGGTGAATAATGGAGGAGAGATAGCCAGGATGACTATGGTGACCAGGCTCTACAGAGGACAGTGAAGCCAAATGAAATACTGATACTACTGGTTAATGTTCATCACGTATTTAATATGTGCCAGGTTTATGTGGATTATCTCATTTAACCTTCACAGGAATCCTGTGAGAAATTTAGGGCGTAGAGGGATTAAGTAACTCATCCCTTATCACTCAAGTAGTGAACGGCAGAGTCAGGATTTAAAAGTAGGCAGTTTGACTCTAAAATCTGTAGCCTTGAATATAAATAAAAATAATAAACAAATTAATTAAATCTATAGACATAACCACAACTACTAGTTGAGGGTTGATGGAACATATGTTACTCTGATTACAAATACCAAGTTCAATAGAATGGGAGAAGTAACAAGGCAAGAGGTGATGGCTGGGGATGGGCATTTCAGTTTAAAATCTTGGAGGCTGAGCAGATTCCATATCCAAGGAAGGTAGGGGGAAAGAAGTCAGTAAGGCTGAGAAAATGTGAGGTCAGGCTGTGAAAAAGTCAGGGACAGAAACGTTGAAGTTGTCAAGGATGATATCATTGAAGAGAAAGAGGGAAGTTTCTAAAGCTATCGAGGAACATAAGGCATAGCCCCAAGGCTGGTAAACAAATTTGACAGGGAAGAGGATACATAAACATTTCAAAGGAAAGTATGTAATGTATTGTTCATTCTCTCTCTCTCAGTCTCTCTTTCTCCCTCTCAAATTGGGGAAGAAACCCCCTTTATTTTACTTTGGAGAAAAGTGAGGAACAAACAAAGGCTAAAAGATGTGTTGCATTGCTAATAATTATGGTTAGTTGATGACAAAGTCAAATATAAGATCTCGATAAATTGTTAAATCTTTGTTGTTTGGCTTGTCTCATTTTAACATTGAGAATCAAGCTATTAAATACCTAAGTAGTCATTTATTATGAGAATATACAGAGTATAACATTTTATTCCCAGAATAGAAATATAACACTTTTATTCCCACAAGCTGCTTTTCTGTTTTTCATTAAAAGTTTTGGATGTATCTGACACAAGTGCCATTTAAATGTAATTTTTATTTCCTTGGATATTCTTTTTTTTTTTTTGGCCAAGCTGCGTGCCATGTGGGATCTTAGTTCCCCCACCAGGGACCAAACCGGTGCCCCCTGCAGTGGGAGCGCAGAGTCTTACCCACTGGACCACCAGGGAAGTCCCTGCTTGGATATTTTTGAATAAAACATTCTTGTGCTGTTCCCTGGCAGAAATAATATTCATTGGCACTGTTGGATGACATTTCAAAAATGTCTCCTTCTTCTCCATTCTCAGATTTGTATAATCTTATCCTTCATGAATACATAGCATTTTTTGTAGTTTCCCTCTGGCATGCTCTCTCTCTCTCTCTCATTGTAATAATAATAATAATAATGGGAAGACCTCTGCTATGAAGTTCTTAATCTCTTTTAAAGTCACAAACGTTTAATGCTGTAGTTTGCTTTTCTGTGTCCCTCTTTATTTCTGCTGATTCTCCTTTTCTCATTGGAAATGGTCTGTGTCATTTAACAATGAGCTAGCTTATGAGCTTTTATACTTTTGGTACTAGATCTTTATTGGAAACATCAGATGATAATCTGACACATTGTGACATCTAGCTGTATTTTCAGCTCTTTTCTGTGTGTATCTGCTTTGATGTGTGTGTGTGTGTGTGTGTGTTTTTTAATCTAGTCTCTAAATTCTGGGGCATTTTCTCTTTGAGTAAGATAGCGTGTCAAATTTGTAAACACTTTCAGAGAATTTGATCTGAGTTTTAAATGCTTTCAAGGCTCTTCTGGTTTTCAGAATATCTAGTCCTGAAAGTTTTTGTACTTGAAAAGTACCTAAAAGGCTTTACTGATTTAAAATACTCCTGAAATAAATAGTCCAATTCCCCTTAATAGACTAATTTGTTGAATTTAAATTTGTTTTGCATTTGCCTTTCTGTTTTTCCTATGACAAATTAAAGCATAACACTGTACCTCTTACTATAGTATTCAGAGAGTTTTCAGAATCTGGTTACTCCTCCTATTCTCATGTTACCCTAAAACTGGGTTGGTCTCTTGGTGGGGTTGAGCCAAAGGACATAACCAAGCCAAAGATCAGGAGAAGGAAGGATTTATTACTTGCAGCAAGTAAGGAGAACACCAGGAATCTTTCCTAAAGCAGTCTCCCCAAACTGCAAAACTGGGGAAGTTTTAAGCTAAGGGTACATGCATATTTATGAAGGGGCTTGGGAAGTCAGACAGAGTCCAAGCTTTAGTTGATTGAAGTCTGGAGAGTCAGAAAAGAACATCATTATCCCTAGGTTCCAATGGATCTGGTTGTTGAGTGCTTCAGGCTAATCTTTACCATTGAAACAGAACTGGGAGTCTTTACAACTTGGTATTTTATCTTTGCTGTTGTTCTCTTGCCTGATAACGGACATTTGTTTCTGCATTCTTTTGTTCCCTTAGGATCATTAATTACTGAGACCTGTTCAAGGGCAAGCATTGTGGCCAGGCTTAGATCACAAATTAGCTTAGGTCAAAAATGGTTTCTGTTATGTCAAGAAAGCCATGCCCGGTTCTCTTTCTCCGGGGACCCCCTACCCTATCTGCTTACACTCATTTCCTCTGCTGCCACCCTGACCCACAGTCCTTGTGTTGCAGGAATGGGGACCCCTTCCAGGGCCCAAGAGTGGGCTCTTGTCTAACACTCGGAAATGAAAAGTCCGAGGAGACACATGAGCTGACAAAGCAAGAGACTTTATTGGCAAGGGGCGCCCCGGTGGAGAGCAGCAGGGTAATGGAACCCAGGAGAACTGCTCTGCCACGTGGCTTGCATTCTCAGGTTTTATGGTAAATGGGTTGATTTCCGGGTTGTCTCTGGCCAATCACTCTGACTCAGGGTCTTCCCTGGTGGTGTGAGCATCACTCAGCAAAGATGGATTCCAGCGAGAAGGATTCTGGGAGGTTGATTGGACATATGGACTGGCATCTCCTCTCTCCTTTTGACCTTTCCCGAATTCTTCCGGTTGGTGGTAGCTTGTTAGTTCCTCATTCCTTACCAAGACCTCCTGTTTAAGACAACTCATGAAAGTGGTTACTATGGTGCCTGGCCAGGGCAGGCGGTTTCAGTCATGGTTCCTCTAACATTTGCCTCCATCATCTCTGGGCTGGACTGTTTCAAGAGCCTCCCAGCTAGTAGACTGCCCTGGCACTCCATCCCTTATCATCTTTCTTAACCAGCAGCCAGAATGATCCTGTTGAAATATGTCAGGTCATGTCACACCTTGGGCCTTGAATGGCTTCCCATCTCATTCAGAGTAAAAGCCAAAGTCCTCACAGTAGCCTACAAGGCCTGAAGTGATCTGGTTCTTCTTCCCTCTCAGACCTCACCTCTCTCTCCCTCTGCTCCAGCTACATTAACTCCTTACTGTCCCTTAACTATGTCAAGTTGCTCCTACCTCAAGACTTGTGCTGTCTTTGGAAAGCTTTCCCCAAATATGTCTGCATGGCATGGGCCCTCAACTCCTTCACATCTTTGCTCGAACTGTCACTTTTAGGAGGCCTTCTCTGACCCCCTATTTTATTTCTTTTGTTAAATTTCTTTTTTTTTGGCCGCACTGCGCAGCTTGTGGGATCTTAGAACCCATGCCCCCTGCAGTGGAAGCACGGAGTCCTAATCACTGGACCACCAGGGAATTCCCTGACCCCGTATTTTAAATCGCCCCCCCAAGTACTCTCTGTTCCTTTCCCCTGCAATTGTTTTGTTAATGTAACAATTACCATCATCTGATATATTTTTTTTTTTTTTTTTTTTTTTTTTTTTTTTTTTTTGCGTTATGCGGGCCTCTCACTGTTGTGGCCTCTCCCGTTGCGGAGCACAGGCTCCGGACGCGCAGGCTCAGCGGCCATGGCTCACGGGCCCAGCCGCTCCGCGGCATGTGGGATCTTCCCGGATCGGGATACGAACCCGTGTCCCCTGCATCGGCAGGCGGACTCCCAACCACTGCGCCACCAGGGAAGCCCCATCTGATATATTTTAATGGATATATTATTTATTACCTGTACTGCCACATGCTCAAATATAAGTTTCATGAGGAGTTTGAGTTTATTGATTGAACAGTGCCAGACACAGGGAAGGCTCTACAAGGAAAAAAAAAGAATGAATTAATTTAGCAGTTAACATGAGAAATGAGAATTGTTTACTAAACAAAGTAACATCTGGGACACTGGATAAGAATCTGTGATTGTGCTTACAGTGGAACCTTTAAGAAGCTTAGTGGAATCCAGGCAGGTGGGACACGCTGGGGAACACAAACCTTTGGTTTGTGTGGCTGGCTTCCCTCCTCAGCTTTTGGACTCCTTTGTTGAAGATAAGGGTGGGGCTGGTGTCATGTTCATCTTTACTTAGTTTAGCTTAGGTAAATTGAGGCTGCAGGTATTGCATTTTACATGATTATATCAAAGTATGTGATACTATTCAGCTAGCTTCTCCATCATCCAGTCTGTCATAAACTTTCAGTAAGAAATCTTGTGTGGCTTTTACGGAAGTGAGAATATTTATATCTCTCCCTCACCTCCTGTCATTTTTTCTTGATTCATATTCCCTTCCCTAAAGATCTAATTCATTGGAGCATCTAAAGAGCTTTTTGTTGGGTTTTATACTCCAAATGAAGCACAGTTTTATGTCAAGAAAAGAATAGAAGTTGAAAAATGAACAAATGTTTAACTCCAAGTTCTGTTTTTAGGCTGCTAGACTGTTCTCCAGTTAATCAGTGCCTGGAATCCGCAGCAGTCATTTGAATGACATGATTTTGCAAATGTAGTTGTTTCAAAGAACATGTTGTACTTAGTAGGGTGCAGGCAGGACCCTTCCCCCCAATTCTCCATTTAAACCAGCTCTGAAGATTCACCCTTCTTCATACCTTGGGTCCCATACATTGTAGGTAATTCTTGGATAGTAAAAAGTCTAGTCCATATTAGAGATTCACATTTGGATAGCATTACTCTTAAAAGGGGTGGGGATCTTTTAAATATAGGGCAGTTTCCTCCTGCAGGATCCCACTTTGTTCAAGTCCCACTCCTCGCTCCACATCAGTATGAATGTAGTTTACTCCTGGGACGGCATCTCTCTCCTTCTGTCCTTCCCTCCCTTCCTCTGCTCTGACATCGCTAGATGATACAGCCACAGTCTTTCACTTTTAGACTTTCCGAAGTGCAACTGCAATTCCCATGTACCCCCAAATTCTAGGAGACACAAGTCAAGTTCTCCAAATGAGTCTCTGGAAAGCTCCCTCATTTGAGGGGTAGGAACTCCCCTCTCCAGTCTCTTGTAGGGGGGGTTGGGGGAGGAATGCACAGATGCTGGGAACAGAAAAACATTCTGCTTATTCAGCCTCAGTGAATTTTTCACCACCTGCTTATTCAGCCTCAGTGAATTTTTCACGAACTCATGTAGTCTGGAGGTGGGTCATAACTTAAGGCTGATAAGACTGGTTTTTCAATGTTTTTAACATGTTCAGAAAAACATGGAAAATACTTGACATCTTGTGCAAACAATAGAGGCCTCAGCTGAACCCGAGATTCTCTCCCGCCAGTCATTTTAGATCTGTTGATCAATTTGCCTGCCATCCCCAACTCTCCCTCTTCATTTCACTCACAGTCCCTGATATATTATATGAAAGACTCTCTCTCTGTCCAGGTAACAGATGACTGAACTAGAGACGGACTCCTGACCCTGGGACCAATCCAAAGACTGGTCCAATCTGGTTCTCTCCTGAGAATATATACTGAGATTTAAGAGCCTGCAGTAAGATGGTGTTGCATGCTTGAACTTAAAGTTATTTAGAGTCAGGACTGAGAGTCCTAATGGGCAAACTGCTGAGTAAGCAGGAGAAGGAAGCAGAAGGAGACAGGAAAGCATATAGCCAGAGACATGGAGAGAGCAGTGTCTATTCCCTTTCCATTTCCTGGAGACATTCTACCATACTGTCTGAATTTGTTTCTATGAATTTCTCCTATGTTCTTTTTTTATAGTCTCCCTTTTTACGTCAGCTGGTTGAGTGAGAAATGACTGCTCCTTGCAAACAAATTGAACAGACTAGAATAATAAACTTGTAAAAAATTATTTTTTTCTTTATGGCATGCTTTCTCTCCCTATTTCAATATTATGCCTCAATGGATATCTTGAATTTAAAACCATATCATGATCCCCCACTACTCAAAGTACTGTCTGAGGACCAGCCGTCTAGGCATCACTAGGAGTGTGTTAGAAATGCAGGATTGGGGCTTCCCTGGTGGTGCAGTGGTTGAGAGTCCGCCTGCCAATGCAGGGGATACGGGTTCATGCCCCAGGCCGGGAGGATCCCACGTGCCGTGGAGCGGCTGGGCCCGTGAGCCATGGCCGCTGAGCCTGCGCGTCCGGAGCCTGTGCTCTGCAACGGGAGAGGCCGCAGCAGTGAGAGGCCCGCGTACCACAAAAAAAAAAAAAAAAAAAAAAAAAGAAATGCAGGATCTCAGCCTTCCCAGACCTACTGAATCAGAGGATCCCAGGTGATTTCATATTCATTTGATAGCTTGAGAAGCCCAACTGTAATTTACTCTACACATTTAGTCAAATCAGTCTTCCTAAAATACTGCTTTCATCATGTCCCTAGAATTTTAAATGGTTCCCCATTGCTCTCAGAAAAGTCAGGTGCCCCGGCCTGACACTTAAGGCCACAGTAAAATGGACCTAATCTATCTCTCCAATCTTTCTTATATGGATGTCCCACTCCAGCTAAATCAGTCTATTCAATTATTCTCCAAATGTGCCAAGTGTATTCAAGGTCTTTGCTCATGGCATTTGCCTGTCTGGAATTTTCATTCCCATCTCCCTACACATCCCTCCTTCAAAGACCAGTTCAGTTTCTACATCTCATCTCAGCTCACACTGTTGTTTCATCCTCTGAATATCTGTAAATCTACAGTGCCTATTCTAGGGTTGTGGGGTTTTTTGTTTTTGCTTTTTTAATTTATAGCCTCTCCTCGTCAGTGCTTATCACAGTGCAGTGCATATAGCAGCGTTTTGATTCGTTGGTTACATCTTTATTATTTAAAATGGTTTTTAATTGGGAAGAGACTTGTTACTTTATACAGCTCTAATTTTTCTAATTTCTTTGACCAAGCAGAGGTTAAGTCCAAACAGAAAGAAACTGAAAGCAGTGTGCTCATGTGCTTCAGTATTTGTAGGTGAATTTTCATCACACTCTGAGAGTGCACTTATTTCCGTGACATTTTATTCCCCATCATTCTACAAAGACGTGTTCTATTGATACATAAGCAAATGTTCTATAAGTGAAGGTTCTAATGGATCTCTTTTTTAAATATATTTAAGATATTATTGCAACTGATATTATACATACACATAGTTTAGGAGTCAATTGCTCTGTAATTCTTCTTGTGAAAAATAGTATCCCTCTCCATCCTCATCCTGCAATATCAATCCTTGAACTTTAGCTGAGTGAGGACTACATGAGTAGATGCCTCATGTGCTACTACGTTAAGTCTACATATGGGTTAGGCAGTTGGTCGTGAGCCGAAGGAGTAGCAGATATGAGTGGTTATAGGATTCCATTTGCAAGCCATTTTCACTCTCTCCTCCTTTAGATCTAAACTAGTAGAACATGGAAAAGCTGAGGAGACTTGAGATGGACCTGTACTCGGATCCAACAACCAAGAGTATGGTTCTCAAACCTGTGTGTGCATCAATACCACTTGGAGAGTTGTTACTGGGTCCTAACCCCAGTGATTCTGATTCAGGAGGTCTTGAGGTAAGGTCCCCAAATTTGCCTTTCTTTCTTTCTTCCTTCCTTCCTTTCTTTCTTTCTTAGCTAAGTTTTTCATTTGTTCATTTCTTGCATTTGGAGTACTCGTCAATGGCATCCTTAGCCTGAGACTCTTTGCCATAGTCCTTAACCAACATACAACTTCAACCAACCACTTTATTAGGTTTTCCCTCTCAGTGAGTTTTACAGAGGCCTACTCATTCCTCTAGTTTCTTGTTGTCATCAACCTCAATTAAGTTGGTTTGGTGTTAAGCACAAAGGGCCTCCACCAACTTGACACACATAGGCTCATCACAGTTGGATGCAAGCACACAGAGATGGACTTGGCACTTGTCTAAGGCTTTGGTAGCTTTGTGAGTTCCATGTGCTAGGCCATCGTGGTTGTAGATGGTCTCCAACACCTCTTGTAAAGCAGTATTAATGTCTATTACACCTCCAGCAGCAATGCCTTCCTTGACCATGGTGGTGGGTTATGGGTGCTGCCAATCTTGAATGCACCCGAGCCTCTGCCTCCACAGTGGTGTTAGGAAACAGCAAGGGTTTTCCTTTCTAACAGAATCCTAGATGATTCCTAGTTGATGCTACTGCATCAGGAATCACTAGGACTGCATATGAGACTGCATTTGAGAATGCAGGACTGCAAATGCAAGACTGCATTTGAGAATCACTAGTGTAGTGGGGAGAAAAATACCAAAAGGGAAAAAGAGCCAAATTAGTATGATTTGTTAGTCCAGGTCCCTCTTGATACCTATTTTTTGAAGGTGTGAAAATTGTAACATTAATTCAAATAACAGCATTTAATTTAACAAAGAGAAAAGGCATAGTTTGTTTAAATAGAGCTAGTTATGGTTTTTGCTCTTTATATCAAACATTTGCAAACATCAATCTCTATCTGAAAAAAGATTTTAGTTTTATTTATTAAAATTGGTGAATGTGAAGGAAATATGTTTTGATTTCATATGACAGTGAAATTAGTAAACAATGATATAAGTAGTCTGCAGATTGCTTTCATCTTGTGTTATTTATTTATTTATTTATTTTTGGCTGTGTTGGGTCTTCATTACTGTGCGAGGGCTTTCTCTAGTTGCGGCAAGTGGGGGCCACTCTTCATCACGGTGCGCGGGCCTCTCACTATTATGGCCTCTCTTGTTGCGGAGCACAGGCTCCAGACGCGCAGGCTCAGTAATTGTGGCTCACGGGCCTAGCCGCTCCGTGGCATGTGGGATCTTCCCAAACCAGGGCTTGAACCCGTGTCCCCTGCATTGGCAGGCAGATTCTCAACCACTGCGCCACCAGGGAAGCCCCTTGTGTTCTCCCTGATGTTTTGGATAAACTGATATTTTACCCACTAATTATTGATCATGTTATCATTCTGCCATTGAATTTTTTGTGCTTGCTGTGTTTTATCTTTACTGTTTTTTTTTTCCTTTTTACAAAGATTATATTGATACTAAGTGAGTTGCCCTCAGATTACTTCCTGAAGAATGGAATCTACAACAATGCTCTTAGAGCAGTGGGATGATGCATTGTGTTTTATTTTTAATGATCATCTTTAAAATCAAAATACAGCTCCTGATGATTAATGATAAAACTGTACTTGTTTTGTGATTGCTTCCCCTCTGGGAGAGGAAATATCAATGCAATACTTTCCTCAAATACAGTTTAAAAATATTGCTTTTATTTTTTTTCTTTCCAGTTTTATAGAGATACAATTGACATAAGCTTAAGGTATTCAGCATAATGATTTGATTTACATATAATACATCATGAAGTTATTATCGCAGTAAGTTTAGTGAACATCCATCATCTCATATAGGTACAAAATTTTAAAAATAGAAAAAAATTTTTTTCTCATGATGAGAACTCAGGATTTAGTTTTTAACAATTTTCATATGTAAGAGGCAGCAGTGTTAATTATCATTGTACATTATATCCCTAGTACTTATTTGTCTTATAACTGGAATTTTGTACCTTTTGACTGCCTTCCTTCCTTCATCCAATTCTGCCTTCCCCACCCTCCACCTCTGCTAACCATAAATCTGATCTCCTTTTTTATGAGTTTGTTAGTTAATTTTTGAAATATGATTGACCTACAACACTATATTAGTTCCTGTTATGCAACAGAATGATTAGATATTTCTACATTTCAAACTCATCACCACAATGTCTAGTTACAATATGTTACTGTACAAAGATATTACATAGTTATTGACTATATTCCCCACACTGTACATTTCATACCCATTACTCATTTATTTTGCAACTGGAAGTTTGTACATGATAATCTCCCTTACATATTTCTTTCCTCACCCTCCCCTTTGGCAAACACCTGTTTGTTCTCTGTAACTCTGTTTATATTTTGTTATGTTTGTTCATTTGTTTTGTTTTTTGAGATTCCACACATAAGTGAAGTCATATGGTATTTGTCTTTGTCTGACTTATTTCACTTAGCATAATAACCCTCTGGCTCCCTCCATGATGTCAAAAATGGCAAGATTTAATTCTTTTTTGTGGCTGAGTAATATTCCATTGTATACACACACACACACACCCCCCACACACATGCGCACACACACACACACAGATCTTTATCAGTTCACCTATTTATGGGCACCTGTTGACGTTGCTTCCATGTTTGGGCTATTGTAAATAACGCTTCAATGAACATAGGGGTGTATATATCTTTTTTAATTAGTATTTTTGTTTTCTTCAGATAAATACCCAGGAGTGGTATTGCTGGATTGTATGATAGTTCTATTTTTAATGTTTTGAGGAATCTCCATACCGTTTTCCATAGTGACTGCACCAATTTACATTCCCACCAACAGTGTACAAGGATTCCCTTTTCTCCACATCCTTGCCAATATTTGTTATTTGTGGTCTTTTTGGTGATAGCCTTTCTCACAGGAGTGAGATGATATCTCATTATGATTTTTAATTTGCATTTCTCTGATGATTAACAATGTTGAGTGTCTTTTCATGTGCCTGTTGTCCATTTGTATGTCTTCTTTGGAAAAATGTGTATTCAGATCTTTTGCCCACTTTTAAATAAGGTTGTTTTTTTTTACATTGAATTGCATGAGCTATTTATATATTTTGGATATTAACTCCTTATTGGTCATATCATTTGCAAATATTTTCTCCCATTCAGTAAGTTGTCTTTTTGTTTTGTTGATGGTTTCCTTTGCTGTGCCAAAGCTTTAAAGTTTAATTAGGTCCCATTTGTTTATTTTTGCTTTTGTTTCCTTTGCCTTAGGAAACAGATCTGAAAAAATATTGCTATGATTTATGTTAAAGAGTGTTCTGCCTATGTTTTCTTATAGGAATTTTATGTTTTAAGGTCTTACATTTAAGTTTTAATCTATTTTAAATTTATTTTTGTGCATGGTGTGAGAGAGTAGTCCAGTTTGATTCTTTTCCATGTAGCTATCCAGTTTTACCAGCACCATTTGTTGTTGAAGAGACTGTCTTTTCTCCATTGTATATTCTTACCTCCTTTGTCATAGATTAATTGACCATAAGGGTGTTGGTTTATTTCTGGGTTCTCTATTCTGTTCCACTGATCTATGTGTCTGTTTTTGTGCTAATACCACACTGTTCTGATGACTGTAGCTTTGTAGTATACTCTGAAGCCAGACAGTGTAATCCCTCCAGCTCTGTTCTTCTCAAGATTGTTTTGGCTATTTGGGATCTTTTGTGGTTCCATACAAATTTTGGAATTATTTGTTCTAGTTCTGTGAAAAATGCCATTAGTATTTTGATAGGAATTGCATTGAATCTGTAGATTGCCTTGGATAGTATGGTCATTTTAACAATATTAATTCTTACAATCCATGAGCATAGTATATCTTTCCATTTGTTTGTGTTGTCTTCAGTTTCTTTCATCAGTGTCTTATAGTTTTCTGAGTACATGCATTTTATGTCCTTTGTTAGATTTATTCCTGCGTATTTTATTCTTTTTGATGTGATGGTAAATAAAAATATTGCTTTTAAACAAGGTTTTAAAATACCTTACTAGTGACTATAAAACAGTAGGTGAAAAAAAATTTTAAGCCAAAAACTATATATCCCAGTAATTGCCATCAATTTAGAAGGCAATATAATTATTTCGGTTATTCTGTCATTACCTAAAACCAAGATCAACAAACTAGGGCCTGTGGACCAAATGTGTTCCACCAACTGTTTTTGTAAATAAACTTTATTGTGATACAGGTAAGTTCATTCATTTTAGTAGTTGTTTACTATCTGAACCTTTACAGAAAATGTTTACCAACTCCTGGCCTACCATGTAGTTTTGGAGCCCTTATTTTGTTTTTTATTTTAGAGACATGGAAAGTTTTTTTGAATAGCATTTATGATGGCAATTTTTGATTTGTTAAGGTAGACTTGATATTTCAAAAATACCATTAGTCATTTGAGTTAAAGAAAGGCAAATAACTTGAGTGATCACATGTTCTGATGCCATTTTGTCCAAAATATAATGAGGATATATTTAAAATAACCACACTGATTTCATTAGCAGGTTTGTAAGTAGGCTCTGAAGAACCAAAGTGGGATTCCTAGAATGTTTGAACAACAGTAGCATTATTGAAATAAACAATAGGTTCCCAAGGGTATTATCCTTTTAAATTAAAAATTAGTTGGCTTATCTTTATTGCCTATTTTGCTTTCTTTTTAAAAAATCAATCCTGAATAAAAATGTCTACATGATTCCAAAACAACTGGACAAATAAGTTGCACATTATCTAGAGTACAAAAGTTGTAGGATGGAACTTTTTATTTTACAGCTGGGTTGTACTGGTGTTAAGCATATAACCCTAAATTTAGTTGAACCATCTGAGGAAATTTTAATAAACAGTTCACAGTTTAATAAACAGTTCATGGTTCACAGACTATTCTGCGAAGACAGTCACATTTTAAGTGCTCAGGCTACATAAATACTTTGGCTAGTCTTTAGCCAGTGAGCAAAGTAAAAAATAATTGACCCCTAGAGAAATTCCTATCATCTTACCAGTGCTATTACTGAGTTTGCTTTTCCCCACAACTTCTTATTCTGAAAAATTTCAAATCTATAGAAAAGTTACAAGAATAACAGGACTCATATACTCTTTTTCTTGATTCACCAATTTTTAATATTTTGTCAATTTGCTTCTCTCTCTCCTTTCCTTCTTCCTTCCTCCCTTCCTTTTTTCTTTTGCTGAATCATTTGAGAATAAGATGCAGACATAACATTTTACCCTTAAATATTTTAGCATGCATAACCTAAGAATATAAACCTATGGTTATTTCAAAAAAGTTGTCATGAATTTCCAAGTGATTATCCTTTTTTGTTGTGTTGTTATTTTTGTGGTTGATGATATCATTTTACATCTTATGTATGTAGGTGTGAATATATATTTTATTATTCTTGAGTAAATATCTAGGAGTGGAATTGCTAGATCTAGTGAAAAGTGTATTTAACTTTACAAAAAATCACCACACTTTTTTAAAGATTAACTATCATTTTTGCATTCCCATAACAATGTTGGAGAATTTCAGTTGCTCTGTATCCACAAGAACACTTGATTTTGCCAGTCTTTTGCATTTTAACTATTCTAATGTGTTTGTAGTGGTATTGCATTATGAGAATTTGCATTTTTCTTATGACTAAACATGTTGAATTTTTTCATATTGCATTTATACACCATTTTGGGGGCATATGGTGTCTATTTAACTATTTTGCCCATTAAAAGAAATAAGCTTTTAATTTTAGAACAGTTTTAGATTTACAGAAAAGTTGCAAAGATTGTACCGAGAGTTCCCATATGCTCTGTGCCCAGTTCCTTCTATTATTAACATCTTACATTAGCATGGTAACATTTGTTACAATGAATGAATCAATATTTATACATTATTATTAATGAATGTACATACATTATTCATATTCCTTAGGTTTTACCTTTTTCTGTTTCAGAATCCGATCTAGGATATCAGGTTACATTAGTCATCATGTCCTTTAGGCTCTTCTTGGCTATGACAGTTTCTCAGACTTTCCTTGTTTTTGATGACCTTAATAATTTTGAGGAGTACTTATTAGGTATTTTGTAGAATGTGGAATGCCCCTCCATTGGGATTTGTCTTATATTTTTCTTTTGATTAGACTGGGATTATGGTTTTGCATAGGAATACTGCAGAGGTAAATTGCCATTTTTATCACAATGTAACAAGGATACATACTATCAACATGACATCACTGTTGATGTTGACCTTAACAACCTGGCTGAGGTGACGCTTGTCAGGTTTCTTATATTTTTTTTCTCAAAATGTGTTTTGTATTTTTCATTTTTATACATTTCCAAAATAATAGCTGACCATAATACTCCCAACCTCATTATTTCTTTCTCAAAAGTGTCCTTCAGTATAAACATGACAGTTCAGCTAATTTAGTCTTCGATGCTCTCCAACTTCCTTTTCCTCTAACAATTTAAACAAGCTGTAACAGCGACCACAACACAGTCTGTGCCCCCAAGAAACTCATTGTTCAGGGAGTGGCTAGAGAAGTAAAGAAATCATTGCAATGCTATGGGACTGACATGTGCTATAATAGAGGAAATTTCGGGATGCTGTGGAGGATGCCATGTCTCATTGGTGTATCAAGCGGAGGCTTTATGGAGGAAATTATTTCTAGGCAGAGACCTGAATGAGAAGGAATTAGCCAGATAAAGCTGGAGAGAGGATGAGGAAGAGTTCCAGTTAGAGAAAGTGGCTTCTACAGACCAGTAAGCTACATAGACCATTGTGTGTATTGGATATTCAGGTAGTTTATGAGGATTAAAGTCCAAGGCAAACTGACCAGTGACAGTATTGGCTGGAGAGTGAGGAGAGTCCAGAATGCAAATACTTTACAAATCACATTAAAGAGCTTAGACCAGCAGGGGTGGGGGATAGGAGGAGGGCAGTACTGTCTCCACTCCCCCACAATTTATAGGATTTCTTGCTTCTAAAGTAATCATGGCCAAGCATTTAAAAATTGAACTAATGTTGCTTATGTTAATTATTTTTATTTCCTCTTTATATTAAAGTTAGGGTGTTAGATTAAAATTATTTTAAAATTGTGTATATAGATAGGTTAATTTCTCTATGAGTTTCCTTTCAGGGTAGTAAAGGGAGGGATAGTAAATTTGATGAAAATTATGTGTTATATAAAATTTTTCCTAATAGGTTGAAAGCCACTGGTATAGACCATGCTGAAGACAATGAAGAGTCCCTGAAAGGGTTTAAGTAGGGGAATGACATGATCAGATGTACATTTGGGTAAGATCATTCTGGCTATAATGTGGAGAACAGATTGGAAGGGGCCATCTTGGGAGAATGTAGGCCAGTGGGATGGCTATTGTGGTAATCCAGGTGAGAGATGATGGTGGCCTTAAATAAGGTATTGGTCATGGAGATAGAAAGAACATGATGATGTTTTCCCCTGGATTCTCTAAAGGGTTAGCTTTACTTTTGCCATTATATTTGCTTTCAAGACCAAAAGAATATTTGAAATTTCAGGTATTTTAAAAAATAATGGGAGCTTCCCTGGTGGCGCAGTGGTTGAGAGTCCACCTGCCGATGCAGGGGACACGGGTTCGTGCCCCGGTCCGGGAAGATCCCACATGCCGCAGAGCGGCTGGGCCCATGAGCCATGGCCGCTGAGTCTATGCGTCTGGAGCCTGTGCTCCGCAACGGGAGAGGCCACAACAGTGAAAGGCCCGCGTACCGCAAAAAAAAAAAAAAAAAAAATGGGGAAATACTTTGCAGCAGAGATATTCCCCAAATTTCTTGAATCATATCAATAGTGTAATAATTTGGAGTCAGACTCTGGTTAAGAAGTCTGAGTCCTCACTGTGACATTGAATAGCCTTAGCCTTGGGCAATGCTTAACTTCTCTAGGCCTCAGTTTCTTCGTCAGCAAAATGGGGATATTAATTATGCCTGCCCTGTTGTAATTCCATGAGCATCAGTATTCACTTCACCTACTTATTAGACCAGCCCTGACTCTAGCTAAAAAGAATTTCAGAGGCAAACTGCATAGGTATCTTTCAAGCAGTTGTATTGGACTTAACTATCTATATGGTCACATTTTTGTTCCATATTGGAACAAATTTCAGACAATTCTAAGATTGGAATGGCTGACCATGATTAGCAGCCATGAAAGAGTGAAACTTGTCTGTTGGCACCAGGCTTTAACCCAATGCCAGATGTTTCCCCTTTATAATTTGCTATCATCCTTTGGGGACATGGAGAAGTATCTTCTAAGGACTTGTAAAAGAGGAAATAAAACTGCCCTCTGAGAATAAACTGTAGGATCATGGCAGAAAAACATATAATTACCTGAAAGAGACACACTTGGGCCAGCTCTCAATAAAACGTCAATAACCTAATTGAAGATATTTTAATATATCTAAAGATATCAGTCAATAAAGGATTGATTAGCCTTCAATCTCTAGATTTAAAAAATACACACAGGCAAAACTGTCAGTACCCATCCAAGCTCAGATTAGGAAAGGAAATCTTAGTTTGCATGTTTATGGTTCTGATTAGAGGTGGATGTAGGGATTACAGCTAATGGATTATTGAGGACTTTGATTCTTTTTGTAATATAATCTCAACTGAGATTGATGCTATAGTAGGTATTGTAAGTTGTCATTATTTCTTTTCTTCTTTTTCATTAGGAATAGGACTCTTTATTTTTCAATGAGCACAAAGTCACCCAGAATAAGGACCATACTTCCAGCTTCCTTTGAAACTAGGTGTGGCTATATGACCAATTGTTTGTCTATGGGATGCAAACTGACATGGTGTGTGCAACTTTCAGTAAGTTTCCATAAGAAAAGGGCATGCTTTCCTTTACCTTTTCCTTCTTCCTCCTGGTTAGAATGTGTATGTGATGGCTGGAGATTAAGCAGCTACCTTGAACCATGAAGTTGAAACCTCGTGTTGAGTATAGCAGAGCAACAAGGTAGAGGGAGCCTGGGAACCTGGTAATGGTGGATCTGCTATATCAGTCTTGGACTGTTTAATCTGGACTTTATTTTTATGAGAGATCATAACTTGTTCAAGCGTACTTTGTTCAAGCTACTTATATTAATATTTGGGGATTTCTACTATTCACAACTGAATCTAATCATAACTAATACAGATGCCTCAGAGTCAGTTTTAGTTTCCTTTTGCTGAATGAATTATCACAACTTAATGGCTTAAAATAATACATATTTATTCTATCATAACTCTGCAGGTCAGGAATCTAAAATGAATCTCACTAAGCTAAAATCAAAGTGACAGCAGTGCTGCATTCCTTCTTGGAGACTTCAAGGGGAAATCCTTTCCTTGCCTTTGTAAGCTTCTTGAAGCTGCCTGTATTCTTTGGCTCATAGCCCCCTCCTGGCATCACCCCAAGCTGTCGTTTCCATAGTCACATCTCTTCCTACTGCCTTTGACCTTCTTTTCTCTCTCTCATAAGGGTGCTTACAATTATACTGGGCCTACCTCAATAATCAAGGATAATCCTCCCATTACAAGATCCTTCATGTAATCACACCTGCAAAATCCTTTTGCTGTGTAAGGTAACATATTCACAGGTTCTGAGTATTAGGATGTAGACATCTTTGGGGGGGGGCCCAAAGATGTCTACATCCTATTCTGTCTGCCACAGAGTCTTTTAGTCTAGTTCCATATGTTTACCTATCTTTATTCTTATTACTGAGCAACATTTTGATTATGATTTGACTTCCCACTTAGGCTATCCCTAGGGATAAAATATACAGATCATACAGGCACTGAGGTTTCTGTCCCTCTGCAGAGATTTCTCATGAAAAATTAGTAAAGTACCTTCTGAGTACTTTACTTCAAGGAGAAAATGCACTAATTATCCAATGAGAGCATTCTGGTCCATGTGAGAGTTTAATTTCTCACTGCAAATGAATAAACTGGCATTTTGATGTCTACCTCTATCTCTTGTGCATGAGTCAACCTCTTGGGGCCTGTTCCCAGGACACAGCCAGGAGTGAGTTTCTGGGTCAGATCCTGAAAACTGGCCAGATCTAATTGTGGTGCTTCGATGAATCCTGCCCAGCTCCTGCTGCCTTCCCTGGATGACCCCTTGACCACTTCCCTTTAATGTCCTTCTCCACTGATTTCTAGATCATTCAGTTAAAAGGAGTTAGTCAAAGGTGTGTGAAGTAATGTTGTCCTTATATAATGTTTTTTAATATAGAAAAAATATTAGAAAATATTTTAATGGACATTTGGTTTGTTTTATTTTTTAAAAAGTACTATTAGCTAGTATTCCTGACAATGTAACAATAAAAACATACTTTTAGTTAACTAATAAAATAAATGAATAAAGCATATGGAAAAATTGAAATTCATTAAACAAATGAATTCTAATGTAACATTTTAAAGTAAAACGGTTATCAGTGATCATATCAGCAGATAAGATATTATAAATACCAATCAACTGTAAGAAACTTGAAGATTCTTTCAAGAATATTAATGTGACTTAGAACTAGCAGATTCTTTTCACCCAGTGCATCAGATTGGGATAAACATTTCCCAAGAGTGTAACAATCTCTAAAACTTTCTCTCCTACACAGTGAAATGACTATAATTTAATATTCACTGTTACCAACACCTTCGCTTACATAATAAGGAAATTAAAGAGTAAAATAGGAAAAACAAGCTGGATTTATTGAGACAACTCCAGATCATCACTTCCTGGAAGGTGGGAGGACAGAGTTATTCTTATCTCTGAGCCTCCTGATTTAAACACATCTGTGTCCTTGGCCTGGAATGCCCTTCTTGTTGGTCTAGTAAACAGTTCTTCGGTCTCCAAGATTCACATTAAATATTACCTTCTCTGTGAAAGTTTCCTTGTGTCTAAGGGGAAATTGACCCTTCCCATCTTTGGTGCTACCACTATATACTCTGTACTTTTGGCAGATATGTGTATATATACATATAATTTAGTTTACTTAATATAGCACTTACTATAATACTATAGGTGGCCCACTAGGCATCCTTACAAGCACTGCATATTCACTCATTTAATCCCCATAACAGTCCCATGAAGTATATTATCTATCTATTCAATATCTATCTATCTATCTATCTATCTATCTATCTATCTATCTATCATTACATATATATATGATTTATTATAAGAAATTGGCTCATGTGATTATGGAGGCTGAGAAGGGGGCCCATAGCAGGGCTGAGAAGTCCCAGGATCTGCAGTTGGCAAGCTGGAGACCTAGCAAAGCCAGTAGTGTGGTTCCAGTCCTAGTCTGAAAGCCAGCATACTGTTTGACCAAATGTCTGGGCATCCCATGGCCGAGTCAAGTTGACACATACAATGAGCCATCACAGATGCGTAAACAGAGAAGGGCTCAGGGCTTCCCTGGTGGTCCAGTGGGTAAGTCTCTGTGCTCCCAATGCAGGGGACCCAGGTTTGATCCTTGGTCAGGGAACTAGATCCTGCACGTATACTGCAACTAAGAAGTCCTCAAGCTGCAACGAAGATCCTGAGTGCTGCAACGAAGACCTGGTGCAACCAAAATAAATAAATATAAATAAATGTTAAAAAAAAAACAAAACAGAGAAGGGCTCAATGAGAAGATGACATCTGAGGGAAGGAGGTGAGTGAGTGAGTCATGTCTTGGGGAAGAACATCCAGGATCAGCAAGTACAAGGGTCTTGAGGTGCCTGTAAATTTTAAGGAATGGCAAAGCGTAGAGAGAGTCCTACTAGAATGGAACAGGCAAGGGAGAAGGAAGCAGGGGATGAAGCTGGAGAAGCAATGGGCCAGGGCAGAGCATGAAGGGCTTTATAGGAATTTTAGGAGTTGAGCTTTTACTAAAAATGTCATTGGAAGGTTTTTGAGCAGAAGGGTGACCCTCTCTGATTTATGTTTTAGCAGCATCACTCTGACTTGTGTGTTGAGAAGAGCCTGAATGGTGTCAAAGATGGAAGATGGGAAGCTAGTTGGGAGGCTCCTGCAGTAATTTAGGTGAAAGACAGTGGTAGTGATAGTGGAAGTGATGAGAAGTGGTCAGATTCTGGACATATGTTGATGGTTAAGCTGACAAGTAAGATGTGGGGAATGAGAGGAAGAAAAGCATCAGGGATGACTTTCAGGTTTTGGCTTGAGCAACTGGGGAAAAGTAGAAGAGGCACAGGGTTTGGCAGTAGGGAGGTAGAAAGAGGAGGTCAGAAGTTCAGTTTTGGACTTGTTAAATTGAGATGTCTATTAGTCATCCAAGTGGAGATTTAAGGAGGCAGCTGGATATGTGAGTCTGGAGTTCAGGGGAGAAATGCAGGCTGGACACAACATATATTGGATATATTAAAGACCATAAGACTAGATGAAATCATGAAATAAGCAAGTGAAGAAAATAAAGAGAAGAGGCCCAAGGAATGAATTTTGGAATACCCCAAGTTTTGGAGGTCAGAGACTTGAAGAGAACCAACAAAGAAGACCGAGGAGGAACCAGAGATATAAGCGGAAGACCAGCCATAGTAAAGAAGCCCAGGACTTGGGCACTGATGCAGGTGGTGAGTGTTTGTGGGAGCTCTCTTCTGACTCATTCTATTTCCTCAGTGAAACAGGAAGAAAGGTCATCAACAGAGAATGAAAATGGGTGGTGAGTAGGTATTTGAGGTTTGAGGACAGAGGTAAAGGTATGATATACCACCCGAGAGAGAGGGATAATAAAAGGATTCGGGAAATATAGTATGATTGCTGGCAGGATTAAGGGCCACCCCAAGGTTTATGATCATAAATTTAAAATGGGATCTCTGCATGGTTTGGTTCTTCACCAGGCGCATTTAGCTGCACAGGTGTAAGCATGGACTACAGGGAGCCTTGCCTTTAACAAGGATCGTTGTTTAGTCAAGTGAGCTTCTCAGTGTCAGAAGGGGCAAGGGAGCTACGGGTACCTGCAATGTATTGTAAGTGAAATTAAGCTGGGAAAGGAAACAAATGAATGTATGCATGAATGAATGAATGGTTTCCTTAGTTGGAACACATTTTTTTTTCTCCTATGGATTGATTCAAACCCACTTTCTTCTAAATGGCCCATGTAAGAACTATACCACCAAGAAATCATGCTTGTGGTTAAACATGCTCTTGGATGAGCATAATCTAAGAGGGGTAAATGTTATATCATGGGTCATGGTGTAGAGGGATTTTGCTGTTTAAGTTTTCCCTTAGGTTGTTTAGAATTTTTCTTCCACTCAAATATTAGCTTGTTCTGGCAGCAAAATACTGAACTCTGGTAAATGCTAGAGGGTGACTCACAGAAGTTTCCACAGACATTCAATTTTTTTTCCTTTTTCTTTTTGGCCATATCTCAGTATCTTTCTAAGTGTCTGGTGAATGATATTTGGATTGATCCTAATTAGGGGTGTATGTCAAGGGGCATGAGGGTGAAGGGACTCTTATTCCCTTTGGGTCCCCGTTTGGCTTCAATTTTGTATTCAGCAGGCAGAGAGACAGCCTTTGTTTACAATCCAAGGTAAGTGTCAGAGAGGACCAAGAAACAAGGTACAAGGCCAACCAGCGTATTACATCGACACACCCATCAATTCCACCTCCCTAAGTTTTAAATATGGCACAAAATAAATGCTCTTTCGACTTCACTCTACATAACCATCAGTCTATACATAGCATGGCCACTCCCTAACCAAAGCATCATCACTCTTTGTGGTCAGAGACCTTGGTGAATGTGGCGTGTGTGTGTACTATTTTAAAACTGGTGTCCTAAAAATAGTTGTGTACAAATAGAAAATGCATGCTTGTTGAGTTCAGGCTTGTTAAACCCTGGATCTCTTAGCCTGGGAGTATGGCAAGTATATCTTGTTCTATTATGTAGAAATCCTAACCAAGGGAGAATCCAATACACAGGCACTCCTACTTAGACCAGTGGTTCTCAACGGGCAGTACCACCTTTAGGATGTGTTATAGGAAATGTGGGTGCATTTTTGGTTATTACAGTGATTGAAGACATGCTAACTGGTATTTGGTGGCTGAGGGCCAGGATTGACAGATGTTTGGAACAGTTCCATAGGATATAGAAATTGTCCTGCCCAACTATCAAATGTCCTTTAAGGCATTGATGTGGGTGAAAAACCTATTTATAATTATCTGAACATAACCCTAACTCTAATTTTTTATTTCTCCTTTATATCACACTTGGAGCATTATGTTAATTGTAAAAAGTTTTTTTTTTCTGTGTGTTGGTAGGTTATATCATCTATGAATTCCCTTTCAAGACAATGAAGGGATATTTCATTATAAAAAGGGGATAGAGGGTCTGATACAATTGAGAACTACTCTTCTAGATATTTTCTTGTGCCTTATTATTTCTATGCAGAATTTATAAGTTATCTATAATCTCATTCAGCTTTATCCATGAGAGGTAGGGAGGCACCAATTTCAGGAGCCCATATTTAAATCCTAAAGTATGAAGAGTCTCAGGTGGGGGCTGCCTGTGATTCTTCCGTTCTTACCCGTATTAGGAAGAAAGAAAGATAGGAATAGTCAAAATTTCTTGTAGAGGGACTTTCCTGGTGGCGCAGTGGTTAAGAAGCCGCCTGCCAATGCAGCGGACACGGGTTCAAGCCCTGGTCTGGGAAGATCCCACATGCCGCGGTGCAACTAAGCCTGTGCACTACAACCACTGAGCCTGTACTCTGGAGCTCGCGAGCCACAACTACTGAAGCCCTCATGCCACACTACTGACGTCTGCGTGCTTAGAGTCCGTGCTCTGCAACAAGAGAAGCCACCGCAGTGAGAAGCCCGCGCACTGCAACAAAGAGTAGACCCCTCTCGTCGCAACTAGAGAAAGCCCGCACACAGCAACGAAGACCCAACGCAACCAAAAACAAATGAATAAAAATAAATAAATTAATTAATTTAAAAAATTTCTTGTAGAAAAAAAAATCACAGTAACAAGGTGTGTGAGGATGGGGTAGTCTGGGGCTAGGCGTCAGATTAGGTGGAAAGCCCCACCAGGGGCAGAGATTATGCCTTCTCTGTCTTCTAGTCCTCAGGCTCCAAACTCTCCTCCACCACAGATATCCACACACAACCAGTTCATTTCCCTGGAAATGTAACTTGCATGTCCCAATTACTCTATAAACTCTGCAAACAGATTTCCTTTGTTCTCGAGATATGTGTTGGACGGTAAAAGGTTTACACTAAAACATGCCAGCCACCAAGCTCCAGACATTCCACTTGAATGAAGGTGCCAAGTGAAAGGTTTGGAAAGATCTTCAAAAGGAGACCCAGAGAGGCAAAGAGCTCATTAATCAGGACCCTACAATTATGAGGATCTGAGGCCTTTTCCCATCATTAGGGTGAAGCAGCTGCAAATAATCAGAGTAGAAAGGAGCAGTACATGACACTGTGATATTATATGCTTAAAATTGCAATGGAAATGGCTAAGTTATTTATTTTTTAAAACAGGGAAGCAGACTAATTAAAAAGGAGATGTTAGCTATGGAGAACAGTATGGAGGTTCCTTAAAAAACTAAAAACAGAACTACCATATGATCCAGCAATCCCACTATTGGGCATATACCCTAAGAAAACCATAATTCAAAAAGAGACATGTACCACTATGTTCATTGCAGCACTATTTACAATAGCCAGGACATGGAACCAACCTAAATGTCCATCGACAGATGAATGGATAAAGAAGATGTGGCACATATATACAATGGAATATTACTCAGCCATAAAAAGAAACGAAACTGAGTTATTTGTGGTGAGGTGGATGGACCTAGAGACTGTCATGCAGAGTGAAATAAGTCAGAAAGAGAAAAATAAATATTGTATGCTATGGAATCTAAAAAAAATGGTTCTGATGAACCTAGGGGTAGGACAGGAATAAAGACGCAGACATAGAGAATGGATTGAGGACATGGGGGTGAGGGGAAGGGGAAGCTGGGACGAAGTGAGAGAGTAGCATTGACATATATACACTACCAAGTGTAAAATTGATAGCTAGTGGGAAGCAGTTGCATAGCACAAGGAGATCAGCTCGGTGCTTTGTGACCACCTAGAGGGGTGGGATAGGGAGGGTGGGAGGGAAGGGATATGGGGATATATGTGTACATATAGCTGATTCACTTTGTTATACAGCAGAAACTAACACAACATTGTAAAGCAACTATACTCCAATAAAGATGTAAAATAAAAAAAATTTTTTTAAAAAGGGAGGTGTTAGGGACCAACCAAAGAGAAGGTTGATATTCAAAACTCATAAAAGTATGGGATACTTTCTGCTGTTGAGCATAATGTGAAATATCAGCAAATAAAAGGATTGACTGAGAAGTAAATGTTTGTCTCCAGACTGGACATGTGTCTCTTAGGAATCCATGCAGGACCTGCAGGACCTATTACAGTGGAGTTGTGGGTTGGACAAAATATTTGCTGAATTTGGTTGAGGTGTGGGGATGAAGGACACGGTGGAGGGAAGTGATATGCTTAAGAGCACTGCCAGCTCATGGGTGTATAACATGTGAAATCACACAGGGCCCTGTGCTTATTAATAATTTTTGAACAGGGCTCCCCACATTTTCATTTTGTACTGGGCTTTTCAAATTATGTAACTAGTCCCGATCAAAAGAGTGAACCTCTGAGTCAGAGAGATCTGGATTCAAATCCAAGCTCTACCACTGGCTAAGAGTATGATCTTGGGAAACTTACTTAATCTCTCTTCATCTGTAAAATAGGAACCATCATAGTATCTACCTCATAGGGCTGTTCTGATGACTCCAAGAAACAACATAACAGTATTTAGTAAATATTATTAATATTATTAGTGACAGAAATTTAGATGACATGGCAAAGGCACCAAGACACCAGCCATTGCTGGAGTAGACTGTTTTCTAAACTCATTTTTGCTCATATTTATGCTCTGGATGTGTATATTGATGTCACCATCCTTGTGGCAAGACAGGCTAATATAACTTTCTTAATTGCAGGCTTCACCGACCCATTTTGTGCCAGAACCGAAGGAGAGTAGGTGTTATTTCAAATCTGTGAATCATCATATGCACTCATGCATCACATATTTCTTATAGATTTAAAAGTGTTGAACTCTAACCAAGATAATGGAGACATAATTTTAGAATGTAGAAAGATGCCCATATAAAGGCAACTTGCTATTGAGAATACTCCCTTCTCTGCGTGGGCCTGCCGAGTCATTTTATTTGCCATACAGTTATTTAAGGCAATATTCCCAAACAAAGAATGTGCAAATCAAAAAACTCACCAGGCCCATTTTGCTAGGACTAAATACTAATGATCACCTTGTCATGATTAAACTGATTATATTGTATTAGAAGATGGTTTGGGCTAAGTGAGGAATGAAATGTGGAAATAAGGCTGAGTGGAAGCATTTTCTTCCATTTTAACTGAATACCCCCTATTAGTTCCTTGCTTATTACTATAATTAAAAGTAGTCTTTGGCAGTCCTTTTACAATTATTTCTGAAGTTGAGAATAAATTTTTAAAATGTGAAATGGATTTCTTAAAAAAGGTTTTGATATATTAAATATGTCATGACCATTCTACTTAGTGGAAATACCTCAGCTACCATACCATGATAAGGAACTCTCCCCCAAAGAGTTGAGTCATAGTTCTAGAAGAAAACTCTTCAACTGTTAGGAAGACAAAATTACCCCTGTGATGTGGGAAGTGACTTCCTTCTTTCCAACCAAGGCTAGTTCCATAGTTGCAAGTGAAGGAAAAATTGGACTTCCACCTTTCTAAACATTTTAACCTTGGGGTTCACTCCATCACTAAAGATAATCTGATAAATACAATGCCGTAGGTTTAGGAACGACTCTCCTTTATTTCATTTCGTTTTGTTTCATTTCATTTTATTTTTTGGCCATGTGCCTCACAGCTTGCAGGATTTTAGTTCCCTGACCAGGGATTGAACCCCTGCCCTTAAGGGCAGTGAAAACGTGGAGTCCTAACCACTGGACCAGCAGGGAATTCCCTCTCCCTAATTTTATATCTCACTTAAAAAAAACCTTTTTATTGTGGTAAAACCTATATAACGTAAAATTTACCATTGCAACCATTTTTAAGTGTACAGTTCAGTGGCATTAAGTATATTCACATATCTTGCTTTTCTTTAAAAGAACCTGTGTCCAGAGGGTTGTTTCTGCTTTCCTGGCAACTCTGGGCCATGTCTGGCTTAGGCAATTTCTCTGCATCAAGTGGGCTTTAACCATACCTTCTTCAGCAAACTTTGAAGTTTGATCTCCTCCAGGTTCCTCGTTTTTAGTTCTTTCCCTCAGTTCTTCAGCACCCTTTAGAGCTCTCATTCCATCTTTATAGTTACTCTCCTATCATTGCTCAATAATTCTTTATAGTGAGCTCCCCCTGTTTAAATTACTCTGTGGTTTCTGCTCTTGATTTGACTGTGGCTAATTAAAGTCTACTCTCATAGGGAGAGGGCAGAGGTGTTCTTGCTCTTTTATTAAATCTTATTTCAAGAGAGAGAAAAAAGCAATTTCCTGTCAGGAATCTTGGCGATGATACTGGCCCAGGCTCTCTAAGTAGAGGATCAAGTCAATATAGAAATCCTAACCAATAACTCAGGCCCCAGACCTTAGATCCTAGCCCGTAGCTCAAGGTTGAGTTCTGAGAAAGGGATTTGCCTATATGATGAAGGGACTGCTACTGAGTGCATGTTATAGCCTGGAACTGGTAAAGGTTCAAAATGTTTGTTAGACTTTTGCCTACAGTGGAATAAGATGAATTATTCTGGGAACAGTATACTGAGATGTAAAATTCAGCTTCTTTACTTTGAGCTTGGCACTTAAAAATGACATAATAGCCACATAGCTTCTAGATTAGGCATGTATTAACTTAAAAAAAAAGTTTCTTCTTTGCTTCTTTCTAATTCCTGCCAACAATGCATTTCTAAGTTTCTCTTTTAAAGAAAATTTCCTGGGTCTGAAAAGGAAGTTTGAAGTGCTTTTTTTTTTTTTTTTTCTGTACGCGGGCCTCTCACTGTTGTGACTGTTGTGGCCTCTCCCGTTGCAAAGCACAGGCTCCGGACGTGCAGGCTCAGCGGCCATGGCTCACGGGCCCAGCCGCTCCGCTGCATGTGGGATCCTCCCGGACCGGGGCACGAACCTGTGTCCCCTGCATCGGCAGGCGAACTCTCAACCACTGCGCCACCAGGGAAGCCCGGAAGTTTGAAATTCTTAAGAAATTCTGCTGACAGACTGATCTTACTTTAAATTTCTTGAATGTTCTGTTTCTCTTATTCAGCAGATAATGGGTCACTTTAGTTTCTGGATTTTACTTGGCTATGGTTTGAACAGTCTTCTTAACATAACAGTACTATTTTGGGTTTTTTTGAGCAAGAAACTTCCTTTTAATGACGAAACTCAAAAATAAGCACACAACACTTTCCTTTATACCCCATTGGTCACAATCTAGTCACATGATCACACTTAGGGTGTCCTGGTGCTCAGCGAAAACTTGAGCATTCCATTACTAAAAGGAAGAAGTGGAGACTTGATTAGCATTAGTTTTAGACACAATGCTATGTTGTTTCACTAAGCAATTGAGTGTGGGGGGGGTGGTGTTGGGTGGAATTGGTGAGGCTAGAAAGGTAGCCTGGGTTAGAATATAAAGGAGGCTGTTTTTCAGGTCAAGGAATTCTGGCTTTCTTTGGGGGTGGTGGAGGGATCATTGTTTTCATCAGACGTGTAACTTGTCTGATGGAGTTAATTTTTTAAAAAGAGCCCTCTGTTGACAGCAAGGAGTTGGGTTGATCAGGAAGGACTGGAGATTAGGTGAGCAGGTGGCTGACTTTTGCTGGTATCTAGCTGAGAGCCAGTGGGGGCCTGACCTGGGGCATTGGCATTGGAGACGGAGATGAAGTGACTAATTCAAGATGTGTTTAATCAGTATTGAGATGAGAGTTCAGGAAAGAGTTGAGGATGACACTCCAGTTTCAAGCTAGACTCCTGGGTTTTGTATTCAGAGGTCCAGGACACTGTGGAACTCTTCCAGCTCAGCCTAGAGGCAGTTTCTGCACAAGAGAATGTATAACAGTACTATCTGTTAACCACACTCTAATTAAAGAGTGAAGCTGAGGCCCTCAAATGTTTCCTAAAGATTTCCTTGGTTAGCTCTGCCACATCTATAAATCTCTGATGATTATATCTGTAGCAGTTTTGCTCATAAAACAAGGTGTATAAACAAGGTGAGATGATTGTCCATATACCTAAAGAAAGAAGGAACAAATAACTCATCTGAATACAGGAGACTTTTGTTTAAAGGATTTGACATCTCTACCATTGTTTTCCTTTCTTTTTTTAAAAATAAATTTATTTATTTTATTTTATTTTTATTTTTACCTGCATTGGGTCTTTGTTGTTGTGCATGGGCTTTCTCTAGTTGTGGCGAGTGGGGGCTACTCTTTGTTGCAGTGTGTGGGCTTATTGAGGTGCTTTCTCTTGTTGCAGAGCACAGTCTCTAGGCACGCAGGCTCAGTAGTTGTGGCACACGGGCTTAATTGCTCTGCAGCATGTGGGATCTTCCCAGACCAGGGATCGAACCCATGTCCCCTGCATTGGCAGGAGGATTCTTAACCACTGCACCACCAGGGAAGTCCTCCCATTGTTTTTCTATATGTGTCCTCATAGTAATCTAGTGAGGCAGGAATTCTCTAGAGATAAGAAAACCAAGCTAAATAAATTAGGGAAAGAAATTGTTAGTGTTAGCCCTCAGACTAGAAGAAGTCAAGTAGAAAAGGAGTGGCACAAACTAAAATTGAATATGTATTCTACAGCATGTATTGTGAGAAGCACACAGGCTTATAATGTAGATATAGTACCCTCAAGATATAGTACCATATATATATAATATAGATATTATTATTTCTCCCACTTTCTAGACATAGAAATTGAAGCTCAAGGGAGTTAAGTAAATTACCTAAATCTAGATCCCTCTGATTCCAAAATGTGTGCTCTTTTTGGATTAACGTAATTGAACTCAAGAGAGAAATCCATTTGTCATTGTTCTTCAGAGAACAGGGAAAAGAGTTGGCCTTCTACCAGCTTGACCACAAAATAAGGCCCTCCTTTGAAAAGGATTAGTGTATTATTAGATAGTGGAACCAACATATTAGTAGAGAGTTCCACTGGTTGAACTAGTCATCTGTAAATCTGATAGGCAGCAAAGAAGACATTACTACTCATGGCCTGGTGACATGGGCAATGCTTCTGTGTTCTTTACCCATGGTCAAGGATACCCTTCAAATAAAATCATACATTCTCTTCACAGGTTTGTCAACATCAGTAGAACAATTTAGGTTTGATAATATCCATTAGCAAGGGCATATGTTCATTGAGTTTAACAGAAGCATAATTGCCTGTACTACTTAGATTTTTATTTCTCTTTTTTAAAAAAAAATTGCTGAGAATATGCAGTTGAATTCTAGATGGATAAATGAGTATTGAATGGACCCTCACTGTATTCTTTGATTGAATGGTGTCTCTCCCTGTGTTTATAATGATGTGTACTTCCAGTGACACATTTTGGATTTTCTGGGACAGTTTTTGGTTTCAAGTTATTTATTATTTTCCTCCCAAAGCATTTCTGCTTATCTGGGTCTAGATTTTTTAATTTTTTTTTGCAGTACGCGGGCCTCTCACTGTTGTGGCCTCTCCCGTTGCGGAGCACAGCCTCCGGACGCACAGGCTCAGCGGCCATGGCTCACGGGCCTAGCCGCTCCACGGCATGTGGGATCTTCCTGGACCGGGGCACGAACCCGCGTCCCCTGCATCGGCAGACGGACTGTCAACCACTGCGCCACCAGGGAAGCCCTGGGTCTAGATTTTTTATTCAGAAAATAGTAAGTATGTTGCATGTTGTGCCTGAAGGCATTTTAGTTGCCATCTGTCACCTGTACTTTGTTTTCTACTATATTATCTGTTGATTCCTACATTAAGAATACACGGGAGTGGGTTTTGTTTTGGGGTTTTTTTGGCAGTGCTGTGCGGTTTATGGGATCTTAGTTCCCTGACCAGGGATTGAACCCAGACCCCAGCAGTGAAAGTGCCGAGTCCTAACCACTGGACCACCAGGGAATTCCCTAGAATATTTTTAAAAATTAAAAAAAAAGAATATTGAGTCTATGTTTGATTAATTCAATTCTATTATAGTTATTTACTGTTACATAGACTTCAGAAAAATACATTTTATTATGCTAAAAGTGTATTTACTCTAGATTGTTAATAGGTTCTGAATTTATAAACTTCTTTACTGTAATACATGTATATTTGTTGTTAGCAAAAATATGCACAATACTGTTGTTTATAGGACACTGAATGTTTGGCAGTTTTTAAGGTGAAATGTAGTAATTACATAAATTAGGAGTTAGAGCAGAGAAGACCCTAAATGATGTAATGGAGTCATGACCTTAGAGGGGATTGAAGGAGAACCAGGCTAATGCAAAGCAGAGTAAGGGAGGCTTTCATTTGGTTATCAAATGCCATGCAGAGGTGATGTAGTAAAAATGAAGAATAAATGAGCATTCAGAGAACAAATATTTTTAAACCATATTTCATGCTTTGGGATAGTCACTAATCACACACAGGAACTAGAAGAGAATTTTTTTATCCACTGTAATTCAAATATTGAATTACTTCAATATTTGAAGTAATTCAAATATTAAATACTTCAATATTTGAAGTATTTCAAATACAATCTTTGAAAATTCAAATATTGGTCGCTGAGGGAGACAGGACATATGGAGCAATGAGCTTTTTTTAAATTCAGCAAATGTTGGATCTCCAAAGAGAATTTGAACCAAGTAGAGTGTTGGCATTAATGCATGGTACAAGCTAAAATATGAATAATCTCTGGATTTATTCTCATTGATTCTTTTCTTAGGGGGCAGTATAAATATTTTAAAAATCAAAATTATACAAAATGTTAAATAATACTACAAAGTTTATATTAAAAATTTTAAAAAGCAGTGCTTTCTCTCTCCCCTCAGCTGAGGCTTTTAAATCTTTGGCAGTTTTTCCTGATATAATATGCCTATAGCTATACTGCTGTTTCTTGATTTATAAATTTTAGACTTTATTAACGCCACACCCGCATATACTTCCCTTTCCCTATCCTCTTAATATAATCCTAATCTAATTTCTAGTTAATTTAGTATTTACATTATTATGTAAGTGTGGTCATTAGTAAACTAATTAAGCATACTTTCATTACTTTTCCGTCATTGTACAGCTGTTCGTTTCCTTTGGCGTTAAGAACTGCCTAGCTTTTCATCTTACCAGTTTTCTGTTACTCTAACCAAATGTTTAATTAGACTTTCAGAAGCTTATCAACACTACATTTACCATTTCAGATAGTCTATTGATTATCTCTGTCCTCCTGCTCCTGTCTGGATTGGTTGCTACCTGGATTTTCGTCCCAGGACCGAAGTCCCTCTAGTAGTTTTATGTATGACATTCCTTGTTTCCCAGCTTTCATGTTTTCTTCTTTTTTGTTAGGTCCCTCATTTTACTGGGACCCATCTTCAGTAGTTTTCTGAGAAGGGGTGCACAGATGTCCTTCCATATTTACCCTCATAGTTGATTGTTACTTAATTCTAGGATGAAAATATCTTCTGCTCCAAACCAGAAAGGCTTTGCTTCATTGTTTTGTGAACTCCATTGCTATCAAGAAGTTTGATGCCTATTCTGATTACTGATATGTTTTATGTAATTATCTCCTCCTCCAATCCCTTAGAAGTTTTAAGTTTATTCTTAGTACACTAAGTCCCTTACATACAAACCTTCAAGTTGCAAACTTTCAAAGATACGAACGTGCATTTGCATGTCCAATCATGTAAGTTAGTTCATGTGTCTGGCGTACATTGGCATGTGCATGCATCCTCTACAAATGGTTGTACTTTTGTGTACTTCACAGAGTACAGTAGTACAGTATCTTTATTTCAAGCCCAGGATGCCCAGAAGCAAGTCTAAAAACAGCAGTGATGTAGCTGGTACTGCTAAGAAGTACTAAGCGATAACGATGGAAACAAAAGTGAACATAAATAAGAGTGGAGCAGGGCAAAAAGATGGTAGATGTCACTTGTTCTTATAATATCAATTGTTCAACCATCAGCACGATTCTAAAGAACAAGGACAAGAGCATGGAACATGTAAAGTCTGCTGTGCTAATGATGTTGATAATAATATTGAAGAAATGTGGAGAAGTGATGGAGGAGATGGAGAAACTTCTCAGTGTGTGGATCCAGGATCAGCATCAGCGTCAAGTCCTGCTCAGCTTAATGCTGATTCAAGAGGAAGCTAAAAGCCTTTATGAAGACTTGAAGAAGAAACACGGCGAAGAATCAGAGGGCGCATCTTTTAATGCCAGCCATGGCTGGTTTCATCAGTTCAAGGCTAGAGCCAACATTCACAACGTAAAAGTAAGTGGCGAGGCAGTGAGTACAGATACAGTAGCTGCCTGGGAATTTCGTGAAACACTTTGAGAAATTATTGATGAAGGCACGTATTTACCCAAGCAGGTTTTTAATGTGGATGAGACAGGACTGTACTGGAGGAGGATGCCAGACCAAAGTTATATCAGTAAGAAGGAGAACTTGATGCCATCCTATAAAGCAGCAAAGGATAGGCTAACTCTGTAGTTTGGTGGCAATGCTTCTGGCGATATGAAGCTGAAGCCTCAGTTTATCATTCAGAGAACCCAAGAGCCCTTAGAAACATAGCCAAGAGCTCTCTTCCTGTTATGTGGAAAGTAACCCCAAAGCCTGGGTTACACAGGCCATTTTCCAGGACTGGTTTTTCCACCACCTTATGCCAGAGGTAGAGAAATATTGCTTGGAGAAGGATGTCCCATTCAACATTTTTTGCTGCTTGACAGTGCTCCGGGCCACCCGCACTCATGGACAACGTTCATCACGATGTCAAAATAGTGCACCTGCCACCAAATACTACGTCGCTCATGCAACCTATGGACTAGGGAGTTATAGCGACTTTCAAGAAATATTATTTACGTCACACTTTTCGTTAGGCAGTAAAGGCAAGTGACAAATCAGGAACAACCTTGTGACAATTTTGGAAAGATTGTAATATCTACAAGGCCATAAAAACATTGACTCTGCTTGGCATGAGGTTACAGTCGTCACCATGAATGGAGTTTGGAAGAACATTTGCCTGAAGTTTGTTCACGATTTTTGTGGATTTGAGAAGGTGGATGAGGAGTCCAAAAAGGTCTTCAGCAACTTAGTGACCCTCAGCAAGAAGCTGGAGCTAGATCTGCAAGAGGATGGCTTTGTTGAACTCCATGCTGTGTAACATGAGGAGCTTACTAATGAAGACCTGGTGGAATTGGAGTCCCAGATAAAGGACAAAGATAGACAAGAGGAAGAAGTAACTGAAGAATCGAAGAGAGTCACAACACAGGAAATGGCAAGGGGATTTTCTTTATTTGAGGAGGCACTGTTAGTCTTTGAGGCCCAGGACCCGAGTGTGGAACGGTACACAAAAGTTGCAGCAGCCGTTCAGAATGCAATCCAGTGCTACCGTGTCATCTATGATGGGAAAAAAAGAGCTACTACCCAGACATCACTGGATCATTTTTTCAAGAGGGTAGATAGAATTGAATCCAGCAAGGAACCAGAACCTGTGCCATCAACGTCAGGTGTGAGTGAAATTGCTTTCCATCTCCATTGCTGACAATCCTTCAGTTCTACCATCTCCCACCTCCTCTCTCTCTTCCAGTCAGTAACGCTTCTTGCCTGTTCACTCGAATGCAAGCCCCTGTATGCCAGCTGTTGTACGGTACTACTGTAATTTTCAAGGTACTGTACTGTAAGATTAAAAATGTTTTCTTTATTCTTTTGACTGTTTTTTTTTTTTTTTTTTTTTTTGTGGTACGCGGGCCTCTCACTGTTGTGGCCTCTCCCGTTGCGGAGCACAGGCTCCGGACGCGCAGGCCCAGCGGCCATGGCTCACGGGCCCAGCCGCTCCGTGTCATGTGGGATCCTCCCGGACCGGGGCACAAACCCATGTCCCCTGCATTGGCAGGCGGACTCTCAACCACTGCGCCACCAGGGAAGCCCTTGATTGTTTTTTATGTATTATTTGTGTGAAAAGTATTATAAACCTATTACAATACAGCACTATATAGCCGATTGTGTTAGTTGGGTACCTAGGCTAACTTTGTGGACTTACGAACAAACTGGACTTACAAAGGTGCGCTTGGAATGGAACTCATTCGTATGTAGGGGACTTACTGTATCCTGAAATTTCATTCTGTGACTTGGTGCCTTTTTTTATTAATTGGGCTGGCATTTAGTGGGCTTTTAGATCTGAGATTGCATGTCTAAATTGCATGTTTTTTAGTCCTGAGATATTTTCTTTGATTTATTTCCTGATTTCTTTCCATCCTTTTTACTTTTTTTTTTTCTGTTTTCTTTTTCTGGAAATCCTATCAGTCAGTTGTTGGACATTCTGTAATGATTCTTTAAGTGTCTTATTTTTCCCCTCTTATTGTCCATCTTTTTATCTTTTGATTTTACTTTTTATTTTTTAAATTTATTTTTTACTAGATCTTTATTGAAGTATAATTGCTTCACAATACTGTGTTAGTTTCTGTTGCACAACAAATCGAATCAGTCGTACGCATACACATGTCTCCATACCCCTCCCTCTTGAGCCTCCCTCCCATTCTTCCTATCCCACCCCTCTAGGTCATCGCAAAGCATTGAGGCGATCTCCCTGTGCTATGCTGCTTCTTCCCGGCATATTTTACATTTGGTAGTGCATATATGTCGATGCTACTCTCACTTCGCCCCAGCTTCGCCCTAGCTTCGCCTTCCCACCCCATGTCCTCAAGTCCACTTTCTACGTCTGTCTCTTATTTATTTATTTATGGCTGCATTGGGTCTTCGTTTCTACACGTGGGCTTTCTTTAGTTGTGGTGAGCCGGGGCTACTCTACTTTGTGGTGCGTGGGCTTCTCATTGTGGTGACTTCTTTTGCATGGAGAATGGGCCCTAGAGTGCTTGGGCTTCAGTAGTTGTGGCACGCAGGCTCAGTAGTTGTGGCTCGTAGGGTCTAGAGTGCAGGCTCAGTAGTTGTGGCTCATGGGCTTAGTTGCTCTGTGGCATGTGGGATCTTCCCGGACCATGGCTCGAACCCACATCCCCTGCATTGGCAGGCGGATTCTTAACCACTGTGCCACCAGGGAAGTCCCATATGTCTACCTCTTTATTCCTGCCCTGGAACTAGGTTCATCAGTACCATTTTTTTTTAAAGATTCCATATATATGCGTTAGCATACTGTATTTGTTTTTCTCTTTCTCACTTACTTCACTCTGTATGACAGTCTATAGGTCCATACACCTCATTACAAATAACTCAGTTTTGTTTCTTTTTATGGCTGAGTAATATTCCATTGTATATATGTGCCACATCTTCTTCTTTTTTTTTTTTAACATCTTTATTGGGGTATAATTGCTTTACAATGGTGTGTTAGTTTCTGCTTTATAACAAAGTGAATCAGTTATACATACACATATGTTCCCATATCTCTTCCCTCTTGCGTCTCCCTCCATCCCACCCTCCCTATCCCACCCCTCCAGGCAGTCACAAAGCACCGAGCCGATATCCCTGTGCCATGCGGCTGCTTCCCACTAGCTATCTACCTTACGTTTGTTAGTGTATATATGTCCATGCCTCTCTCTCGCCCTGTCACAGCTCACCCTTCCCCCTCCCCATATCCTCAAGTCTGCTCTTCAGTAGGTCTGTGGCTTTATTCCTGTCTTACCCCTAGGTTCTTCAAGCCCCCGAATCAACGGCTCCTTTTAACCCCGTCCTGTCTGAGCAAAAAACAGATGCCCTCCAGCGACCTACATGCAGAGGCAGGGCCAAATCCAAAGCTGAGCCCCTGTGAGCTGTGAGAACAAAGAAGAGAAAGGGAAATCTCTCCCAGCAGCCTCAGAAACAGCGGATTAAAGCTCCACAATCAACTTGATGTACCCTGCATCTGTGGAATACATGAATAGACAACGAATCATCCCAAATTGAGGAGGTGGACTTCGAGAGCAAGATCTAGGATTTTTTCCCCTTTTCCTCTTTTTGTGAATGTGTATGTGTATGCTTCTATGTGAGATCTTGTCTGTATAGCTTAGCTTCCACCATTTGTCCTAGGGTTCTATCCGTCCATTGTTTTACTTTTTATTTTTTTCTTAATAATTAATTTTAATAACTCTATTATACTTTACCTTCTTTCTTTCTTTTTCTTTCTTTCTTTCTTTCTTTCCTTCCTTCGTTCCTTCCTTCCCTCCTTTAGACAACGAATCATCCCAAATTGAGGAGGTGGACTTTGAGAGCAAGACTTATGATTTTTTCCCCTTACCTATTTTTGTGAGGATGTATGTGTATGCTTCTGTGTAAGATTTTGTCTGTATAGCTTTGCTTCCACCATTTTTCCTAAGGTTCTATCCGTCCCTTTTCTTTTTTTCTAAATAATTATTTTTAAATTCAATAACTTTATTATACTTTATTTTACTGTATCTTCTTTCTTTCTTTTTTCCTTCCTTCCCTCCTTCCTTCCTTCCTTCCTTCCCTCCTTTCTTTCTTTCTTTCTTTCTTTCTTTCTTTCTTTCTTTCTTTCTTTCTTCCTACTTCTACTAATTCTCTCTCCTTTTTCTCTGTTTTATTCTGAGCTGTGTGGATGAAAGGGTCTTGGTGCTCCAGCCAGGAGTCAGGGCTCTGCCTCTGAGGTGGGAGAGCCAACTTCAGGACACTGGTCAACAAGACACCTCCCAGCTCCACATAATATCAAACAGCGAAAATCTCCCAGAGAACTCCATCTTAACACCAGCACCCAGCTTCACTCAACGACCAGCAAGCCACAGTGCTGGACAACCTATGCCAAACAACAAGCAAAACAGGAACACAACCCCACCCATTAGCAGAGAGGCTGCCTAAAATCATAGTAAGTCCACAGACACCCCAAAACACACCACCAGACGTGGACCTGCCCACTAGAGAGACAAGATCCAGCCTCATCCACCACAACACAGGCACGAGTCCCCTCCACCAGGAAGCCTACACAACCCACTGAACCAACCTTAGCCACTGGAGACAGAATCAAAAACAACGGGAATTACGAACCTGCAGCCTGCAAAAAGGAGACCCCAAACACAGTAAGATAAGCAAAATGAGAAGACAGAAAAACACACAGCAGATGAAGGAGCAAGATAAAAATGCACCAGACCTAACAAATGAAGAGGAAATAGACACTCTACCTGAAAAAGAATTCAGAATAATGATAGTAAAGATGATCCAAAATCTTGGAAACAGAATGGACAAAATGCAAGAAACATTTAACAAGGACCTAGAAGAAATAAAGATGAAACAAGCAACAATGAACAACACAAAAAATGAAATTAAAAATACTCTAGATGGGATCAACAGCAGAATAACTGATGCAGAAGGACAGATAAGTGACCTGGAAGATAAAATAGTGGAAATAACTACTGCAGAGCAGAATAAAGAAAAAAGAATGAAAAGAACTGAGGACAGTCTCAGAGACCTCTGGGACAACATTAAACGCACCAACATTTGAATTATAGGGGTTCCAGAAGAAGAAGAGGAAAAGAAAGGGACTGAGAAAATTTTTGAAGAGATTAGAGTTGAAAACTTCCCTAATATGGGAAAGGAAATAGTTAATCAAGTCCAGGAAGCACAGAGAGTCCCATACAGGATAAATCCAAGGAGAAATATGCCAAGACACATATTAATCAAACTGTCAAAAATTAAATAAAAAGAAAGCATATTAAAAGCAGCAAGGGAAAAACAGCAAATAACACACAAGGGAATCCCCATAAGGTTAACAGCTGATCTTTCAGCAGAAACTCTGCAAGCCAGAAGGGAGTGGCAGGACATACTGAAGGTGATGAAGGAGAAAAACCTGCAACCAAGATTACTCTACCCAGCAAGGACCTCATTCAGATTTGATGGAGAAATTAAAACCTTTACAGACAAGCAAAAGCTGAGAGAGTTCAGCACCACCAAACCAGCTTTACAACAAACGCTAAAGGAACTTCTCTAGACAAGAAACACAAGAGAAGGAAAAGACCTATAATAACGAACCCAAAATAATTTAGAAAATGGGAATAGGAACATACATATCAATAATTACCTTAAATGTAAATGGACTAAATGCTCCCACCAAAAGACACAGATTGGCTGAATGGATACAAAATCAAGACCCATATATATGCTGTTTACAAGAGACCCACTTCAGACCTAGAGACACATACAGACTGAAAGTAAGGGGATGGAAAAAGATACTCCATGCAAATGGAAACCAAAAGAAAGCTGGAGTAGCAATTCTCATATCAGACAAAATAGACTTTAAAATAAAGACTATTAGAAGAGACAAAGAAGGACACTACATAATGATCAAGGGATCGATCCAAGAAGAAGATATAACCATTGTAAATATTTATGCACGCAACATAGGAGCACCTCAATACATAAGGCAAAAACTAACAGCCATAAAAGGGGAGATCGACAGTAACACATTCATAGTAGGGGACTTTAACACCCCACTTTCACCAATGGACAGATCATCCAAAATGAAAATAAATAAGGACACACAAGCTTTAAAAGATACATTAAACAAGATGGACTTACTTGATACGTGTAGGTCATACCATCCAAAAAGAACAGAATACACTTTTTTCTCAAGTGCTCATGGAACATTCTCCAGGATAGATCACATCTTGGGTCACAAATCAAGCCTTGGTAAATTTAAGAAAATTGAAATTGTATCAAGTATCTTTTCCGACCACAACGCCATGACACTAGATATCAATTACAGGAAAAGATCTGTAAAAAATACAAACACATGAAGGCTAAACAATACACTACTTAATAACGAAGTGATCACTGAAGAAATCAAAGAGGAAATAAAAAAATACCTAGAAATAAATGACAATGGAGACACAACGACCCAAAACGTATGGGATGCAGCAAAAGCAGTTCTAAGAGGGAAGTTTTTAGCAATACAAGCCCACCTTAAGAAGCAGGAAACATCTCGAATAAACAACCTAACCTTGCACCTCAAGCAATTAGAGAAAGAAGAACAAAAAAAAACCCAAAGTTAGCAGAAGGAAAGAAATCATAAAGATCAGATCAGAAATAAATGAAAAAGAAATGAAGGAAACGATAGCAAAGATCAATAAAACTAAAAGCTGGTTCTTTGAGAAGATAAACAAAATAGATAAACCATTAGCCAGACTCATCAAGAAAAAAAGAGAGAAGAGTCAAATCAATAGAATTAGAAATGAAAAAGGAGAAGTAACAACTGACACTGCAGAAATACAAAAGGTCATGAGAGATTACTACAAGCAACTGTATGCCAATAAAATGGACAATCTGGAAGAAGTGGACAAATTCTTAGAAATGCACAGCCTGCCAAGACTGAAGCAGGAAGAAATAGAAAATATGAACAGACCAATCACAAGCACTGAAATTGAAACTGTTATTAAAAATCTTCCAACAAACAAAAGCCCAGGACCAGATGGCTTCACAGGCGAATTCTATCAAACATTTAGAGAAGAGCTAACACCTATCCTTCTCAAATTCTTCCAAAATATAGCAGCGGGATGAACACTCCCAAATTCCTCTACAAGGCCACCATCACCTTGATACCAAAACCAGACAAGGATGTCAGAAAGAAAGAAAACTACAGGCCAATATCACTGATGAACACAGATGCAAAAATCCTCAACAAAATACTAGCAAACAGAATCCAACAGCACATTAAAAGGATCATACACCATGATTAAGTGGGGTTTATTCCAGGAATGCAAGGATTCTTCAATATACACAAATCTATCAATGTGATAAACTATATTAACAAATTGAAGGAGAAAAACCATATGATCATCTCAATAGATGCAGAGAAAGCTTTTGACAAAATTCAACACCCATTTATGATAAAAACCCTGCAGAAAGTAGGCATAGAGGGACCTTTCCTCAACATAATAAAGGCCATATATGACAAGCCCACAGCCAACATCATCCTCAATGGTGAAAAACTGAAAGCATTTCCACTAAGATCAGGAACAAGACAAGGTTTCCCACTCTCACCACTCTTATTCAACATAGTTTTGGAAGTTTTAGCCACAGCAATCAGAGAAGAAAAGGAAATAAAAGGAATCCAAATCGGAAAAGAAGAAGTAAAGCTGTCACTGTTTACAGATGACATGATACTATACGTAGAGAATCCTAAAGATGCTACCAGAAAACTACTAGAGCTAATCAATGAATTTGGTAAAGTAGCAGGATACAAAATTAATGCACAGAAATCTCTGGCATTCCTATACACTAATGATGAAAAATCTGAAAGTGAAATCAAGAAAACACTCCCATTTACCATTGCAACACAAAGAATAAAATATCTAGGAATAAACCTGCCTAAGGAGACAAAAGACCTGTATGCAGAAAATTATAAGACACTGATGAAAGAAATTAAAGATGATACAAATACATGGAGAGATATACCATGTTCTTGGATTGGAAGAGTCAACATTGTGGAAATGACTCTACTACCCAAAGCAATCTACAGATTCAATGCAATCCCTATCAAACTACCACTGGCATTTTTCACAGAACTAGAACAAAGAATTTCACAATTCGTATGGAAACACAAAAGACCCCGAATAGCCAAAGCAATCTTGAGAACGAAAAACGGAGCTGGAGGAATCAGGCTCCCTGACTTCAGACTATACTACAAAGCTACAGTAATCAAGACAGTATGGTACTGGTACAAAAACAGAAAGATAGATCAATGGTACAGGATAGAAAGCCCAGAGATAAACCCACGCACATATGGACACCTTATCTTTGATAAAGGTTGCAGGAATGTATAGTGGAGAAAGGACAGCCTCTTCAATAAGTGGTGCTGGGAAAACTGGACAGGTACATGTAAAAGTATGAGATTAGATCACTCCCTAACACCATACACAAAAATAAGCTCAAAATGGATTAAAGACCTAAATGTAAGGCCAGAAACTATCAAACTCTTAGAGGAAAACATAGGCAGAACACTCTATGACATAAATCACAGCAAGATCCTTTCTGACCCACCTCCTAGAGAAATGGAAATAAAAACAAAAATAAACAAATGGGACCTCATGAAACTTCAAAGCTTTTGCACAGCAAAGGAAACCATAAACAAAACCAAAAGACAACCCTCAGAATGGGAGAAAATATTTGCAAATGAAGCAACTGACAAAGGATTAATCTCCATAATTTACAAGCACCTCATGCAGCTCAATAACAAAAAAACAAACAACCCAATCCAAAAATGGGCAGAAGACCTAAATAGACATTTCTCCAAAGAAGATGTACAGATTGCCAACAAACACATGAAAGAATGCTCAACATCATTAATCATTAGAGAAATGCAAATCAGAACTACAATGAGATATCATCTCACACCAGTCAGAATGGCCATCATCAAAAAATCTAGAAACAATAAATGCTGGAGAGGGTGTGGAGGAAAGGGAACACTCTTGCACTGCTGGTGGGAATGTGAATTGGTTCAGCCACTGTGGAGAACAGTATGAAGGTTCCTTAGAAAACTACAAATGGAACTCCCATATGACCCAGCAATCCCACTACTGGGCATATACCCTGAGAAAACCAAAATTCAGAAAGAGGCATGTACCAAAATGTTCATTGCAGCTCTATTTACAATAGCTCGGAGATGGAAACAACCTAAGTGTCCATCATCGGATGAATGGAAAAAGAAGATATGGCACATATATACGATGGAATATTACTCGGCTGTAAAAAGAAACGAAATTGAGCTATTTGTAATGAGATGGATGGACCTTGAGTCTGTCATACAGAGTGAAGTAAGTCAGAAAGAGAAAGACAAATACCATATGCTAACACATATATATGGAATTTAAGAAAAAAAAATATCATGAAGAACCTAGGGGTAAGACGGGAATAAAGACACAGACCTACTAGAGAATGGACTTGAGGACACAGGGAGGGGGAAGGGTAAGCTGGGACGAAGTGAGAGAGTGGCATGGACATATATACACTACCAAATGTAAAATAGCTAGCTAGTGGGAAGCAGCTGCATAGCACAGGGAGATCAGGTCAGTGCTTTGTGACCACCTAGAGGGGTGGGGGGGAGGGAGACGGAAGAGGGAAGAGATATGGGAACATATGTATATGTATAACTTATTCACTTTGTTGTAAAGCAGAAACTAACACACCATTGTAAAGCAATTATGCTCCAATAAAGATGTTAAAAAAAAACATTAAAAAAAATGTTGGTTTTGGCTGGCCAGTGTTATTTTCCTCCTTCCTCTGGTAAAAGCAGTTGCCTCATTACTTTGAGTGAATCCCCAACCCAAGTGGTTCTGGTGGGGCTTTTAATCATAGGTCCTTTGCCCCCTGACTACAGGGATGGATGGGCATGTGATCTAATCTGGAAAATTGGTTTTGCTCTCTTGGGAATATGACTCCTGAGAACAGGCAAGTAGAAACAGCATGCCGATATTGCTGAGTTTTCTTATTGGTGACCCCTAGAGGAATGGTCTCTGATTGTACGAGCCTGAGTCCTTTGCTGGGCAGAGTAGAAACCGACTCTGATTAGCTTCAGCAGCAAAGGGTTTTAATGGGAGTGTATTGGGTAGTTTGTGAAGTTTATGAGAAGTTTTCGAACCTGATTTAGAGACTGATCAGAAAATAATCAGTTACCAAGTGTATTAGTTTCCTCCTGCTGCTGTAACAAATTACCACAAATGTAGTGGTTTAAAACAACACACATTTATTTTCTTATAGTTCTGGATGTGTGTAAAAAAAAAAAAAGTGTAAAATCAAGGTCTGTTCTTTCTGGAGTCTTCGGGAAATAATCTGTTTTCTTGCCTTTTTCCAGCTTCTAGGAGCTGTCTTTCTTCGCATCCCTCTAACCTCCTGCTTTTGTCGACATGTTTCCTCTCTCTCTGATCTCCTGCCTCCCTCTTATGAGGATTCTTGAAATTACATTAGGCCCACTCAGATAATCCTGGATACTCTCCATTTCAAGAACCTTAATTTAAGGTTCACATCTTCAAATTTCCCTGTACAATGGAAGGTAATATATTCATAGGTCCCAGGGAGTAGGACATGGCGATTATTCAGCCCACCACACCGGAAGACTAAACAGCCAAGAACACATCTGTATTACAGCACAGCACAGTCATAAATCCTCACTGCTGCCAACACTGAATATACACACACAGGGCTGTCAGCTGAAACCCCAGAGCTGCCCTGATTCCTCTTCTCCCCAAGCGGGGCACTGATTGTTATTAGTTTATCATCCAGTGTCCATTCTTGTCTATTCATCAGTAATAGAATTTTCATCTGGTCACGTAACCACCCAGAATAAACACTTTCTCAGTCTTCCTGCAGCTCGGAATGGCCACGTGACTAAGTTTTGGACAATGAGGTGTAAGGGAAATTGTCTTCCGGCAGCTTCTGAGAACCTTCCTTAGGAGATAGTTGGGGTTTGCCTGGCTCTTCATTCGTTCTTGCATTCTGCTGCCACCTGAGAACCAGGGCCACACCCTAAGGATGGCAGAGAGTGAATAGAATGAGCCTGGGTCTCTGGGGACTTCACGGAGCAGAGCTGCTGTACCAACTCTGGACTTCTTGTCTCCAGGCTCAGTTTATGTGAGAGAGAATTAAAATTTTATCTGTTTAAACCACTGTTATTTGGGGTTTTCTATTATGTTTAGTGGAACTTAATTTTAAATGATACACTGAGGCTTTCTTATTCAGCTCTTCCTTCTACTGGGTGAGCTGCTCCAGTATCTTGCTCACAAACTTTTTTGCCTTAAGTTAGAAGGATTTTGTTTCTGGGCCTGCTGGAAGGAATTGTACCAGCCAAAGGAAGGTTTAGAATGTCACATACGGATAGCATCACAGTGATACTATCATAGTCAGAAAACTTATTACTGAATCCTCTAGCCCAGTAAGTCTCTAACAGAGGAGATACTATATACCCGTATGGCATTTTGGAAACTTGTAGACCCATTTTGGCTTATTAAAATGATTGGAGGATGCACTGGCATTTCGTGGGCTGGGGCCAGAGGTATTTTGCAATGTAAAAGACTAACCCATACATCGAAAAATTGTTCCGTGAATTGAATGAGACTTCAAATGTTCTATAGAACTTTCATGTAAGTATAAAACTTATTTACAAGTATCTGTGCCTAGAACTCAACTCCATTTTATATAAAGTTCTAAGTAGCTTTTACATATTTTTAAGATCGCTGAATTTTCCAGGAATGTAACTACTCTGTAAGCCAAGAGAAAATTGTTCATTCTTTGCAGGGGAACTTTACCAAGAGGCATTCACTAATTTGAAAATACACGTGTGACAACAATGCCGCTCATGGCATTTGAGTCCAGTAGAACATGAAATGCATTTGTGCTTGTTGCATTCACAGTGATTCTACCCATAGGTGTAAGTCTCTGAGTGCCTAAGAGTTTACATTCTGAGATATATATTACTTTATTATAAATATATTTTATTTATCCTTTATTTTATAGTTAGAGCATTACATTGGTTTAAAAAATGTTTTGTATAAATAATATTACATATGAGTTCATTTCAGGATAGCAGAGGCAGCATTATAAATCTTTGTTATAAAAAGGGAGCATTTGGTCTGGTAGAGCTCCGGGCAATAAAAACAAGCACAGTCCACTAGTGGAAGCAATGTGTGGGGGATGCTGAGTCTGTTTCCCAAAGGTTGGCATGAGTTCTTTGGACCTGGGAAAGAGCTGAGACTTGAAGGACTCCCTCGATAAGGCTCAGGGCCTTCTCTAAACGTCTCTTACTAGCCCTCAACATTACCTTGACTCTGACCGCCAAATCATGTATTATTCCTTTCTTCCTCCAGTGGATTACTTTGTAACTGACCTTTGAACACCAGCCATCTCTGTTCAGCCTCCATATCATTTCCTCTGTGACACTGGAAATCAGTATTTTCAGTTGCTGGATCCAGATAAACCGATACAGAGAAAGTAAATCTGGTTCCACTTTTACTTCCTGTACAGGATATAATTAGCATATTTTCCATATGAATAGGGACTGTCGGGAACCATATGTTATTTACCATATGTCATTATGCCTGTTTCAAGGCACATTTTAATATAGCACAAAGGCAAAAAGGTTTAAATTGAAATGCTTGCTGTGCATTGTGGTTTAAAGTTTTTGATTATTGTGAAGCCTAAGTTAGCTCTCTTCATCTATTTCATAGAATGAGCTCTCAATAAATTACTTAGGAAAGTTAACCGAGCAGGAGAAACTTTGGGCAAAATAAAAGTAAATTATTAGCCTTTTAGCTCAATTTAAGGCAGGACTTCATAGATTTTGTGATTACATGCCATTTTATGAGGTGGACAAAGAAGAAACTGGGAAAGAGTCGGGTTGACAAGGAAGAAGGAAGGCATGATTTCCCTATTCATGTTATTAAAGGCTCAAGAATTAGGCTATTTCCCATATTAACGGTATTTTCAATATATCCCATATTGAAGATACTTTCTTTAATTCAAGAAATATTGGGACTTCGCTGATGACACAGTGGTTAAGAATCCGCCTGCCAATGCAGGGGACATGGGTTCAAGCCCTGGTCTGGGAAGATCCCACATGCCGCAGAGCAACTAAGGCCATGCGCTACAACTACTGAGCCTGTGTTCTAGAGCCCGCAAGCCACAACTACTGAGCCCACATGCCACAACTACTGAAGCCGGTGCGCCTAGAGCCCTTTTGTTGCTCTGCAATAAGAGAAGCCATCACAATGAGGAGCGTGCACACCGTAATGAAGAGCAGCTCCTGGTCGCCACAACTAGAGAAAGACTGCAAGTTGCAATGAAGACCCAATGCAGCCAAAAATAAATAAATAAATTTTTTCAAGAAAAGAAATATTTATTGAGGCCCTTTTGTGTTTTAGGTACTATGCTAGTTTCTGAGGAAACAGTGGTGAGCAAAGACAGACACGATCCCTGACCTCAAGGAATTTAAAATTGTTATTAATACCTATTAATAATAATTTAAAAACCACTTATAATTATATAGTTACACATAGAGGTAAATACTGTTAAGGACTTTGTAACATATACAAATATCCAATCATTATGTTGTACACCTGAAACCAATAAAAGGTTATCTGTCAATTATACTGCAATAAAATTGTTTTTTTTTAAGTACTGTTAAGAAAAGGAACCTAAAACAGGACACTGACTACCCTGGATTTTTTTCCACTAGCCCTTCCGAATCCAAACTCCATCTTTCTTGACCCTGCCCTGTGTTCCAGGAGATTGCCTTGGTGGCCTCCAACAACAGGCGACTTGTCCCTCTGGCCTCAGTTTGGGTTTGGCCAATAAGAGGCATCAGCAGGAGGTTAGAGAGTGGGAGCAGAGTGAAATCAGGCTATTAACTCCCCCTCCCTTCCAGTATAAATTGACTTCGTTTCTTTGTTGGAGGCCACAGCTATTCGTGCTGGTTCCAGGAACACCCACTTCATCCCTTACCCCTGTAACTGAGGGGTGATAGGGCTTCCTACTATTGCTAGCCAAGGATGCTTTACTACAGCTGGTCTGGCTGGCTTCCCTTAACAGGGCCCACATCTTTATAAATGATCTCATTGAACTCACCTGTGAGTGTGCCATCGTTTTCCGAACAGTACCCGAACCTATACACTAGCCTGGACCAGAGTGAGGTAGGACTGCTGATAGATAAGGGAATATTCTAGGCAGAGGGAAGAGCCATATGGGAGAAATGTTTGAAGGAAGGACAGTGTAGCTGGAGCACAGAGAGAGAGGGGGTGAGATGGTGCTCGAGGGGGAGACAAAGCCAAATCATAGGCCATAGGTTGTAGTGGACGTTACTCTTTCTTTCTTTCTCTTTATTTTGACCACTCAGCATTTGAAACTCCTTCTTGTGTTTGGGGAATTCCCCACTTAATGGTAGGTAGGGCCGACTTCCTGCTACAGAAACTCAGCTCCAGGTGGCTAGGTGTGGTCACATGACCTAGCCTCAGCCAATCGAGTGCACCCACTCAGTATTTGGGTCAGGAACCAGATGCAAAACAGTGAAGAATTCCCTTCTTGTTTTGGTAAGTGTGGCAGTGGCTCCAGCGATGGTTTCCAGGATATTGGCAGTACAAGCTGTGGCACCCATTTCCTCAGCTTGGCCCCCAGCCTATGGGTGGCTCACATTTCTTTAAAAGTTTCTCTCTTGTCTGAGTCAATTTCTTACTAGTGGCAATATCCTTTTAATAAATTTCTTTGCTCTTTAAATCAGCCAGAGATAATTTCTGTTGTTGGTAACTGAGGTACACTGTGGTAACTAAGAACATTATACTTTAATGACCACGACAGGTGTTTTGACCTTTATCATAGGAACAAAGGGAAGCTATTGAAGCAGTAGGAATGGAGTGGTGGCAGTGAGAGGATCAAGTTCACATTTTGGAGAAATCTGTCGGACTGCATCCAAGAAGATCTAACTTAAATGTAGGGAGACCAAGAAATGGGTGCTGTTGGCTTAGACTAATAGGGGTTGCAGTGGAGACAGAAGTCCATGGATGTAAGGGTAATTTAGCAGGTGAACTTGCTGTGATTGGATGTGGGGAGGTTAAGGAAAGGTGAGGCATCAAGGTTAGTCCTCCATTTTCTGATCCCTGAACTTGTGTTGACTGACTACATGAATTCAACTACTTTGTTTAAAGCCTTGATTGCTACCCAGGGCTTAATGGCTAATCAAAATGATTTTTCCATCCTTTTATGCTTTATGTACACACACAACCTTGTTGGAGTTGGATGCCAAATTGCACATAAATTGTCTTCAGATCCAGACTCTGAATTCAGACCATGTTTCAAAGCTTGGCTATCACCAATGAGGAGAAACACAGTCTGAGTCACACTGTGAAGTAGTATTTTGTACTGAAGATTCATCTGCAACACTTGAATCAACACATCCTTGGGCTCTTATGAGTAGGAGGAAAACCATTTAGAGAATACAGAATTGGGCTGCCATCTGTTGTTCATGGGCTTTGCTTCTTGTGCATAACTGGGGAATAAAACATTTAACAGGTGGTATCTAGAAAGTGATGTACAGCAACTCCATTCATGAGAAAACTCTAAATTGTGTTTTCTGTTTAAGGACATTGTTTAAATGTCCTTCTGGGCTTGTGTATGCATCCTCAGTTGAAAGAATTATTGCCCGAAGTCCACTATTATCAACATGTACACCATGACCTAATATCCAGAAATTGTGAAACTAATATTTGTTGCTTACTGGTATTCACAGCCTCCTCAATGTGAGTCAAACCATGTTTAAGACCTTTTCCAAACTTGACTTATTTACAACTTTCCCCAACCAAGGCATAAAATTTCCATTTATTGTACACTTATTTTGTACCAATTACTCTGCCAACCACTAATAAATATATATTTATACACCTTCACACACACCATGTATTTATTTAACTCTCACTCTAACCATGTGAAGTAGGTATTATTGACCATATTTTACACATAAGGGAATTGAGGTCTACATTTTGAAATCCTGATTTGAACCCAGATATGTATTACTGGGCCCATGCCAAATCACTGGGCCACAAAATCATCTGACTTATAATTTGTTACTCTCCTTTATTCTGTGTTCCCTCAGCTGGTATCAATCCCGAATGTATTATATTATTTTGAAATTGAAGACATCATGTAATGCATGTAATGCGTTCTAGCAGAGATAAAAGCATAGACAAATAAATTAATGGAGAAGTAAGGTGAGAAGATATATGCACCCCAATGTTCATTGCAGCATTATTTAAAATAGCCAAGATATGGGAGCAACTTAAGTACTCATCAATAGATGAGTGGATGAAGATATGGTGTGTGTATATACACACACACATATATATACACAATGGAATATTACTCAGCCATAAAAAGCATGAAATCTTGCCATTTGCAACAATGTGGGTGGACCTAGATTGTACTATGCTACGTGAAATAAGTCAGAGAAAGACAAATACCATATGATTTCATTTATATGTGGAATCTAAGAAAACAAAAACAAATGAACAAATATAACTAAATAGAAACAGAGTCATAGATACAGAGAACAAACAGGTGGTTTCCATAGGGGAGGTGGGATGGGGGGGAGAAAAGAAATAGGTGAGGGAGATTATGAGGTACATAATCTATTAAAATAATTATTTTATTTAAGTTTAAATTAAAAATAAACCTAAAGTAATTTATTTTAAGTTACAAAATAAATGAGTCATGGGTATGAAATGTACAGTGTGGGGAATATAATCAACAATTATGTAATTTTTATATGGTGATGGTTGTAACTAGATTTATCATGGTGATCATTTTGAAAAGTATTGAAATAGTCACTGTGTTGTACACTAACAGTTTTGTAGGTCAATTATACTTCAAAAACAAATAAACAAATAAACATACTCAGAAAAAGAGATCAGATTTGCGGTTATCAGAGGCAGGAGGGCGAATTGGATGAAGGTGATCAAAAGGTACAAACTTCCAGTTGTAAGATAAATAAGTACTAGGGATGTAATATAAAACATGATAGGCATAATTAACACTACTATATGCTATATATGAAAGTTTTAAATGAAGTAAATCCTAAGAGTTCTCATCACAAGGGAAAACATTTTTTTCTATTCCTTTAATTTTGTATCTATATGAGATGATGGATGTTCACTAAACTTGCTGTGGTGATTATTTCATGATGTATGTAAGTCAAATCATTATACAGTACAACTTAAACTTATACGGTGCTGTATATCAGTTGTATCGCAATAAAACTGGAAGAAGGAAAAAAGTAAGTAGGGTGAGGAGTTAAAGAAGTAGTTAAAAGAATTGAACATTTAAGTAGTTAAAAGAAGTCATCAGGATCTCTGATCAGTCCAGGAAAATTAGTGGAGCACTTTTCAATTGATTCCTCCGTATTACACCTATGTTATAAGTTAAGGTGAGAAATAGAATCAGAAGATTTTTTTAAAACATCAGACAAGCTCCACTACAATAAAGGGAAAATACTAGACCTGGAGTCAAAATACAGGGTTTGAATTCCAGCTTTGAATTCTAGGTTTACTACCAGTTGTGTGAACTTGGGTAAATCACTTGGCCTCTCAGAGTCTGTCTCCTCGGATGATAACACCTCTATTATGCAACATTTGTGAGGATTAAATGTTGCTCATTTCTGAAATTATTTATAAACTATAAAGCATTATACAAATGCAGATATTATTGTTAACCTACTTGAGGCCTTAAAAGTTAAATTTCTGAAAGTCAAGTCAAGGGCAAATGATGTCCGTGTTTCTGTAAGCAGGGCAACATCACTAGCAGCAATACCAACCATCATGGCAATGCTTATACTTGCTCAATTTTCACATTTTACTTTCTTCCTACAACAGCACTGTGAAGCATTGCAGTGTTATAAAATTTACAGAACAGGAAGCTGAAATATGAAGACCTCCAGCGTCAGAGAGAGAATAAGAAATAAAATTAGGATTTAATTCTACCTTACACTGTATTTCCCCTCTTTAGAATACCTTTGCTTAACACCATTTATGGAAAAAATTGTCACTACGCATCTGTGATTAAATTTAGCAGATACTGTTGAAAGGTGAGACTAAGAAAGCCTACTTAATATGAACTGTTATCTGCTAGGGAAAAAAAATGGGTTTCAGGTATTTCTTAAGCTCAGTCTAGCAAATTATTCATCATTAAGGGGGGAAATCTGTGATAACTGTACCTACTATTCTTTTTTCAACATCTCAACTTTGAATTTATACCTGAAAGTGATTTATTTTTTCCTATGCAAGATGTCCCATACTTACTATGGCCATGTAGTGGACTGGCAAACCTTCAGGGGAAAGTAAAACTTAGCAAAACAATAGATAGTTATCAGTTCAGTGACTCTTTATAGTTAACATTTAAGTTATTTGCCTTTTCCAGATAGAAGCTGTAGGCACAAACTGTTTTATTATTATCCTGAGTGCTTTGGTTATCTTTAGCATGAAGTATTTTTAACTCTGTTTGTATAAACCATAGGATTTAAGTAAAACATCGAGGAAAGGAGACTGAACGCACATTGTTCAGTGTGACGTTTCATTTTATAGGTTTACTTTGGCATGGAAGTTGTCTGGTTCAATGTTTCACTGATAGGCTGGGTTAGCTTCTTCTTACACTGTAACTGATATTTCTATGTGGAGGGACATTGATTTTTTTAAAAAATAATATTGGGCCTTTCTCTGCTCCATTAGTCACTTCATTCCAGGAGAGGAGGGATGACACTGTTTTGTTGAATTTGAGAGAGGAACGGGGTTTGCACAGTCTTATCCATTTGCAGTATACACTATTTGGTATGTCTTCCTAGCTTACAAAGAACCCTCAGTACTTCCTTGCTTCCAGGGATGGACTGCACCCAGCAGGATGATCACCTCCAGCCACAGGTGGAGGTGGGTGAATTTGGGCCAATGAGATTTCCTCTCTAGGGACTGATTAAAGAGAGTCAGTCAGTCTGGCCATGATACACATGTAAACTCAGGAGTTTGGGCGTGGCCATTGCTTTCCTCTGTAAAAATTGATAAAGGGAAACCTCACTAAAATGGAGTCAGGAAGCCAGAAGGGGGAGTTCTCACTCCCATACCACTCTTCAGTACAGGTCCCAACAGAAAGGGATGTACAATACTTTGCATCTCCAGCAGAAAGTAGCCCTACTTTACCATTGCCAGCTGGAGGAAGAAAGAATTCTCCTTGCCTGGCAACAGCTAAGCCAATGAGAGACTGTTGCACCTCAGCCAGTGAAAAGCCACTATATTTCAAACTCCCACTTTCACCCAGTGGACTTTTTGTTTATAATAGCCCCTCCCAACTTTCTCTTCTCCTCTATAAAAAAGCTTCCTTTCTTTCGTTTTACCAGACTTGCATGTGGTTCACTATAGCTGTATGTCTCAAATTGCAATTCTTTCTGTTCCCAAATAAAACCATTTTGCTGGTAAAGTAACTGGCTGTTTTGTTTTAGGTTAACACGTCCTATGTGGACAGAGAAGCAAAAGCTATTCTGCTGAAAAAGGAAGATAAACTAGGTCCAAAGAAGAGAACTGCTTGGGTTCTGATGGCTTTTTAGTTCTTACTTCCAGTTCTTTTCTGGGGCCTGGTTGAATTCCTGACGTGGGTTCTATGAGATGCCTGTATCCTTATAATTATAAAATCCTCTTTTTGCTTTTGCTAAAGGTAGCACTAGTTGTTTTCTGTTACATGTACCCAAAGTATCTTAATAAATACATTATTTAGTTGTGGTTAATAGAATAAATAATCATATACAGGCTGTTTGAGGAAGAGGCTCTACATGTATTTATTGGTACAGCCATTGTAGGTGGTGTGATGAAATTTTATTCTAACTATCCTTGTTTAGTTTAATTTATTAAACATTATAATATGTAAAGAGAGCATAAAATATAGTCATGTGAATGGGGCACTTTTAAGTAAACCTGGCTAGTTTTAGAAAGTAGGAATATATTTCTAACTAAAGAGAGTTTTGTTGTTGTTTTGTTTTGTGGAAGAAAACAATTGGGTTAGAACAATTGACCAAATAGTAAACTTCTTTTTAAAAATAAATTTATTTATTTATTTTTGGCTGCATTGGGTCTGTGCATGGGCTTTTCTCTAGTGGAGGAGAGCGGGGGCTGCTCTTTGTTGCAGCACACGGGCTTCTCATTGCGGTGGCTTCTCTTGTTGTGAAGCATGGGGTCTAGGTGCGCAGGCTCAGTAGTTGTGGCTCGTGGGCTGTAGAGTGCAGGCTCAGTAGTTGTGGTGCATGGGCTTAGTTGTTCTGCAGTATGTGGAATCTTCCCGGAGCAGGGCTTGAACCCGTGTCTGCTGCATTGGCATTGGCAGTGGCATCTTAACCACTGCACCACCAGGGAGGTCCTCAACAAATATTGTTGAGGGGATCAGAAGTAATCTGTTCAACCTTGTCAGGAATATCTATGAAATACTTAAAGTAAGGAAAATAAGAAAATAAATGTGGTATTTAGTAATGGTTTTTCTTATTAGCTACAGAATTATACAAAATGGCAATTCTTATTGAGTCAATAATATAATTAATTTTATGTTATAAACAAATAGGTGATCTTTGTCTCTTCATTCATTAACATGAGTTGTATTTGTCCAGGGGATATAGGGGTCATGAAGATGTAGTCCCTGCTCCGGAGTCACATGGAGATTCAGAAGTTGCAAATCAGCTAAATTCTGACTTGGGATTCCATTTAGCTGTATTTGCCATTGCCAGCCTATAGATCCTTGATAGTAAATGGTCAGCCTCAAAATGTGCCCAGTGACAGTAACCAGAGGGATGAAATATTTATATAACCCAACCGGAAGATAATGTGATTCAGCTTTTCCATACATGGGGATAATTTGCCTGATATCCCCCACCTCCATTTCCCCAAGAACTTGCATAAATATCTCCCACTGCCCAAATGAAGCAAAAAATAGAATTAATAGTAGTTTGTATTTCTTAATCCTCTACCCCTATCCTGCCCCTCCTTCCTTCCCTCTCTGATTTGTTATAATCATTTGTTTGTTTTATTTTTGAGAGTCCGCATATAAGAGATAATGTACAGTATTTGTCTTTCTCTGACTTATTTCACTAAACATAATACCCTCCAGGTCCATCTATGTTGTTGCAAATTTCATTCTTCTTTATGGCTGAGTAGTTTTCCATGCATATATATACCACATCTTCTTTATCCATTCATCTGTTGATGGACACTTAGGTTGCTTCCATATCTTGGCTATTGTAAATAATGCTACTATGAACATTTTGGGTACATGCATCTTTTCAAATTAGTGTTTTCATTGTCTTCTATACCCAGGAGTGGAATTGCTGGATCACATGGTAGTTCTAGTTTTAATTTTTTGAGGAACCTACATGCAGTTTTCCATAGGGGCTGCACCAAGTTACATTCCCACTAACAGTTTGCAAGGGTTACCTTTTCTCCACATCCTCACCAACCTTTGTAATTTGTGGTCTTTTTGAAAATATATATATATATATTTAAAAAATATTTATTTATTTATTTTGGTTGTGCCCGGTCTTAGTTGTGGCATGCAGGATCTTCGTTGCAGCATGTGGACTCTTAGTTGTGGCATGCATTCAGGATCTAGTTCCCCGACCAGGGATCGAACCTGGGCCCACTGCACTGGGAGTGCGGAGTCCTACCCACAGGACCACCATGGAAGTCCCATAATTTGTGGTATTTTTGATGATAGCCACTCTGACAGGGTTGAGGTGATGTCTCATCACAGTTTTGATTTGCATTTCTCTGATGATTAGCAATGTTGAGAATCTTTTCATGTGCCTGTTGGCTATCTGTATGTCTTCTTTGGAAAAATGTCTATTCAGGTTTTCTATGCTTTTTTTTTAAATTTTTGGCTGTGTTGGATCTTGGTTGCTGCACGAGGGCTTTCTCTAGTTGCGGTGAGGGGGGGCTACTCTTTATTGTGGTGTGTGGACTTCTCATTGTGGTGTCTTCTCTTGTTGTGAAGCACGGGCTCTAGGCACGTGGGCTTCAGTAGTTGTGGCACATGGGCTCAGTAGTTTTGGCTCACGGGTTCTAGAGTGCAGGCTCAGTAGTTGTGGTGCACAGGTTTAGTTGCTCTGCAGCATGGGATCTTCCCGGACCAGGGCTCGAATGAACCCGTGTCCCCTGCATTGGCAGGCGAATTCTTCACCACTGCACCACCAGGGAAGTCCCTCTGTGCATTTTTTAATTGGGGATTTGTTTTTTTGAGACTGCGTTGTTTATATATTTTAGATATTAACCCTTAATCAGGCATATCATTTGCAAATATTTTCTCCCATTCCGTCTTTTCGTTTTGTTGATGGGTTCCTTTGCTGTGCAAAAGCTCTTAAGTTTAATTAGGTCCAATCTGTTTATTTTTGCTTTTGTTTCCTTTGCCTTAGGAGACAGATCCTAAAACATTGCTACACCTTATGTCAAAGAGTGCTTTACCTATATTATCTTCTAGGAACTTGATGGTTTCCAGTATTACATTTAGGAATTTAATCCATTTTGAGTTTATTTTTGTATATGGTGTGAGAAAATGCTCTAATTTCATTCTTTTACATGCAGTTGTCCAGTTTTTCCAGCACTGTTATTAAAGAGACTATCTTTTCCCTTGTATATTCTTGCCTCTTTTGTCATAGATTAATTGACCATAAGTGTGTTGGTTTATTTCTGGGTTCTCTATTCTGTTCCATTGATCTCTGTGTCTGTTTTTGTGTCAATACTATACTGTTTTGATTACTGTAACTTTGTAGTATACTCTAAAGTCAGGGAGTGTGATACCTCCAGCTCTGTTCTTTCTCAAGATTGTTTTGTCTATTTGGGATCTTTAGTGTTTCCATACAAATTTAAAAGTTATTTGTTCTAGTTCTGTGGCAAATGCCATTGGTATTTTGATAGGGATTGCATTGAATCTGTAGATTGCCTTGGGTAGTATGGTCATTTTAACAGTGTTAATTCTTTCAATCCATGAACATGGTAACCTTACCATCTGTTTTTGTATCATCTTCAGTTTCTTTCATCAGTGTCAGTGTCTTACAGTTTTCTGAGTACAGGTCTTTTACCTCCTTGGTTAAGTTTATTCCTAGGTATTTTATTCTTTTAGATGTGATTGTAAATGGGGTTGTTTCCTTTATTTCTCTTTTTGAGAGTTCACTGTTATTGTATAGGAATGCAACAGATATTTCTGTATCTTAATTTTGCATCCTGCCACTCTACTGAATTCACTGATGAACTCTAGTAGTTTTTTGGTGGCGTCTTTAGGATCTTCTATGTATAGTATTATGACATCTGCAAACAGTGACAGTTTTACTTTTCTTTACAATTTGGATTCCTTATATTTCTTTTTCTTGTCTGATTTCTGTGTTTAGGACTTCCAATACTATGTTGAATAAAAGCACTGTGTGGGCATTCTTGTCTTATTCCAAATCTTAGAGGAAATGCTTTCAGCTTTTCACTCTGAGTATGATGTTAGCTTGGGGCTTACCATATGGCCTTTATTATGTTGAGGTACGTTCCCTCTATACCCACTTTGTGGAGAATTTTTTTCATAAATTGAAGTTGAATTCTGTCAAAAGCTTTTCTCCATTTACTGAGATGATCATATGATTTTTATTCTTCAGTTTGTTGATGTGTTATATCACATTGATCAATTTGTGGATACTAGACCATCCTTGCCTACCTGGGTGAATCCCACTTAATCATGGTTTATGATCCCTTAAATGTATTGTTGGATTCAGATTGCTAATATTTTATTGAGGATTTTTGCATCTATGTTCATCAGTGATATTGGCCTGTGGTTTTCTTTTTTTGAAGTATCTTTGTCTGATTTTGTTATCAGGGTGATGCTGGCCTCATAGAATGAGTTTGGAACATTCCTTCCTCTGCAAATTTTTGGAATAGTTTGAGGAGGATAGGTGTTAACTCTTCTCTAAATGTTTGGCAGAATTCACCTATAAATTCATCTGGTCCTGGAATTTTCTTTGGTAGGTTTTTAAAAAATTACTGATTAAATTTTATTACTGGTAATTGGTCTGTTCATATTTTTTATTCCTGGAGCAGTCTTGGGAGATTGTATGTTTCTAGGAATTTTTCCATTTCTTCTAGATTGTCCATTTTATTCACATATAGTTGTTCTTAGTAATCTCTTACGATTCTTTGTATTTCTGTGGTGTCAGTAATAACTTCTTCTCTTTCATTTCTGATTTTATTGATTTGTGCCCTCTCCCTTTTTCTCTTGATGAGTCTGGCTAAAGGTTTATCAATTTTGTTTATCTTTTCAAAGAAGCAGCTATTAGTTTCATTGATCTTTTCTACTGTTTTTTTTTAGTCTTTATTTCATTTATTTCTGTTCTAATCTTTATGATTTCTTTCCTTCTACTACCTTTGGGTTTTGTTTGTTCTTCTTTTCCCAGTTCCTTTAGGTGTATGGTTAGGTTGTTTATTTGAGATTTTTCTTGTTTCCTGAGGTAGGCTTGTATCACTATAAACTTCCTTCTTAGAATTAGAACTGATTTTGCTGTGTTCCATTGATTGTGAAACATTGTGTTTTCATTTTCATTTGTCCCCAGGTATTTTTTATTACTTCTTTGATTTCTTTAGTGATCCATTGGTTGTTTAGTAGCAGATAGTTTACTCTCTATGTGTTTGAGTTTTTTGCATTTTTTTTCCTTATAGCTAATTTCTAGTCTCATAGTGTTGTGATCAGAAAATATGCTTGATATGATTTCGATTTTCTTAAATTTACTGAGACTTTGTTTTATGGCCTAGCATATGATCTGTCCTGGAGAATGTTCTAAGTGCACTTGATGAGAATGTGCATTCTGCTGCTTTCAGATAGAATATTATCTCTCTCTCTCTCTCTCCATATATATATATATATATATGGAGAGAGAGAGAGTCCATCTGGTCTAATGTGTCATTTAAGGCCAGTGTTTTCTATTGATTTTCAATCTGGATGATATAAGTGGGGTGTTAAAGTCCCCTGCTATTACTGTGTTACTGTTAATTTTGCCCTTTTTGTCTGCTAGTATTTGCTTTATATATTTAGGTGCTCCTATGTTGGGTGCATATAATTGTTATATCTTCTTCTTGGATTTATCCCCTGACTGTTATGTAATGTTCTTTTTTGTCTCTTTTTACAATTTTTTTGTCTAAGTATTGCCACACTAGCTTTATTCCATTTGCATGGAATAACTTTTTTCATCCCTTCACTTTCAGTCTGTGTGTATCTTTACATCTGAAGTGAGTCTCTTGTAGGCAGCTTATATATGGGTCTTGTTTTGTATCCACTCAGCCAGTCAGTGTCTTTTGATTGGAGCGTTTAGTCCATCTACGTTTAAAGTAATTATAGAATTAACACAATATTGTAAGTCAACTATACTTCAATAAAAAATAATTTTTGATAGGTCTGCATTTACTGCCATTTTGTTAGCTGTTTTGGGGTTTGTTTCTATAGTTCTTTTTTGTTCCTTTCTTCTTCTTTTGCTTTCTTCCAGTGTGATTTGATGACTATCTCTAGTGTTTGGATTACTTTATCTTTTTTGTGCGTGTCTATCTATTACGGATTTTTGGTTTTTGGTTACCATGAGGTTAATATATAGTAATCTCTATAGATACACGATTATTTTTTATTATTTTTTTATACATCAGGTTCTTATTAGTTATCCATTTTATACATATTAGTGTATATATGTCAATCCCAATCTCCCAATGCATCACACACACACACACACACACACACACACACTGCCGCTTTCCCCCCTTGGTGTCCATACATTTGCTCTCTACATCTGTGTCTCATTTTCTGCCCTGCAAGCAGGTTCGTCTGTACCATTATTCTAGGTTCCACATATATGCGGTAATATACGATATTTGTTTTTCTCTTTCTGACTTCACTCTGTATGACAGTCTCTAGGTTCATCCATGTCTCTACAAATGACCCAATTTCTTTCCTTTTTATGGCTGAGTAATATTCCATTGTATATATATATATACACCACAACTTCCTTATCCATTCATCTGTCGACGGGCATTTAGGTTGCTTCCATGACCTGGCTATTGTAAATAGTGCTACAATGAATATTGGGGTGCATGTGTCTTTTTCTTTGTTTTGCATGTGTCTTTTTGAATTATGGTTTTCTCTGGGTATATGCCCAGTAGTGGGATTACTGGGTCATATGGTACTTCTATTTTTAGTTTTTTAAGGAACCCCCATACTGTTCTCCATACTGGCTGTATCAATTTACATTCCCACCAACAGTGCAAGAGGGTTCCCTTTTCTCCACACCCTCTCCAGCATTTGTTGTTTGTAGATTTTCTGATGATGCCCATTTTAACTGGTGCGAGATGATACCTCATTGTAGTTTTGATTTGCATTTCTCTTATAATTAGTGGTGCTGAGGAGCTTTTCATGTGCTTCTTTGCCATCTGTATGTCTTCTTTGGAGAAATGTCTATTTAGGTCTTCTGCCCATTTCTGGATTGGGTTGTTTGTTTTTTAAATATTCAGCGACATGAGTGGTTTATATATTTTGGAGATTAATCTTTTGTTCATTGATTCATTTGCAAATATTTTCTCCGATTCAGAGGGTTGTCTTATCATCTTGTTTGTAGTTGCCTTTGCTTTGCAAAAGGTTTTAAGCTTCATTAGGTCCCATTGGTTTATTTTTGTTTTTATTTCCGTTACTCTAGGAGGTGGATCGAAAAAGATCTTGCTGTGACTTATGTCAAAGAGTGTTCTTCCTATTTTTTCCTCTAAGGGTTTTATAATGCCTGGTCTCACATTTAGGTCTCTAATCCATTTTGAGTTTATTTTTGTGTATGGTGTTAGGGAGCATTCTAATTTCATTCTTTTTCATGTAGCTGCCCAGTTTTCCCAGTACCACTTATTGAAGAGGCTGTCTTTTCTCCATTATATATCTTTGTTTCCTTTGGCATAGATTAGTTGACCATAGGTGTGTGGTTTTATCTCTGGGCTTTCTATCCTGTTCCATTGATCTATGTTTCTGTTTTTGTGCCAGTACCATATTGTCTTGATTACTATAGCTTTGTAGTATGGTCTGAAGTCAGGGAGTTGATTCCTCCAGCTCCGTTTTTTTCCCTCAAGACCGTTTTGGCTATTCGGGGTCTTTTGTGTCTCCATACAAATTTTAAGATTTTTTTGTTCTAGTTCTGTAAAAAATACCGTTGGTAATTTGATAGGGATTGCACTGAACCTCTAGATTGCTTTGGGTAGTATAGTCATTTTCACAATATTGATTCTTCCAATCCAAGAACATGGTATATCTCTCCATCTCTTTGTGTCACTTTTGATTTCTTTCATCAGTGTCCTATAGTTTTCTGAGTACAGGTCTTTTACCTCTTTAGGTAGGTTTATTCTTAGGTATTTTATTCTTTTTGTTGCAGTGGTAAATGGGAGTGTTTCCTTAATTTCTTTTTCATCATTAGTGTATAGGAATGCAAGAGATTTCTGTGCATTAATTTTGTATCCTGCAACTTTACCAAATTCATTGATTAGCTCTAGTAGTTTTCTGGTGGCATCTTTAGGACTCTCTGTGTATAGTATCATGTCATCTGCAAAGAATGACCTTTTTTACTTCTTCTTTTCCAATTTGTATTCCTTTTATATCTTTTTCTTCTCTGATTGCCATGGCTAGGACTTCCAAAACTATGTTGAATAAGAGTGGCGAGAGTGGACATCCTTGTCTGTTCCTGATCTTAGAGGAAATGCTTTCAGTTTTTCACCATTGAGAATCATGTTTCCTGTGGGTTTGTCATATATGGCCTTTATTATGTTGAAGTAGGTGCCCTCTATGCCTACTTTCTGGAGAGTTTTTCTCATAAATGGATGTTGAATTTTGTCATAAGCTTTATCTGCATCTATTGAGATGATCATATGGTTTTTCTCCTTCAATTTGTTAATATGGTGTATCACATTGATTGATTTGCATATATTGAAGAATCCTCCCATCCCTGGGATAAATCCCACTTGATCATGGGGTATGATCCTTTTAATGTGTTGTTGGATATTGTTTGCTAGTACTTTGTTGAGGATTTTTGAATATATTCATCAGTGATATTGGTCTGTAATTTTCTTTTTTTGTGGTATCTCTGTTTGGTTCTGGTATCAGGGTGATGGTGGCTTCAGAGAATGAGTTTGGGAGTGTTCCTTCCTCTGCAATTTTTTGGAAGATATTGAGAAGAATGTGTGTTAGCTCTTCAGAATTCACCTGTGAAGCCATCTGGTCCTGGACTTTTTTTTGTTGGAAGATTTTAAATCACAGTTTCAATTTCATTACTTGTGATTGGTCCTCTCCCTCTTTTTCTTGTTGAGTTTGGCTAATGGTTCATCAATTTTGTTTATCTTCTCAAAGAAAAAGCTTTCAGTTTTATTGATCTTTGCTATTGTTTTCTTTGTTTCTCTTTCATTTATTTCTGCTCTGATCTTTATGATTTCTTTCCTTCTGCTAACTTTGTGTTTTGTTTGTTTTTCTTTCTCTACTTCCTTTAGGTGTAAGGTTAGATTGTTTGAGATTTTTCTTGTTTCTTGATGTAGGTTTGTATTGCTATAAACTTCCCGCTTAAAACTGCTTTTGTTGCATCCCATAGGTTTTGGATCGTCGTGTTTTCATTGTCATTTGTCTCTAGGTATGTTTTGATTTCCTCTTTTATTTCTTCAGTGATCTCTTGGTTATTTAGTAACGTATTGTTTAGCCTCCATTTGTTTGTGTTTTTTACGGTTTTGTCCCTGTAATTGATTTCTAATCTCATAGCTTTGTGGTCAGAAAAGATGCTTGGTATGATTTCAATTTTCTTAAATTTACTGAGGCTTGATTTGTGACCCAAGATGTGATCTATCCTGGAGAATGTTCTGTGTGCACTTGAGAAGACAGTGTAATCTGCTGTTTGTTGATGGAATGTCCTATAAATATCAATTTAGTCTATCTGTTCTATTGTGTCATTTAAATCGTGTGTTTCCTTATTTATTTTCTGTTTGGATGATCTGTCGATTGGCGTAAGTGAGGTTTTAAAGTCCCCAACTCTTACTGTGTTACTGTCGATTTCCTCTTTTATAGCTGTTAACAGTTGCCTTATGTATTGAGGTGCTCCTATGTTGGGTGCACATATATTTATAATTGTTATATCTTCTTCTTGGATTGATCCCCTGATCATTATGTAGTGTCCTTCCTTGTCTCTTGTAACATTCTTTATTTTTAAAGTCTACTTAATCTGATATGAGTATTGCTACTCCAGTTTTCTTTTCATTTCCATTTGCATGGAATATCTTTTTCCATCCCCTCACTTTCAGTCTGTATGTGTCCCTAGGTCTGATGTGGGTCTCTTGTAGACAGCATATATATGGGTCTTGTTTTTGTATCCATTCAGCGAGCCTGTGTCTTTTGGTTGGCGCATTTAATCCGTTCACATTTAAGGTAATTATCGATATGTATGTTCCTACTACAATTTTGTTAATTGTTTTGGGTTTGTTTTTGTCAGTCCTTTTCTTCCCTTGAGTTTCCCACTTAGAGAAGTTCCTTTAGCATTTGTTGTAGAGCTGGTTTGGTGGTGCTGAATTCTCTTAGTTTTTGCTTGTCTGTAAAGCTTTTGATTCCTCCACTGAACCTGAATGAGATCCTTGTCGGGTAGAGTAATCTTGGTTGTAGGTTCTTCCCTTTCATCACTTTAAATATGTCATGCCACTCCTTTCTGGCTTGTAGAGTTTCTGCTGAGAAATCAGCTGTTAACCTTATGGGAGTTCCCTTGTATGTTATTTGTTGTATTTCCCTTGCTGCTCTCAATAATTTTTCTTTGTCTTTAATTTTTGCCAATTTGATTACTATGTGTCTCAGCGTGTTTCTCCTTGGGTTTATCCTGTATGGGACTCTCTGTGCTTCCTTGACTTGGGTGACTATTTCCTTTCTCATGTTAGAGAAGTTTTCAACTATAATCTCTTCAAATATTTTCTCGGGTCCTTTCTCTCTCTCTTCTCCTTCTAGGACATCTATAATGTGAATGTTACTGCATTTAATGTTGTCCCAGAGGTCTCTTATGCTGTCTTCATTTCTTTTCATTCGTTTTTCTTTATTCTGTTCCACAGGAGTGAACTCCACCATTCTGTCTTCCAGCTCACTTATCCATACTTCTGCCTCAGTTATTCTGCTATTGCTTCCTTCAAGCGTAGTTTTCATATGAGTTATTGTATTGTTCATCTCTGTTTGTTTGCTCTTTAATTTTTCTAGGTGTTTGTTAAATATTTCTTGCATCTTCTCCATATTTACCTCCATTCTTTTTCCGAGGTCCTGCACCATCTTCACTATCATTATTCTGAATTCTTTTTCTGGAAGGTTGCCTATCTCAACTTCATTTAGTTGTTTTTCTGGGGTTTTATCTTGTTCCTTCCTCGGATACATAGCCCTCTGCCTTTTCATCTTGTCTATCTTTGAATGTGGTTTTTGCTCCACTGGCTGCAGGGTTGTAGTTCTTCTTGCTTCTGCTGTCTGCCCTCTGGTGGAGGTGGCTATCTAAGAGGCCTGTGCAAGTTTCCTGATGGAAGGGACTGGTGGTGGGTCTATGTACAAGATTTTTTTTTTTTTTTTTGCGGTACGTGGGCCTCTCACTGTTTTGTCCTCTCCCGTTGCGGAGCACAGGCTCTGGACGCACAGGCTCGGCAGCCATGGCTCATGGGCCCAGCTGCTCTGTGGCATGTGGCATGTGGGATCTTCCCGTACCGGGGCACGAACCCATGTCCCCTGCATCAGCAGGCGGACTCTCAACCACTGCGCCACCAGGGAAGCCCCAATGTGTACACGATTTTTAAAGCTGCTGATATCTTAATTACAAGTGCATTTTAACAACCCTGCATTTTTTAACTCCCCTGCCACCATGATTACTCATTTTTGACCTCATACTTTACATCTTTTTCTTTTGTGTATCCATTAACTACTTATTGTGGATAAAGATGTATGTGGTTGTATGTGGTTTACTTACTACTTCTACTGGATATTTGCCTTTACCAGTGAGAAATAAAAAGAAGGATGAAGTAAAATTACCTGTTTACAGATGACGTGTTCTTGTATGTAGATAATCCAAAGGAATCTACAAATAACTCTTAGAGCTAATGAACAAGTTCAGCAAGTTTGTAGGATACAAATGTAATATACAGAAATCAACTGTATTTCTATACACTAGCAATGAGCAATCAAAAAGTAATTTTAGAGAAATAAATCCATTTACAATAAAATCAAAAAAGAATACTTAGGAATGGAAATAACAAAAGAAGCACAAAATTTGTACTCTGAAAACTATAAAACATTGTTGAAAAGAATTAAAGAAGAACTAAATACATGAAAAGACATCCATGTTCATTGATCAGAAGATTTAATATTGTTAAAATGGCAGTACTTTACTAATGGATCTAGAAATTCAATCCAATCCCTTTCAAATTCCCTGCTGTTTGTTAAAAATGATAATTGAAGTTGATCCTAAAATTCATGTAGTAACGCAATTGGTCAAAACAATCTTGAAAAAGGACAAATTTGAAGCACTCACATTTTCTGGTTTCTAGGCTTACTACAAAGCCACATTAATCAAGAGAGTGGGGTACTGGCAAAAGGCTAGACATATAGATCAATGGAATGAAATTGAGATTTTATAAATAAACTCTTACATTTATGTTTGATTGAATTTTTAAAATTAATTAATTTATTTCTTTATTTTGGCTGTGCCGGGTCTTAGTTGTGGCATGTGGGACGTTCTTTGTGGCATGCAGGATCTTTAGTTGTGGCATGCAGACTTCTTAGTTGTGGCATGCGAACTCTTAGTTGTCACATGTAGGGTTCTTAGTTGTGACATGCATGCAGGATCTAGTTCCCTGACCAGGGGTCGAACTCAGACCCCCTGCATTAGGAGCGTGGAGTCTTACCCACTGGACCACCTGGGAAGTCCCTAAGGTTGGTTGAATTTTGAGAAGTCTCCCAAGATAATTCCATGGAGAAAGAATATTCTTTTTAACAAATGATGCCGGGACAACTAGACATTGACATACCTCACACCATATACAAAAATTAATCCAAAATGGATCAAAGACCTAACTATCACAGCAAAAAGTATAAAACTCTTAGAATAAAATAAACAGGTGAGAAAATTTATGACATTGGAATAGGCAGTGGTTTCTTAGATATGAAAACAAAAGCATAAGCAAGAAATTTTAAAGAATACATTGGATTTCATAAAAATTAAAAACATTTGTGCTTCAGAAGACAACATCAAGAAACTGTAAAGACAACTTTTGGATTGGGAGAAAAATTTTGCAAACCTTATGTCTGATAAGGATCTTGTATTTAGTATATGTAAAGAACTTTTACAACTCAAAAATAAAAAGAAAAATAACCCAAGTAAAAGTGGGCAAAAGATCATAATAGACATTTGTGTAAAGTAGTTGTACAGATGGCCAATAAACACATGAAAAGCTGCTTGATGTCATTAGCTATCAGGAAAATGAAAATCAAAACCACAGTGGGATCCAATGTAACACCCACTAGGATGACTATAATCAAAATGACTGTCAATAACAATTGCTGGTGTGGATGTGGAGAAATTGGAACCCTCATACATAGCCAGTGGGAATGTAAAATGGTACAACTATATCTATATCTGTATTAGTCAGGATTTTCCAAAGAAACAGAACCAATGGAATGTGTATATCTCTCTATATTTATTATATTTATTATATTATGATTACAGAGGCTGGAAAATCCAAAACCTACAGGGATGGGCAGACATTGTAGTCCAAGTCTGAAGGTCTCTGCTATATAATTCCCTCTTGTTTGGGGAGGTCAGTCACTTGTTCCACCCAGGCCTTCAACCGACTGGATGAGGCCCACCCACATTATGGAGGGTAATCTGCTTTACTCAAAGTCCATCAATTTAAATTTGAATCTCCTCCAAAAAATACCCCCATAGAAACATCCAGAATAATATTTGACCATATATTTCAGCATCATGGCTCAGTCAAGTTGACACATAAATGTTTCACAAAGGCCTATTTTTTCCCAGTTTCTCCTTGGTCCCAGAGACTGGATAACTTTAGGGAATGGCATTATTAATTTGCCTAAAAAGCAGTTCTATATATAGCTTGCTGTGCACAATAAAAGTACCATGGACAGTATGAGCCTGACAGACTAATTAGGCTATTAATAGAGTTAATAATGGGGTGACAAAAATAATTCCTAGTAACAAACTGACATAATATCTACCTCTAGAAGTTTTCTTTTTCCTAAACTTCTAACACAACTAAAGGTTTTAAAATATTATTCATGTTGACATTTCTTTTTAGTAACATTTATATTTTGTGAGTTCCTTGTAGCAGATAGTGTGACTTTTACACTTTTAAAAGTGTTTTGATTTTACATTAACATTGCTTCTTCAACATTCACTAGAGCCCAGAAATGAAAATGTTCCCATCTGCAAAATTATACCTTTGAACACAAGTTAAAGAAACGACTAGAAGCTAGGTCTCCTGGTGCTCAGTCCCATGCTCTATTTAAATGATCTACCTAGCCAGTAGTGTACTAAAAAGATCAAAAATGACTTTCATACCTCAGAGATATCATGAGTTTGGTTCCAGACCACTGTATTAAAGTGAATATTGCAACAAAGCAAGTCACACAAATTTTTTGGTTTCCTAATGCATATAAAAGTTATGTTTACACTATATTGTAGTATATTAAGTGTGCAATAGACATGCCTAAAAAATACATGCATTAAATAAAAAATACATTATTGCTAAAAAATGCTATCATCTAACCTTCAGCAAGTTGTAGTAGTAACATCAAAGATTGCTGATCACAGATCACTGTAACAAATATAATAATAATGAAAAAGTTAGAAATATTGTGAGAATTACCAAAATGTGACACAAAGAAATGAAGTGAGCACATGCTGTTGGAACAATGGTGCCAATAGACTTACTCAATTCAGAGCTGCCACCAACCTTCAATTTGCAAAAAAAAATGCATTATCTGAAAAGTGCTATAAAATGAGGTATGCCTTATATTGAACATAGAAAATATTAACTAGTCAAGAAATTTAGTAGATTTTTAGGTAGAAACTCAATTGGAGGATTTAAATTAAATTAAATTTTATTACTTAAAAATTTTTTACAATATTATTTTATTTCTAAATTATACAATATTTCATTAATTTTATTCAGATTGTATTGTTTTATAAACATACTTAAATTTTATTTTTTATAATTTACAACAGATCCCTAGTAGCAGCACCCCATGCTTGTCTTTTGTAAAGCAGTTTCCCAATTTTTTTTTTTTTTTTTTGCGGTACATGGGCCTCTCACTGTTGTGGCCTCTCCCGTTGCGGAGCACAGGCTCCGGACGCGCAGATTCAGCGGCCATGGCTCACGGGCCCAGCCACTCCGCGGCGTGTGGGATCCTCCCAGACCGGGGCACGAACCCGTGTCCCCTGCATCGGCAGGCGGACTCTCAACCACTGCGCCACCAGGGAAGCCCCAGTTTCCCAATTTTTGAGTTCTTAATGTTAATTTGTACTACAGGGAACTGAAATATGTATTCAGGTATCTTTTTTCCAGGATGGTTATCATGCAATATATTTTTGACACCTTGTATTTCAGAGAATATCAATATGAAGATTTCAAATACATTTAATTTAATTTTTCAGAACCAGCAGGAAAAAGACCAGATTTCCTTGGAGAAGGGACTTTGAAGAACTGGTGGGCCTGGAGATGGGCAAGGAGAGAGAGAAAGAGGGTACATCAGGCATCTGGCTAGGCCTGGAGTGGAGGTGGGACACAGACCAGGATCCCTTACAAGTGATCAAATATGGCTTCCATGAAATGTGAGTAAGTAAGCAGAGGGTAAGTAAGATAGTGCTTAGCAGTTGCCTATACTGAGTCTTGAAATTTCTCTTAGTAATTTCACCTCTGTGAGCATGAAGATTTAACTATTTCTGTTTAACTCTAAACCTGAACTTTCATTTTCAGGGTCTTCAATTTAAGTGTTATTTGGAAATAAAACAGTATTTGAAGACACACTGACTAAAAGTGAAGGGATGGAAAAAGATGTTCCATGCAAATGGAAACCAAAAGAAAGCTAGGGTAGTTATACTCATATCAGACAAAATAGACTTTATTTATTTATTTTAAAATACATTTATTTATATATTTTAAAATAAATTTATTATTTATTTATTTCAAATAAATCTATTTATTTATTTAAAATTTATTTATTTATTTATTTTTGGCTGCATTGAGTCTTCGTTGTGGTGCACGGGCTCCTCATTGTGGTGGCTTCTCTTGTTTGTGGAGCATGGGCTCTAGGCTTGTGGGCTTCAGTAGTTGCAACTCGTGGGCTCAGTAGTTGTGGCTCATGAGCTCTAGAGCGCAGGCTCAGTAGTTGTGGCGCATGGGCTTAGTTGCTCCGTGGCATGTGGGATCTTCCCGGACCAGGGCTCGAACCTGTGTCCCCTGCATTGGCAGGTGGATTCTTAACCACTGTGCCACCAGGGAAGCCCCTATTTATTTATTTTTAAATAAATCTATTTATTTATTTTAAAATAAATCTATTTTTAAATAAATCTATTTATTTTTAAATAAATCTATCTATTTTTAAATAAATTTATTTGTTTATTTATTTTTGGCTGTATTGGGTCTTCATTGCTGTGCATGGGCTTTCTCTAGCTGCGGTGAGTGGGGAGCTACTCTTCATTGTGGTACACGGGCTTCTCATTGCGGTGGCTTCTCTTGTTGCGGAGCACGGGCTCTAGGCACATGGGCTTCAGCAGTTGTGGCACACGGGCTCAGTATTTGTAGTTTACAGGCTCTAGTTGCAGTGCATGGGCTTAGTTGCTCTGCGGCATGTTGGATCTTCCCAGACCAGAGCTAAAACCTGTGTCCCTTGCATTGGCAGGTGGATTCTTAACCACTGCGCCACCAGATAAGTCCCAAAATAGACTTTAAAACAAAGACTGTAATAAGAAAAAAGAGCATTACATAATTGTAAAGGGATCAATTCAATAAGAGGATGTAACATTTGTAAATATTTTTGCACCCAATATGGTAGCTCTAAATATATAAAGCAAATATTAACAGACCTAAAGGGAGAAATAGATAGCAATAGAATAATAGTAGGGAACTTTAATATCCCAATCATATCAATAGATACATCATCTAGACAGAATACCAATAGGAAACATCAGCCTTAAACAACTCATTAGATCATATGAACTTAACAGATATGTACAGAACATTCCATCCAAAAGCAACAGAATAAACATTTTCCTCACGTGCACGGAACATTCAGGAGATCATATTTTGGCCTCAAAACAAGTCTTAACAAATTTATGAAGACTGAAATCATAATGAAGCATCTTTTCTTATCCCTATAATATGAAACTAGAATCAACTACAAGAAGAAAACTAGAAAATTCACAAATATGTGGGGATTAAACAGCATGCTACTGAATAACCAATGGGTCAATAAAGAAATCAAAAGAGAAATTTAAAATTACCTTGGGACAAATGAAAATGGAAGTACAACATACCAAAGTTCATGGGATGCAGCAAAAGCAGTTCTAAGAGGGAAGTTCACAGCAATAAACACCTACATGAAGAAATAAGAAAGTTCTCTGAACAACCTAACTTTATACCCAAGGAACTAGAAAAATAAGAACAAATGAAGTCCAAATTTAGAGGAAGGAAGGAAATAACAAAAATCAGATCAGAAATAAATGAAATACAAGAAGTCCCCTACATATGAACCTGCAAGGTGCAAACTTTCAAAGATGTAAACGTGGGTTTGCATGTCCAATCATGTAAGTTAGTTTGAGTGTCTGGTGTACATTGTCATGTGCGTGCATCCTCTACAAATGGTTGTGTTTTTGTGTACTTTACACAGTACAGTAGTACAGTATCTTTATTTCAAGCCCAGATGTCCAGAAGCAAGCGTAAATGCAGCAGTGATGTAGCTGGTACTGCTAAGAAGCGCCAAGCGATAACAATTGAAAGAAAAGTGAATACAACTGAGAGAGTGGAGCAAGGTGAAAAGATGGTAAACATCGCTTGTTCTTATAAAGTGAATCTTTCAACCATTGGCACGATTCTAAAGAACAAGGACAAAGATCATGGAACACGTGAAATCTCCTGTGCTGATGATGTAGACAATAATATTGAAGAAGCCTGGAAAAGTGATGGAGGAGATGGAGAAATTTCTCAGGTTTTGGATCAGGATGAGGATCAGCATCAGCATCAAGACCTGCTCAGCTTAATGCTGACTCAAGAGAAAGCTAAAAGGCTTTATGAAGACTTAAATAAGAAACATGGCGAAAAATCAGAGGGCGCATCTTTTAATGCCATCCGTGGCTGGTTTCATTGGTTTCAGGCTAGAGCCAACCTTCACAACGTAAAAGTCAGTGGCGAGGCAGTGAGTGCAGGTACAGTAGCTGCCTGGGAATTTCGTGAAACACTTTGAGAAATTATTGATGAAGGCACGTATTTACCCAAGCAGGTTTTTAATGTGGATGAGACAGGACTGTACTGGAGGAGGATACCAGACCAAAGTTATATCAGTAAGGAGGAGAACTTGATGCCAGCCTATAAAGCAGCAAAGGATAGGCTAACTCTGTAGTTTGGTGGCAATGCTTCCGGCGATATGAAGCTGAAGCCTCAGTTTATCATTCAGAGAACCCAAGAGCCCTTAGAAACATAGCCAAGAGCTCTCTTCCTGTTATGTGGAAAGTAACCCCAAAGCCTGGGTTACACGGGCCATTTTCCAGGACTGTTTTTTCCACCACTTTATCCCGGAGGTAGAGAAATATTGCTTGGAGAAGGACATCCCATTCAACATTCTTTTGCTGTTCGACAGTACTCCAGGCCACCCCCATTCATGGACGACTTTCATCCCAACACCAAAATGGTGCATCTGCCACCAAAACTACATCGCTCATGCAACCTACGGACTAGGGAGTTATAGCAACTTTGAAGAAATATTATTTTTTTAACATCTTTATTGGAGTATAATTGCTTCACAGTGGTGTGTTAGTTTCTGCTGTATGACAAAGTAAATCAGATATATGTGTCTATATATCCCCATATCTCCTACCTCTTGTGTCACCCTCCCACCCTCCCTATCCCATCCCTCTAGGTGGTCACAAAGCACCAAGCTGACCTTTCTGTGCTATGAGGCTGCTTCCCACTAGCTATCTATTTTACATTTGATACTGTATATGTGTCCATGACACTCTCTCACTTCGTCCCAGCTTACCCTTCCCCCTCCCCATGTCCTTAAGTTCACTCTCTACGTCTGCATCTTTATTCCTGTCCTGCCCCTAGGTTCTTCAGAACAATTTTTTTTCTTTTTTAAGATTCCATATATACGTGTTAGCATTCGGTATTTGTTTTTCTCTGTCTGACTTACTTCACTCTGTATGACAGACTCTAGGTCCATCCACCTCATTACAAATAACTCAATTTCGTTTCGTTTTATGGCTTAGTAATATTCCATTGTATATATGTGCCACGTCTTCTTTATCCATTCATCTGTCGATGGGCACTTAGGTTTCTTCCATGTACTGGCTACTGTAAATAGGACTGCAGTGAATGTTGTGGTACATGACTGTTACTGAATTATGGTTTTCTCAGGGTATATGCCCAGTAGTGGGATTGCTGGGTCATATGGTAGTTCTATCTTTAGTATTTTAAGGAACCTACATACTATTCTCCATAGTGGCTTTATCAATTTACATTCCCACCAACAGTGCAAGAGGGTTCCCTTTTCTACACACCCTCTCCAGCATTTATTGTTTGTAGATTTTTTGATGATGGCCATTCTGACTGGTGTGAGGTGATACCTCATTGTAGTTTTCATTTGCATTTCTCTAATGATTAGTGACGTTGACCATCCTTTCATGTGTTTATTGGCAATCTGTATATCTTCTTTGGAGAAATGTCTATTTAGGTCTTCTGCCCATTTTTGAGTTGGGTTGCTTGTTTTTTTGATAGTGAGCTGCATGAGCTGCTTGTATATTTTGGAGATTAATCCTTTGTCACTTGCTTTGTTTGCAAATATTTTCTGCCATTCTGAGGGTTGTCTTTTCGTCTTGTTTATGCTTTCCTTTGCTGTGCAAAAGCTTTTAAGTTTCATTAGGTCCCATTTGGTTATTTTTTGCTTTTATTTCCATTTCTCTAGGAGGTGGGTCAAAAAGGATCTTGCTGTGATTTATGTCATAGAGTGTTCTGCCTATGTTTTCCTCGAAGAGTTTTATAGTGTCTGGCCTTACATTTATGTCTTTAATCCACTTTGAGTTTATTCTTGTGTATGGTGTTAGGGAGTGCTCTAATTTCATTCTTTTAAATGTAGCTGTCCAGTTTTCCCAGCACCACTTATTGAAGAGGCTGTCTTTTCTCCATTGTATATTCTTGCCTCCTTTATCAAAGATAAGGTGACCATATGTACGTGTGTTTATCTCTGGGCTTTCCATTTTTCTTTCTCGAGATTGCTTTGGCTATTCAGGGTCTTTTGTGTTTCCATACAAATTGTGAGATTTTTTGTTCGAATTCTGTGGAAAATGCCACTGGTAGTTTGATAGGGATTGCATTGAATCTGTAGATTGCTTTGGGTAGTATAGTCATTTCCATAATGTTGATTCTTCCAATCCAGGAGCATGGTATATCTCTCCATCTATTTGTGTCATCTTTAATTTCTTTCATCAGTGTCTTATAGTTTTCTGCGTACAGGTGTTTTGTCTCCCTAGTAGGTTAGTAGGTTTATTCCTAGGTATTTTATTCTTTTTATTGCAGTGGTAAATGGGAATGTTTCCTTAATTTCTCTTTCAGATTTTTCATTATTAATGTATAGGAATGCAAGAGATTTCTGTGCATTAATTTTATATCCTGTAACTTTAGCACATTCATTGATTAGCTCTAGTAGCTTTCTGGTGCCATCTTTAGGATTCTCTATGTGTAGTATCATGTCATCTGAAAACAGAGACAGTTTTACTTCTCCTTTTCCAATTAGGATTCCTTTAATATTCTTTTTTTTTTTTTTTTTTTTCTTTAAACCCCACATTTGTTTATTTATTTATTTTTGGCTGTGTTGGGTCTTCGTTTCTGTGCGAGGGCTTTCTCTAGTTGTGGCAAGCGGGGGCCACTCTTCATCGCGGTGTGCGGGCCTCTCACTATCGCAGCCTCTCTTGTTGCGGAGCAGAGGCTCCAGACGCGCAGGCTCAGTAGTTGTGGCTCACGGGCCCAGTTGCTCCGCGGCATGTGGGATCCTCCCAGACCAGGGCTCGAACCCGTGTCCCCTGCATTAGCAGGCAGATTCTCAACCACTGCGCCACCAGGGAAGCCCAGGATTCCTTTATTTCTTTTTCTTCTCTGATTGTTGTGGCTAAAACTTCCAAAACTATGTTGAATAACAGTGGTGAAAGTGGGCAACGTTGTCTTTTTCCTGATCTTAGTGGAAATGGTTTCAGTTTTTCACAATTGATAATGATGTTGGCTGTGGGTTTGTCATATATGGCCTTTATTATGTTGAGGAAAGTTCCTTCTATGCCTTTGTCCTGGAGGGTTTTTATCATAAATGTGTGTTGAATTTTGTCAGAAGCTTTTTCTGCATCTATTGAGATGATCATATGGTTTTTCTCCAATTTGTTAATATTGTTTATCACATTGACTGATTTGTGTATATTGAACAATACTTTATCCTGGGATAAACCGCAGTTGATAATGGTGTATGATCCTTTTAATGTGCTGTTGGATTCTGTTTGCTAGTATTTTGTTGAGGATTTTTGCATCTATGTTCATCAGTGATATTGGCCTATAGTTTTCTTTTTTTGTGACATCTTTGTCTGCTTTTGGTATCAGGGTGGTGTTGGCCTCATAAAATGAGTTTGGGCGTGTTCCTCCCTGTGCTATATTTTGGAAGAGTTTGAGAAGAATAGGTGTTAGATCTTCTCTAAATGTTTGATAGAATTCGCCTGTGAAGGCCTCTGGTCTTGGGCTTTTGTTTGTTGGGAGATTTTTAATCACAGTTTCAATTTCGGTGCTTGTGATTTGTCTGTTTATATATTTTCTATTTCTTCCTGATTCAGTCTCGGAAGGTTGTGCTTTTCTAAGAATTTGTCCATTTCTTCCAGGTTGTCCAGTTTATTGGTATATAGTTGCTTGTAGTAATCTCTCATGATCCTTTGTATTTCTGCAGTGTCTGTTGTTACTTCTCCTTTTTCATTTTTAATTCTATTGATTTGATTCATCTCCCTTTTTTCTTGATGAGTCTGGCTAAAGGTTTACCAATTTTGTTTATCTTCTCAAAGAACCAGCTTTTACTTTTATTGATCTTTGCTATCATTTCCTTCATTTCTTTTTCATTTATTTCTGATCTGAACTTTACGATTTCTTTCCTTCTGCTAACTTTGGGGGTTTTTATTCTTCTTTCTCTAATTGCTTTAGGTGTAAGTTTAGGTTGTTTATTTGAGATTTTTCTTGTTTCTTGATGTAGGATTGGGTTGCTATAAATTTCCCTCTTAGAACTGCTTTTGCTGCATCCCATAGGTTTTGGGTTGTCATCTTTTCATTGTCATTTGTTTCTAGGTATGTTTTGATTTCCTTTTTGATTTCTTCAGTGATCTCTTGGTTATTTAGTAGTGTATTGTTTAGCCTCCATGTGTTTGTACTTTTTACAGATTTTTTCCTGTAATTGATACCTAGTCTTATAGCGTTGTGGTCAGAAAAGATACTTGATATGATTTCAATTTTCTTAGATTTACCAAGGCTTGATTTGTGACTGAAGTTATGATCTATCCTGGAGAATGTTCCATGAGCACTTGAGAAGGAAGTGTTTTCTGTTGTTTTTGGATGGAATGTCCTGTAAACATCAATTTAGTCCATCTTGTTTAATTTATCATTTAAAGCTTGTGTTTCCTTATTTATTTTCACTTTGCCTGCTCTGTTCACTGGTGAAAGTGGGGTGTTAAAGTCCCCTACTATTGTTGTGTTACTGTCAATTTCTGCTTTCATGGCTGTTAGCATTTGCCTTATGTATTGAGGTGCTCCTATGTTGGGTGCATAAGTATGTACAATTGTTATATCTTCTTCTTGAATTGATCCCTTGATTATTATGTAGTGTCCTTCTTTGTCTCTTGTAACAGTCTTTATTTTAAAGTCTATTTTGTCTGATATGAGAATTGCTACTCTAGCTTTCTTTTGATTTCCATTTGCATGGAATATCTTTTTCCATTCCCTCACTTTCAGTCTGTATATGTCCCTAGGTCTGAAGTGGGTTTCTTGTAGAAAGCATATATATGGGTCTTGTTTTTGTATCCATTCAGCCAGTCTATGTCTTTTGGTTGGATGATTAATCCATTTACATTTAAGGTAATTATCGATATGTATGTTCCTATTACCATTTTCTTAATTGCTTTGGGTTTGTTATTGTAGGTCTTTTCCTTCTCTTGTGTTTCCTGCCTTTAGCATTTGTTGTAAAGCTGGTTTGGTGGTGCTGGATTCTCTTAGCTTTTGCTTGTCTGTAAAGATTTTAATATCTCCGTCAAATCTGAATGAGATCCTTGCTGGGTAGGGTAATCTTGGTTGTAGGTTTTTCCCTTTCATCTCTTTAAATTTGTCCTGCAACTCCCTTTTGCCTTGCAGAGTTTCTGCTGAGAAATCAGCTGTTAACCTTATGGTGATTCCCTTGTATGTTACTTGTTGCTTTCCCTTGCTCCTTTTAATATTTTTCTTTGTATTTAATTTTTGATAGTTTGATTAATATGTATCTTGGTGTGTTTCTCCTTGGATTTGTCCTGGCTAAGACTCTCTGCGCTTCCGGGAGTTGTTTGACTATTTCCTTTCCTTAGGGAAGTTTTCAACTATAATCTCTTCAAATATTTTCTCTGACCCTTTCTTTTTCTCTTCTTCTTTGGGACCCCTATAATTCAAGTTTTGGTGCATTGAATGTTGTCCCAGAGGTCTCTGAGACTGTCCTCAATTCTTCTCATTCCTTTTTCTTTATTCTGCTCTGTGATAGTTATTCCGACTATTTTATCTTCCAGGTCACTTATCCGTTCTTCTGCCTCAGTTATTCTGCTATATTCCTTCTAGAAAATTTTAAATTTCATTTATTGTGTTGTTCATCATTGTTTGTTTGCTCTTTAGTTCTTCTAGGTCCTTGTTAAATGTTTCTTGTATTTTATCCATTCTGTTTCCAAAGTTTTGGATCATCTCTGCTATCATTACTCTGAATTCTTTTTCAGGTAGAGTGCCTATTTCCTCATCACTTGTTTAGTCTGGTGGGTTTTTACCTTACTCCTTCATCTGCTGTGTATTTCTCTGTCTTCTCATTTTGCTTAACTTACTGTGTTTGGGGTCTTAGTTTCCCAGGCTGCTGGTTCATAGTTCCTGTTATTTTTGGTGTCTGCCCCCAGTGGGTAAGGCTGGTTCAGTGCATTGTGTAGTCTTCCTGGTGGAGGGGACTGGTGCCTGTGTTCTGGTGGATGAGTCTGTATCTTGTCTTTCTGGTAGGCAAGACTGTGTCCTGTGGTGTGTTTTGGGGTATCTGTGAACTTATTATGATTTTTGGCAGCCTCTCTGCTAATGGGTGGTGTTGTGTTCCTGTCTTGCTAGTTGTTTGGTATGAGGTGTCCAGCACTGTAGCTTGTTGGTTGTTGAGTGGAGCTGGGTCTCAGCATTTAGAGGGAGATCTCTGGGAGAGCTTTTGCTATTTGATATTACATGGGGCCGGGAGGTCTCTGGTGGTCCAATGTCCTGAATTCAGCTCTCCCACCTAAGAGGTTCAGGTGTGACACCCGGCCAGAATACCAAGACCCTGTCAGCCACATGGCTCAGAAGAAAAGAGAGAAAAAATAAAAAGAAAGAAAAATAAATAAATAAAATAAAGTTATTAAAATAAAAATATTATTTAAAAAATTAAAAGTATAAAAAATAAAGAAAAAGAAAGAGAGCAACCAAACAAATAAACAAATCCACCTATTATAACACGCACTAAAAACTGTACTAGAAAACAAAACAAAACAAAGAAATGGACAGAAACAACCCTAGGACAAATGGTAAAAGCAAAGCTTTTGGGAAGTCTGAGGTTTTCTGCCAACTTTCAGTAGGTGTTCTGTAGGAGTTGTTCCACTTGTAGATGTATTTTTGAAATATTTTGGGGGAGGAAGGTGATCTCCACATCTTGCTTCTCCACCATCTGGAAGGTCCTCCAAGAAATATTATTTACATCACACTTTTCATCAGGCAGTAAAGGTGAGTGCCAAATCAGGAACAGCCTTGTGACAATTTTGGAAGGATTGTAATATCTACAAGGCCATAAAAACATTGATTCTGCTTGGAGTGAGGTTACAGCTGTCACCATGAATGGGGTTTGGAAGAACCTTTGCCTGAAGTTTGTTCATGATTTTTGTGGATTTGAGAAGGTGGATGAAGAGTCCAAAGAGGTCTTCAGCAACTTAGTGACCCTCAGCAAGAAGCTGGAGCTAGATCTGCAAGAGGATGGCTTTGTTGAACTCCATGCTGTGTAACATGAGGAGCTTACTAATGAAGACCTGATAGAATTGGAGGCCCAGAGAAAGGACAAAGAGAGTGAAGAAGAAGAAGAAGTAACTGAAGAACTGAAGAGAGTCACGACACAGGAAATGGCAAGGGGATTTTCTTTATTTGAGGAGACACTGTTAGTCTTTGAGGCCCAGGACCCAAATGTGGATCGGTACACGAAGGTTGCAGCAGCCGTTCAGAATGGAATCCAGTGCTACAGTGTCATCCATGATGGGAAAAAAAGAGCTACTACCCAGACATCACTGGATCATTTTTTCAAGAAGGTAAATAGAATTGAATCCAGCAAGGAACCAGAACCTGTGCCATCAACTTCAGGTGTGAGTGAAATTGCAGCTTGCCTTCCATCTCCCATTGCTGACAATCCTTCAGCTCAACCATCTCCCACGTCCTCTCCCTCTTCCAGTCAGTAACGCTTCTTGCCTGTTCACTCGAATGCCAACCCCTGTATGCCAGCTCTTGTACTGTACCACTGTACTTTTCAAGATACTGTACTGTAAGATTAAAAATGTTTTCTTTATTTTTTGTTTGTTTTTTATGTATTATTTGTGTGAAAAGTATGACAAACCTATTACAGTATAGTACTATATAGCCAGTTATCTTAGTTGGGTACCTAGGCTAATTTTGTTGGACTTACAAAGAAATTGGACTTACAAATGCACTTTCGGAATGAAACTCATTCATATATAGGCAACTTACTGTAGAGACTGAAAAGACAATAGAAAAGATTAATGAAAGCAACAGCTGGTTCTTTGAAAAGATAAACAAAATTGACAAGCCTTTAGCTAGACTCATCAAGAAAAAAGAGAGAGGACTCAAATAAATAAAATCAGAAATGAAAGATAAGACATTACAACTGGTAACAAAGAAATACAAAGTATTTTAAGTGACTACTATGAACAATTATACACCAACAAATTTGACAACCTAGAAGAAATGGATAAATTTCTAGAAACATACAACCTTCCAAGACTGAATCATGAAGAAATAGAAAATCTGAATAGCTTGATTACTAGGATGATTTTGAATCAGTAATCAAAAACTTCCCAAAAAAACAAAATTCCAGGACCAGACAGCTTAACGGATGAATTCTACAAAACATTCAAAGAAGAATTAATACCAATCCTTCTCAAACTCTTCCAAAACACAGAAGATGAGGGAACTCTTCCAAACTCATTTTATGAGACCAGCATTGCCTTAATACCAAAACCAGACAAGGACACCACAAGAAAAGGAAAATACAGGCCAATATCCCTGATGAACATAGATGTGAAAATTCTCAACAAAATTTTAGCAAACCAAATTCAACAATACATTAAAAGGATCATACACCATAATCAAGTGAAATTTATTCCACGGATGCAAGGATGGTCCAGTATCCATAAATCAATCAATGTGATACACCACATTAATAAAAGGAAGGATAAAAATGATCATCAATATATGCAGAAAAAGCATTTGACAAAATTCAACATTGATGTATGATAAAAACTCTCAACAAACTGGTTATAGAGGCAACGTATAGAGGCAACATAATATAGGCCATATATGGTAAGCCCACAGATAACATCATACTCAACAGTGAAAAGCTGAAAGCTTTTCCTCTAAGATCAGGAACAAGACAAGGATGCCCACCTTGCACTTCCATTCAACATAGTGTTGGAAGTCTGAGCCACAGCACTGAGGAGGAAAAAGTAATAAAAAGCATTCAAATTGGAAGGAAAGAAGTAAAACTGTCACTATTTGCAAATGACTTGATATTATATATAAAAAACCATAAAGACTACACCAAAAACCTGTGGGAGCAAATAAAGGAATTCAGTAAAGTTCCAGGATACAAAATCAGTATAAAAAATCAGTTTTGCTTCTATTTATTAATAATGAGCTATTAGAAAAAGGAATGAAGAAGACAATTTTATTTACAATTGCATCAAAAGAGAATAAAATACCTAGGGATAAATTTAACCAGGGGTATGAAAAACCTGTACACTGAAAACTATGACATTGATGAAAGAAATAGAACCAACACTCCTAAAATTTGTATGGTACCACAAAAGATCTTGAATAACTAAAGCAATCTTGAGAAAGGAGAACAAATCTGGAGGCATGATGCTACTTTATTTCAAACTATATTACAAAGCTATAGTAATCAAAACAGATATTACTGGTATTAAAAACAGACACATAGATCAATAAAACAGAATAGAGAACCCCAAAATAAACCATGCATATATGGTCAATTGATTTACAAAAAAGGAGCCAAGAATATACAGTGGGGAAAGGACAGCCTCTTCAAGAAATGGTGTTGGGAAAACTGGACAACCACAAGCAAAAGAATTAAAGTAGACTACTATATGACACCATACATAAAAATTAACTCTTACAGACTTGAACGTAAGACCTAAAACCATAAAACTCTTAAAAGAAAACATAAGCAGTAAGTTCCTTGACATCAGTATTAGTGATGATTTTTTGGATCTGACTTCAAAAGCAAAGGCAACAAAGCAAAAATAAACAAGTGGGAGAACATCAAACTGAAAAGCTTCTGCACAGCAAAGGAAACCATTAATAAAATGAAAAGGCAACCTATGGAATGAGAGAAAATATTTGCAAATCATATATCTGATAAGGGTTAATATCCAAAATATATAAAGAACTCATACAACTCAACATCAAAAAAAACAAAGCAAAACAAAAACAATATGAATTAAAAAATGGGCAGAGGATCTGAACAGACATTTTTCCAAAGAAGACATACCAACAAGTATATGAAAATATGCTCACAACATCATTAATCGTCAAAGCAATGCAAAGCAAAACCACAATGAGATATCACCTCATACCTGTTAGAATGGCTATTATCAAAAAGACAAGAAATAACAGGTGTTGGTGAGGATGTGGAGCAAAAGGAACCCTTGTGCCCTATTGGTGGGAACGTGAATTGGTGCAGCCATTATGGAAAACACTATGGAGGTTCCTCATGACCCAGCAATTTCATTTCCGGGTATTTGTCCAAAGAAAACAAAACTACTAATTTGAAAAGATATATGCACTCCAGTGTTCATTGTAGCATTATTTACAATAGCCAAGATACAGAAGCAACCTAAGTGTCCTTTGATAGATGAATGGATAAAGAAGATGTGCTTTTTTTTTTTTTTTTTTTTTTTTTTTTTATGCGTTACGCGGGCCTCTCACTGTTGTGGCCTCTCCCGTTGCGGAGGACAGGCTCCGGACGCGCAGGCTCAGCGGCCATGGCTCACGGGCCCAGCCGCTCCGCGGCACGTGGGATCCTCCCAGACCGGGGCACGAACCCGTGTCCCCTGCATCGGCAGGCGGACTCTCAACCGCTGCGCCACCAGGGAAGCCCGAAGATGTGCTTTATATATACAATTGAATACTATTCAGATGTAAAAAAAAGAATGAAATCTCGCCATTTACGGCAACATGGATGAATCTAGAGGGTATTGTGCTAAGTGAAATAAGTCAGACGGTGAAAGACAAATACTATATGATCTCACGTATATGCGGAATATAAAACAAACAAGCTCATAGGTACAGAGAACAGATTGGTGGTTGCCTGAAGCAGGAAGTGTGGAATGGGTAAAATGGGTGAAAAGGGGGTGGTCAGAGGGTACAAACTTCCAGTTATAAAATACATGTCATGGGGATTTACTGTACAATATGATGCCTATAGTTAATAATACTGTATTACATGTTTGAAAGTTGCTAAGAGAGTAGATGTTTAAAAGCCCTCATCAGAAGAAGAAAAAGAAAATTTTTAACTATGTATGGGGACAGATGTTAATTGGACTTATTGTAGTGATCATTTTGTGATATATACTAATATCATCTCATTATGTTATATACCTGAAACTAATATAATGTTATATGTTAATTAGACCTCAATCAAAACAAAACAAAACAAACCAGTATTTAATTTTATTAAGCACACACACATATATATAAATTAAGTTTTCAATAACACAACCTATCCTTACTTTCAGTTCCATCTTTTTTTTGGCCGCCCAATGAGTGTGCAATGAATGAATACAGAGGCTAAAAGCAAAGCTAGGGATGGAGAATAAACCATTCTCAGTGCATGGAGCATGATTGACGGAAGTGGGCAAATAGTTACCAACAATTGCAAAACCAACCAATACAAGGAAGAGGACTTCTGAGTAGAGGAAATGGCAGTTACACGGAGAAATGGCTTGTGAACTGAGTGTCAGAGTGTCCAGCAAAATGATCCTACAAGGCAAGCAGCCCTTTAAGGCACCTACCAAGTATAGAACAGGGGAATGATCTGAATAGAAAATTGGTTTATGTTCTGAGTAAACTAAGGCTCAGAAAGATTATGACTTGCCCAGGGTGTCAGGTAAATTAGCAGACTTGGGAATAGAAACCAAGTCTTCTAGCTCCTGGACTAATGTTCTTTCCATTGTACAACTTTACCTTCTTTAGAGACTAAGAGACGAAGTCATGAAATGCTAGACTCGGACTGTGTTCTATGCAAATCCCTCTTAGCCTACTGAAGTAGCAACTGTTGTGTTTTCTGTCTGATCTCTGACTTGGGGAAGTATGATCTCGACAAGAGAGCTGAGTACTGATAGTAACACAGCAGGTCAAAGCTCATGCTTGTATCTGCTTCCTATTTATCACCTAGCTTGGAAGTAATCACTAATAACAATCCTGGTTGAAAGTGAAAATTCAAGTATATACTTTAGGCCAATGCCTGTCATCTACTTTCTCAGTAAGAATTAATAGCTTCCTTAAATATATATATATATATATATATATATATCTCCATACATAAATTTTTTAAACTCCTGTAGCTTTATTACCATCTGTACCTATCATCAGAAGCTATTCTCGTACTATCTTGAATCATTTCTTCCGTTGCCATCTTGAACAGATATTTATTTATTTTAGCTATTTAAACATTTTCAACTTTAAAATTTTCATTAGTTTAAGACATCTCAACAAGTGTTTTAACTCATGATGTCAGAAACTGCATTTTGTGTCCCACTCCGTGATGAGTATGCAGTTAGGCATGTGTTGTGTGTTTATTGAATAAGTGGAGACTTAAAAGTGGAATTTATTGAAGTTTCTAAATTCATTTTGTAGTAGTATTAGAATCAGATATCCCAAATCCAATTTTTTTTTAAATGAAGAGTCTGCATCAATTAAGAGGATCCAGAAAGTATCTATTTCTTATTCATCTTTATCATCCTGATATCTGACACTTGACACAGAGTTGAGTCCATGGTATGTTTTAGGGAGAAGGTTGTTGAATAAATGAATAACCATCTTACCCTTCTCATGTCTTCTCTTCACTGGACATGTATCATCTCGTCAGCATCATTTTTACCTTCACTGTGCACCAGCCAGAAGTTTTTGACAGGGGATTGACCCCATTGCTATAATTCCATCCACCTTACTACACTGAATTGTTCAGGTAATCCAAACCTAAGCCAATCTGATTCAGGAAGGGGCAAGTAACCAATTCAGGCTAGCGAATGGGGACCTCTGTTTCAGAAGGTTTCTCATTCTTTTGAGAGAACAGTGGAAAGTCAGCTGTCGCTTTCCTTCTGAATAGAGTAGAATACAGAGGAAGCTTGAAACTCCTACAGCCATTTCATCACCAGGAAGGAAGCAAGCATTAAGATGAAGCTGACATCATACATGTCAAAGCAGAGGGATGGAATAAAAGAAAATCCTTGATGACATTGTTGAGTCTATATCAAGTGATACCCATCAAACTATCCTTGCATCTGGACCAGGCAGATCCAGATCTAGGTTTCGAGTGGCTTGAAGCTTATACAATTTTGAGAGTTCTCTTGAAGAAAAGGAATACAAGATTACAAATGCAGAATTAGGTACAAACGTGAATATTTAATTAGAATGAGAAAAGAAATCACACCAATCACAAATGTTGAAAAGCTGACAAATATCACAAATATTCCCAAATCTAAAAGAACAATATTTTTGTCTTATTACCTGTCTGACACACCTCTATGGAACTTTTTCCTCCTACTTTTTGGGATCCACTTTCTTTGATATCCTTTTCATAAGACAATGTGCTCTTCATAAGACAGTTACATTAGAGATATTTTGTAATCTTGGAGAGAATCCAGTGTTGATCAAAATTGGTTTTGTTTTGTTTCAATAACTTAAAAGAGTTTATTTTGGTTTTATACCATATATATTTTTTTGGCCATGCCTAGCTTGTGGGATCTCAGTTCCCTGACCAGGGATTGAACCTGGACCATGGCAGTGAAAGCCCAAAATCCTAACCCCTAGGCCACCAGGGAACTCCCTATACCATATTTGTAATGACACACAAATTGTGCAGGTTTGTCAAATTTGGGAATCCCTCTATCACATTTCATACATGATTTATAAGATTTCAGGATATTTCAAGTTTTCTTGAGCAACGATACTCTTAAATTGTAAATCTCAAAGTGTAAAACTTAGTGCACTTGGAGTTGATCACATATAATTTCCAATTGTCCTCAATGTCATCTTTGTAGTGGCAGATTATGAATTTTATCTTATCCTCATTGATATCAGAATCTTGGGGGGCTTGCATATGTGTGGCTTCCCTCACTTCTGTTTATAGTACTGCTCTGATTTGGGCCATGTAAGCACAGGGATTCTGATCAATTCTTTCTCAGATGATTCCCATCAAAAAGAAAAAAAAGAGCCTGGCATGGCACCTTTTAAATTATATACGCTGCATCATCAAGTATATACCTGACAGGAGAGAGTTTCTGTCTTGACTAGGTATCTGCTTACGCTTTCATTCCTCTGATGGTCTGATCAACGAGGTGGTTCCCCTGTCATGAGTCAGCTCAGTTGTTCATTCATCAGTGCTGGATTGACTGGCCACTCATTGTCTGCTGACTGGTGGTTGCCTGCTATCAGCTGGGGCAACAGGGATGATTAGGACCGTGTCTCTCATCTTCCAGGAAGCTTGCTTGGGCTTCTTCATGGGGCAATCTCATTTCCAAGAGCCATAAGAGAGAGCAAGCTCTAATGCACAAGCAGTTTTCAAGTCTGCTTTCTTCTCGGATAGGACCACAAGAGCCTCACAAACCCTTTCCAATACTTGAGCCCTGCTCTGCTGCAGCCTGAAGCTGTTCTCCCTGAGTCCTAACTCCCATCCAAAAGGTGCATTACAGTAACTAGGTGGAGGGATATGAATTTAAAGGATCTCTAATGATGGAGCCAAATTTGAAAATATAAATCAGTTTTCAGTCAGAATACATAATTTACACACATATACATTTTTTAAACAAATTTATTTATTTACTTATTTTTGGCTTCATTGGGTCTTCATTGCTGCATGTGGGCTTCTCATTGGTGACTTCTCTTGTTGCGAAGCATGGGCTCTATGTGTGCAGGCTTCAGTAGTTGTGGCACGTGGGCTCAGTAGTTGTGGCTCGCGGACTCTAGAGCTCGGGCTCAGTAGTTGTGGCTCACGGGCTTAGTTGCTCCGTGGCACGTGGGATCGTTCCGGACCAGGGCTCGAACCTGTGTCCCCTGCATTGGCAGGCGGATTCTTAACCACTATCCCACCAGGGAAGCCCTACACTTCTTTTTTTAAACCATTTTTCAAATTGAAGTATAGTTAATTTACAGTGTTGATTTAGTTTCAGGTGTACAGCAAAGTGATTCAGTTATACATATATATATTCTTTTTCAGATTATTTTCCATTATAAATTAATGTAATATATTGAATATATTTCCCATGCTATATAGTAGGTCCTTGTTGTTTATCTGTTTTGTACATAGTAATGTGTATGTGTTAATCTCAAACTCCTTATTTATCTACCTCCTCTCTCCCACTATCTATCCTCTTTGGTAACCATAGTTTGTTTTCTGTGTCTGTGAGTCTATTTCTGTTTTGTAAATAAGTTCATTTGTATCATTCTTTTAGATTCCACATTTAACTGATATCGTATAATATTTGTCTTTCTCCATCTGACTTACTTCACTTAGTATGATAATCTCTAAGTCCATCCATGTTGCTGTAAATGGCATTACTTCATTCTTTTTTATGGCTGAGTAATATTCCACTATATATATATATATATATATATATATATATATATATATATATACACACACACACACACACACCATATCTTCTTTATGCATTCATATGTTGATGGGCATTTAGGTTGCTTCCATCTCTTGGCTATTGTAAATAGTGCTGCTATGAACATTGGGGTGCATGTATCTTTTCAAATTAGAGTTTTCTCTGGATATACACCCAGGAGTAGGATTGCAGGATCATATGGTAACTCTGTTTTTGGTTTTTAAGGAAACTTCATACTGTTCTCCATAGTGCTGAACCAATTTACATTCCCACCAACAGTGTAGGAGGGTTCCCTTTACTCCTCACCCTCTCCAGCATTTATCATTTGTAGAGGTTTTTGTTTTTTAATTAATTAATTTATTTTTTGGCTGCATTGGGTTTTTGTTGCTGTGCATTGGCATTTCCTAGTTGCGGCAAGCAGGGGCTACTCTTCAATGCGGTGCACAGGCTTCTCATTGCGGTGGCTTCTCTTGTTGTGGAGCACAAGCTCTAGGTGCACAGGCTTCAGTAGTTGTGGCTCATGGGCTCTAGAGCACAGGCTCAGTAGTTGTGGCACATGGGCTTAGTTGCTCCACTGCATGTGGGATCTTCCCGGACCAGGGCTCGAACCCATGTCCCCTGCACTGGCAGGTGGATTCTTAACCACTGCACCATCAGGAAAGTCCTGTTTGTAGAGTTTTTAATGATGGCCATTCTGACTGGTGTGAGGTGATACCTCATTGTAGTTTTGATTTACATTTCTCTAATAATTAGTGATATTGAGCATCGTTTCATGTGCTTGTTGGCCATCAGTATGTCTTATTTGGAAAAAATTCTATTTAGATCTTCTGCCCATTTTTTGATTGGGTTGTTTACTTTTTTGATATTAAGCTATGTGGGCTGTTCGTATATTTTGGAAATTAATCCCTTGTTGGAAGCATTGTTGGCAAATATTTTCTCCTAGTGCATAGGTTGTCTTTTTATTTTATTTAATTTATTTTTTTGCGGTATGAGGGCCTCTCACTGTTGTGGCTTCTCCCATTGCAGAGCACAGGCTCCAGACATGCAGGCTCAGTGGCCATGGCTCACGGGCCCAGCCGCTCTGCGGCATGTGGGATCTTCCCGGACTGGGGCACGAACCCGTGTCCCCTGCACCAGCAGGCAGACTCTCCACTGCACCACCAGGGAAGCCCTGTCTTTTTATTTTGTTTATGGTTTCCTTTGCTGTACAAAAGCTTTTAAACTTAATTAGGTCCCATTTGTTTATTTTTGTTTTTATTTCCATTCCTTTAGGAGGGAGATCCAAAAAAAAAATATTACTGCAATTTATGTCAATGAGTGTTCTGCCTATATTTTCCTCTAGGAGTTTTATAGTATCTGGTCTTACATTTAGATCGTTAATCCATTTTGAGTTTATTTTTGTGTGTGGTGTTAGAGAATGTTCTAATTTCATTCTTTTACATGTAGCTGTCCAGTTTTCCCAGCACCACTTATTGAAGGAGCTGTCTTTTCTCCATTGTATATTCTTGCCTCCTTTGTTGTAGATTAATTGACCACAAGTGTGTGGGCTTATTTCTGGGCTTTCTATCCTATTCCACTGATCTATATGCCTGTTTTTGTGCCAGCACCATACTGTTTTGATTACGGTAGCCTTGTAGTAAAGCCTGATGTCAGAGAATGTGATTCCTCCAGCTTTGTTCTTTCTCAAGATTGTTTTGGCAGTTATGGGTCTTTTGCATTTCCATACAAATTTTACAAATTTTTGTTCTAGTTCTATGGAAAATGCCATTGGTAATTTGATAAGGATTGCACTGAATTGATAGATTGCCTTGGGTAGTATGGTCACTTTAACAATATCGATTCTCCCAATCCAAGAATACAGTATATCTTTTCATCTGTTTGTGTTGTCTTCAGTTTCTTTCATCAATGTCTTATACGTTTTAGAGTACAAGTATTTTGCCTCCTTAGGTAGGTTTATTCCTAGATATTTTATTCTTTTTGATGCGATGGTAAATGGGATTGTTTCTTTCATTTCTCTTTCTGATCTTTCATTTTTAGTTTATATAAATGCAAGATTTCTCTGTATTAATTTTGTATACAGCAACTTTACCAAATTCACTGGTAAATTCAGTCATTTACCGATGAGCTCTAGTAATTTTCTGGTAGCATCTTTAGGATTTTTCTATGTATAGCATCATGTCATCTTCAAACAGTGACAGTTATACTTCTTCTTTTCCAATTTGGATTCCTTTTATTTCTTTTTCTTCTCTGATTGCTGTGGTTAGGACTTCCAGAACTATGTTGAATAAAAGTGGTGAGAGTGGGCATTCTTCTTTTTTTTCTTTTTATTTATTTATTTTTAATTTTTGAATTTTATTTTACTTACTTTTTTACACAGAGTGGCCATTCTTGTTCCAGATCTTAGAGGAAATACTTTCAGCTTTTCACCATTGAGTATGATGTTAGCTGTGGGTTTGTCATATATGTCCTTTATTATGTTGAGATATGTTCCCTATATGCCCACTTTCTGTAGAGTTTTTATCATAAATGGATGTTGAATTTTATCAAAGGCTTTTTCTGTATTTATTGAGATGATCATATGGTTTTTATTCTTCAATTTGTTAATGTGGTGTATCACCTTGATTGATTTGCAGATATTGAAAAATCCTTGCACCCCTGGAATAAATCCCATTTGATCATGGTGTATGATCCTTTTAATGTATTGTTGGAATCAGTTTGCTAGTATCTTGTTGAGGAGTTTTGTATCTATGTTCATCAGTGATATTGGGCTGTAGTTCTCTTTTTTTGTGACATCGTTTTCTGGCTTTCATATCAGGGTGATGGTCGCCTCTTAGAATGAGTTTGGGAGTGTTCCTTCCTCTGCAACTATTTGGAATAGTTTGAGAAGGATAGGTGTTAACTGTTCTCTGAATGTTTGATAGAATTCACCTGTGAAGTCATCTGGTCCTAGACTTTTGTTTGTTGGAAATTTTTAAATTACTGATTCAATTTCAGTACTGGTAATTGGTCTGTTCGTATTTTCTATTGCTTCCTGGTTCAGTCTTGGGAGATTATACCTTTTTAGGAATTTGTCCATTTCTTCTAGGTTGTCCATTTTATTGGCATCCATTTCTTCTAGGTTGTCCATTTTACTGGCGTATAGTTGCTCATAGTAGTCTCTTATGATCCTTTGTATTTCTGTGGTGTCAGTTGTAACTTCTCCTTTTTTATTCCTGATTTTATTGATTTGGGCCCTCTCCCTTTTTGATGAGTACAGCTAAAGGTTTATCAATTTTGTTTATCTTTTCAAAGAAGCAGCTGTTAGTTTCATTGATCTTTTCTATTGTTTTTTAGTCTCTATTTCATTTATTTCTGTTCTGATCTTTATGATTTCTTTCCTTCTACTAACTTTGGGTTTTGTTTGTTCTTTCTCTAGTTGCTTTAGGTGTAAGATTAGGTTGTTTATTTGAGATTTTTCTGTTTCCTGAGATAAACTCTTATCACTATGAACTTCCTTCGTTTTTAGTTTTTGGCTGTGCTGCGTGGCTTGTGGGATCTTAGTTTCCTGACCAGAGATTGAACCTGGGCCCTCAGCGGTGAAAGCACAGAGTCCTAACCACTGCACTGCCAGGGAATTCCCTATAAGCTTCCCTCTTAGAACTGCTTTAGCTGTGTCCCATAGGTTTTGGATTGTCATGTTTTCATTTTCATTTGTCTCTAGGTATTTTTAAATTTCCTGTTGATTTCTTCAGTTATCCATTGGTTGTTTAGTAGCATATTGTTTCACCTTTCTAGGTGAAAGGTGCACTTGATGAATAAAACTCTGCTACTGCGAAAAATACAAGAATGGTTTATATGCCAGCATCCTTAAAAGCCTGGAGAATATATCCATTTAAGGACTATCTATCCAAGGATTAGATCAAATCTTAGTATTTGGTTTAGCTCTTATTTTATAAATAATGCAGATTTGACTTCCTTCTTATAGGTTGCTGGAAGTACAAGTAACAGTCACAATCATTTAAGAGAATAGATTAATTACTCCTAACCATTTAATTGTATTAATTCCTAGGAAAGGAATACTACAAGAGTCAGCCAAAATGGGCTTCAGCTTCCAGGGCCTTCACCACAGAGTCAGTTGCTTGCCTTGCACTGCCCTCTTCCTGTCATCTCTGTATACCTTGAGGGGTGGTATTCAGAGAATCCCTCATTGAGAAAATTTAAATATAGACAGTATATTAGATGATACTATTAAATTTATGTCAGTTTTCTTAGATGTGATAATGCTATTGTGATTATGTAAATGAATGTTCTTATTCTTAGATGAGGCATGGGGAATATTTAGGGGTGAAATTTTCTGATGTGTGCAACTTGCTTTCAAAAAAACATAAACGGAGGGGGCGGGGAAGAGAGAGAGAATGGCAGGGGGCAGGGGAGACAGGCAAATGCCGGAAAAGTTAACAATGATTTGATCTCAGTGAAGAGTGCATGGCTATTAATTGTACTACTTTTTGCATTTTTTGGACAGTTTGAAAAATTTCAAAATAAATGTTGTGAAAAAAATTATAAAAAGAATATGTAGTCCCTGACCTCTGGTGACTCTAGAAGTTTCTTTGAATTACTTCCCTATATTCTTCAGAACTGGAAGACTGACACTCATAAAAGCCTTTACACCAGGCATCTGGTGATCCAACATTAGTTAGTTCAGGCATTTTACTTCTAAAAACTGGAAAATAAAGGGGCAAGAGAGTCAGCGATAGACAGGACTCTGGGTAGCAGAGGGCGATCCTGGGAAGGCTGTTTCATAGGTTCACTGGTCTCACAGGTGGACGTGGGAGGTGATGTTTAAGCACAAAGAATTATCCAAAGACGTAAGCTGTTTAGGAGGTTAATATATTTCTCTTTTCTATATTTTGCTGCATCATTAATTATCACTTTGGTCGGAGAACCCAATCTGTCTTCCTGGTTTCAAAGAGCAACCTGTCATATCTAAAAGCAGGAAGTGCCATCCTAGGAGTTTCCGATAGGAGAGACAGGGAGTGTGTGTGTGTGCATGCACGTGCGCACATGTGTGCACATGCATGAACATTTGTCAGACATTTGAAACAAGTGGAGACTGCTTCAAGGGAGTGGGTGAAATCACTGTTTCCTAAACTATGTTTCCATTTTTTTTAAAAAGGATTTTTTGATCAAATAAGTTTGGAAACACTGCATATTATATTATCTTTTTCAGATTCAAAGCGCATTAGTTTATTAAAGATTCTAAGAAGAATTTAGTACAAGATTTTCCAAACTCACCAGGATATCTATGTAACATTATGCTACAGGCACAATTATGCAAGTAGGAGAGCAACTGAAAACAATAATACAGTAATGTTTTCTAAGAAATTCTATTCTTTTAAATAAAAATCTAGAAATAATCATCTTCTTAGAAGCAGGCTTTGTACAGACTACATTATGTAAAGTACAGGAAGGAATGGCCATTTAGAGTTCTGGGAGCCAATGCGACTCTTCAACGAAAGTGAGGCATTTAAAAATAATGATATATCTGACTTAAGAATGTACACTTGTGCACATTTCAAGACGCACATATTTTAGAAGTCAAAGTATACCTCTGTTATTTTCCATTGGTAAATATTCCTAATCTTACTGGCATTGACATGCTAATTTCATTCTTTAACACTTTTCTTTCTGCTATTTTCTCCCACTCCGTTATTGCTCCCAACTTTCCCTTTTTCAATGTAAGAATTTAATCTTACTAGTAATGTCACTTTAATATGTTCATGAAATCACCTAATAATTCAGCATTTTTTCCCACTGAATTGAACTACCAAATGTTTGTACATCCATTCATCATTGCTTATTAACCTTGAATAGAACCACGTGATGGGAAATGTCAGGAATTTTCTTGGCATTCAAACCTATTTACGCTCTGCTCTCACCTTGCTTTGCCCCTTTCCTGCTATTCTTCTCCATGAACCTCTTTTGCACTCAAACTGGGCTACTTGGCATTCTTAAAAATGCAGTATTTTCTCCCTTTCTGCCTTTGCTAATGCAATTTTCTCCTGTTTGGAGTGTTCTTCCTCTTCCTCTTTGCCCTTTGCCCTTTGCCCTACCTACTCTTGCATCTTAAGGATCTTTCTCAACCTCCGCCATCTCCTCTTCTGTGTTGTCCTGGACCAGCCCAGTGTGCAAGTACTTCTTCCTCTGACTCTTGTGGAATCTACCAGCCTGTAACACTCAGGAGGCATTCACTTGTTAACTTTTTGTGTGTATTTGCATGATTTCACCATCTAGATTTTGATATTTTGAAGGTAGGGGTTCTATTTTAGACATCTTGGTCTCCCTAACATTGCCTTGGACATAATGAGCACTGACATAATTTGTTGATTAATTTTAAATTGATTTTTATATTTTAAAATAGGCAGGCAAATTGTACTAATGTTTCTCAAAAGGCAACACCCAGAAGAGGCTGTCTGGGATTACTGAAAATACAAGTGTTATCATATACCCTGATTAAATTTTTCAAAGTAATTCAAAGGCATATTTATTGGATGAATGAATGAAAAAAGCAAACACTGAATATTGATTTAGTACATTTGTAATAGAACTATATTGGAGGATGGGGGAAAGAATGTGTGCATCAGTGTGGGGGACACAGAAAGAAAGCAGTATCTTTATCCTCCATAGTAGTGGGAAGTCAATGTATAATTTCTAAAATGCAAAAATGTCAACAAAATAGCAGTGTAAATATATTATTTAGGATAATGAAGGTAAATAACAGAAGAGATAAAAAAGGTGCACAAAATGGTTGCCTCTGTAGACCCTTATCTTTTCCTTTAAGCCTCCCTGGGAGTACATTTCAGGCTCCTGGTTTTAAATAGATACATTTCCAATTCTGAATCTCTTAGTTTTTCTTTCTTTCTATACCTTTAGGATGTGTCCAGCTTAAAACTTAAGTGTAAACAGCTTACAAGTTAATGGTTTAAAAACTGAGCTCACCTCTCTCCCTTCTGTCGTCCTGACAGTTTCCTACAGCTTCTGTATCACTCCCAAGGGCATCATTTGTTGTTCCTTTCCCATCTTTCTCTAGTCATTCAACATATATTTATTGAATGCCTACCATATTTCAGCCACTGTGCTAGACCTTGGACAGTAAGTAGTAGATGAGTGAGCCCTCGTTGACTGCATGATTCTTTCTCCAGTGTTCCTTCAGTGTGCCTGTTTTGTTTCAATTTTTGTGTCTCTTCCCTAAAACAGATTCACAGCTATTGATTCATTGTTCAGGAAGAACATTTAGAATTGTGCATTCTCAGGCTATGAACATAAAATCTTGGCAGTTATCTTGAGGTCAGGCTAGGGAATATGGGTCAGTCAGCACACATCAGTTAACACTATTGGGAAACAATGCGAAGTATATGCTCAGCCACTGTTGGTGGGTCAGATGCATCATGCCCTGAACAACATTTGTATATTTCATTCATTCATTTGACAATTGTTGATTATCTACTGTTTCTAAGAACTGTGAAAGTAATACAATGCATTGGGATCACAACCGAATATAGTACACCATTGCAATTTAAAAAATATATTTCAGCCAGTTGTATGTGTAAGGCAAATAAGCGAACATAATGTCATAAGAGTCTTAATAAAGGTATGGAAGAATTGCAGTGTGACCATGGGGCGAGAAGCAGCCAATCCTACCTATCAGGAAGGGCCAAAGGTGGAGTGAAGTAAATCTCCAAAGAGAAGTAGAGTCTACCAGGAGACACGCGGGACAAGAGGTAGAACGGGCAAAGGCATGAGGCATGAAGGGAGCTTGTTACTTTTGAGCAGCTACAAGCGACAAGCAGGTGCAGAGGGGAATGGAAGAGGAGTGAGTGGAGAAGTAGGAAAGAGCCAATTTGTGAAAAACCTTTACGCTGAAAGAGTTTTAAGCAGTGAAATGGCATACTTCTTAAAAGATGTGGTGTAATGTGGATGGGAGGAGTGTGGGGGAGATTGGAGAAAGGAAGAGCAATTGGGAGGTTTTTGTAATAGTCCAGGTGAGAAATGATGAGCCCCCGAATAAGGATAGCGACTGTAGGGAGGGAGAATGAGGGTGAATTTAGAAGCTATTTAGGTGGTAGAATTTACAGAACTTGGTAGATTTAGAGGGTGAAGGAGGAAGAAGACCCAGAGATGAACCTAGTTTCCAGCACAGGAGCTGGATAGATGAAGGACAAAGAACGTGTGTATGAATGAAGCAAAAAAATCAGTTTAGTTTTGAAGATGTTGAACTTGCTGTGCTGAGGAACAGTGGGTTAGAGCTGTCTTACAGGCACTTGTTAAGTATGTGAGATGTGAAGGAGAGAAGAGTAGGGAAAGGAACCACATCCCGGCAGGCGTAATGGATGCCGATCATCAGGAGAGGATGAGATCTCAGCTTCATGGTGGGGCAGAGAAGAATATGTTTGGTACCCAGCTTATCTATCAGAACATCTCTTCTTTCTCACCTGCCCAATTTTGACGGTAAGTGGACAAGGTAGCCAACCTAACCTGAGGAGGGCTTGGTGACCACAGACTTAGACTCCTCAGGAATGGAGATTAGGATTCCCCCACCCCCACCCCAGCTAAGCCACCTAGACCAGCAGATGTGCTAGTTGAGGGTGAAGGGAATCTGAAATTGGTAGTAGAGGAGGGAAATAGTGAGTCTCAGATGTAGATTTGAGAGCATGTGCAGAGCAAGGGCTGTAATTTGGCTCACCAGTGTTCTTGTAAGGTTCTCCAAACAAAGGAACCAAACAGAAATCTGAGGGGTTAATTCCAAATAGGGTGAATCTACTGTAAGAAGTAAGTGGATCTGAGCCATGTAGGGGGTGGCCTGTGGTGGATGCCGTGGTGCTCTCCTCAGATTCCCATGCCAGGACTGACGCTCATTCTCCACATGTCAGAAGTATTGGCTGCTGGCAACTTACCTCCAAGTCCTTTTTCTGGAATTGATCTCAGCTGAGGAGAAGTACCTTGTCTAATTTTATGTTCCCCAGCTTGTGTCCAATGACAGGTTGATTGTCAATGGTGGGGTACAAAGGCCCAGCCCCCTTGTCTCAATTCATGACAACTATGAAGGGCTTTCCCAGCCACAGAGCTCCGGGGATGGGCTGAGGCTTCTGTTGCAATTGCACAGGAGGTCACCTCCTCCTGCAGCTCAATCCTGCTGCTTTCACTCCTCCAGGGTTGTCCCCAAAACCCCTGCCAACAAATCTCTGTCTCAGAGTCAAGTGTCCTAACCTAAGACATTAGGGCAATTCAGATGGCTAAGTCCTCCCCTTTTATGGGTGACAGAAGAGAACACCTAAAGGTGATAAAATCGATGCATGGAGGTGTAAACGTATTATCTAGAGTTACACAAACAACCACCAGAAGAGCTAAAAATGAAAATGATGAAAAAGTATTGTCCTTATAAAGTGACTGGGGATTGATTAGGTGGGAGACTTTCTTTTCCTCCTAAGATCTTCTGAAGTACCTGATTTAATATCATTTGCTAAGAGTACTTTGATTCAAATCTAATTTCAACATAGAAGAAGACTCTTAGAAACAACTAACTATGGAGAAGTAGTGGAGGTAACGTTTGTATTTGGAGAATGTGACCTAGAGTTCAGACGCTGTCTGATGTAGGTCACTTATTCTTTCAGATCCCTAGCTTTCTCATCTGGTAAGTGGAAATACTAATGATATTGAAATAAAAAAACACTCAAGTGGTGACCTGGATGGGAGGGAAATCCAAAAGGGAGGGGATATATGTATCCATAGGGCTGGTTCACTTTGCTGTGCAGCAGGAGCTAGCACAACATTGTAAAGCAACTATACCCCAATAAAAAAAAAATAAAGAAATAAAAACCACTCAAGGTTATTGTAAATATGAATAAGATAATGAAAGTAAAAATGTTTAGTAAAGCTATAAAGAGCCATATTATATGAAGACAATAAAATGCATGTTAGAGTTACTAGAGATGTACAAGAAAACACAAAAAAAGCAGCTAATTCTAGCTGTGGATGAAGAAGACCTCATGAAAGCTGATCACTTGAAGTTGGCCTGAAGAATAAAGGAGAATTTTGATACGTAGGGAAGGAGGGAGATTTTTGTTTTAATTTTTAAAGTAATCTCTTTCAATTCTTTTTATCAAAGTAATCCATGGGTATAATTAAACAACCACAATTCAGAAGGGTTTATAATCTTCACCTTTTCCAAGTCTGTTCAAATGTTAAATTTTTCAATGAGACCTTTCTGACCCTGTTATTTAAAACTGCAGTACAGCCCTGACCCCACTCCTGGTCCTTCTTTCCTCATAGCACTAATTCACTTCTAACATATCAAAATTTATTTATTATGTCTATGTCTATGTTTTATTGTCTCTTTTCCCTGACAGGAATGTGAGCCCCACTAAAAAAGAAATTTTGATCTGTTCTGTTCATATCCCCAAAGTACCTAAACAGTGCCTCACATTGTAGGGACTCAACAAATATTGATTAAATAAATGAAAAATATAAAACAGTCTTGCCAGCACCACTGCTCCCCAAGCCCCATGCCACAACGCAGAGGCACCTGCTGTTTTAAAAAAAATAAAACAAAAACAAAACAGTCTATTTTAAAAAAAAATTTCAAACATACATAAAAGAAAGTATGGTACAGTGAACCCCATGAACCCAGCTTTTACAATTATCACCCTTTGGCCAGTCTTGTTTCTCTATTCCCCCTATATTTTAAGGGTAGGATGGATAGGCACTAAAGTATTTTAAAAGCAAATCCCAGACATCACGTCATTTTACCTAGAAACACTTCATTATGCTTCTAACTGCAAAAGATATTTTAAAATCTAACGTACATGCCAGTATCATACCTAACAAAATTAACAGTTTCTTATATCATCATTTTCTATCCAGCTGATAATCATATTTTTCTGATTGTTTCAAAAGTGTCCTAATAGGGATCCCAAATGAAGTCTCTACATTGAATTTGATTGTTTTGTTTCCTAAGTGTGATTTACTCTGTAACTCACGTTTTCCCCCATGCCATTGATTTATTAGAGAATCTAGGTCAGCCATCTCGTAGAATGTCCTATATTCTGGACCTGACTGCTTCCTCGTGGTGTCCTTTTAACTTGTTCTCCAGAGGTAACTACTTTTAGCAGTTTCTGTTTTTAGTTCTTTTTGTGATTACCTTGATATCTCTACACGTGTTGTTTCTTTTTTTTTTTTTTTTGCGGTACACGGGCCTCTCACTGTTGTGGCCTCTCCCGTCGCGGAGCACAGGCTCCGGACACGCAGGCTCAGCGGCCATGGCTCACGGGCCCAGCCGCTCCGCGGCGTGTGGGATCTTCCCGGACCGGGGCACAAACCCGTGTCCCCTGCATCGGCAGGTGGACTCTCAACCACTGCGCCACCAGGGAAGCCCAACACGTGTTGTTTCTTGATGTAGCTGTCTCGATGGGTGCGAATTTATCTCACTTGCCTTAGCTCCCTCCTCTGCCATCTCCCTCCTCCAAACATAATTTTGTCACTAATCTCTGCTTCCTCCACCAGTCACCTCTTAGATTTCAGACAATATCCTTGAACCTCTATCTGCTCTTCCTTCAACCAAGAGAGCATCTTTTGTTGAGGACGTTTGTGCTCAACGTCCTCAACAAAAGATGAGGATGTTCCCCTTCATCTGCTCTTCTCCGATTTTACTTCCCAAACTCTGCCAGCTGCAAATTTAAGTTTTCCAAGTGAATAACATATTCTTTTCCGTAATAACAATTTAGTCTTCTGTGATTTGTCTGTGAGTTTATTCTAAAATTGTAAAAAATGATATATGAAGATTTACATTATTGTGGCTTTTCAAATTTAGTTCACTGTAGAACCAAAAAATACCCTTTGGTTTTCTCTTTATGGGGTCAATGTTAGAACCCCTGTTCCAGTCAGAGGAGAATGTCTCTAGTGTCACATTAAAATTTTTAACACTCCTCCAATTGTACAAAATCATGCTACGTTTTAACTTTCTTTATATTTGGTCCATGCCAGGAATGCTATTCGAAACTGTGGTTTGAATTGACCATTCCATCATCACACTATTCATAAGAGACTATATTTTTGAACAGTGACAGAGGAAAGTACCTAGTATTAAAAAAAATAGTCCCCTTTGAGTGAGAAATGAGGCTGGAACAATCAACTCAAACCACATAATAGGAGGCCTTGAATACTGTGCCAAGAAGTTTAGACTTTGTAGGTCCTAGGAGGTGCTCGAGGGTTTTTTTTTTTTTTTTTTTTTTTTTTTTTTATGCGTTACGCGGGCCTCTCACTGTTGTGGCCTCTCCCGTTGCGGAGGACAGGCTCTGGACGCGCAGGCTCAGCGGCCATGGCTCACGGGCCCAGCCGCTCCGCGGCATGTGGGATCTTCCCAGACCGGGGCACGAACCCGTGTCCCCTGCATCGGCAGGCGGACTCCTAACCACTGCGCCACCAGGGAAGCCCTCGAGGGTTTTTAAGGAGTGCAAGGTATTTGGACTTAAGCCTTCTTGGAAAGAATTTCCCAAAGAGGGTGACCTGCAGGGCCAGGGGATTCCAGGGTCCCACTGGTTATGCCTGTAGTGCTCACCATATCTGGGAGCTATGTGGTCAGAAGGCCCCATAGGGCATCCAAGGAACCCACAGATGGCTCCCATGAGAGACCCAGCATTTGAACCCCTGAAGCTCATCCCTGGACCCTAAGTAAGAAGCCCCAATCAACATCACCATTCTCAAAGACTGCATATGAATCATTATTTATTTAACCTTTTTTTTGAAAACGGATGGATATTTGAGTACATTGCAGTTCTAATTTTTTACTATGACAAACAAGCTTGTCATGACAATTGTTTTATTTATATTCTTTGCATCCTTGCCCATTTTCTTCCCTTGGAAGAAATTTATAATTGCAGAACTGCTGGATCAACCATGTGTATTCCTCCCTTCCTTCCTCCCTCCCTCTCTCTCTCCCCCCCATTTCTCTCTTTCTTCTTTTTTTTTTGTGGTACGCGGGCCTCTCACTGTTGTGGCCTCTCCCGTTGTGGAGCACAGGCTCTGGACGCGCAGGCTCAGCGGCCATGGCTCACGGGCCCAGCCGCTCCGCGGCATGTGGGATCTTCCCGGACTGGGGCACGAACCCGTGTCCCCTGCATCGGCAGGCGGACTCTCAACCACTGCGCCACCAGGGAAGCCCTCTTTCTTTCTTTCTTTCTTTCTTTCTTTCTTTCTTTCTTTCTTTCTTTCTTTCTTTCTTTCCTTCTTTCTTTCTTTCTTCCTTCCTTCCTTCCTTCCTTTATTTCTTTTTAATTAATAAACTTTATTTCTCAGAGCAGTTTTAGGTCAACAGAAAAGTTGAGAAAGTATAGAGAGCTCCCATCCACACCTCTGTGCCCACACAGCTTCTCCTATTATTAATATCTTACACTGGTGTGGTACCTTTGTGGTTACAATAGATTAATGAATATTGATACATTATTATTAACTAAAGTCCATAGTTTATATCAGGGTTCACTCTTTGTATTATACAGGTCTATGGGTTTTGACAAATGTATAATGTCATGTTTTCACCATACAGAATAGTTCACTGCCATAAAAATACCTTAGTTTCTACTTATTCATCTCTTTCTCCCTCCTCCAACTATGTGTAATTTTTAAGGCTTTTCAGGTCTATAGTCAAATTACTCTACAACATGTTTGTATTCAAACACTAGCCGTGTGTGAGAATCCCTATTTTGGCACATTATCAATAAAATTGGGTATTACTATTTTCAATTTTAGGGTAATTGATATCTCATTTTTTTAGGGCAAATACAAGTAAGATATCATTGTGTTAGGACTCTTGCCTACAATGACAGAGAATTAATACAAGCGGGCTTAAGCAAAATACGAGATTTATTGCCTCATTCATCAGGATGTTGGCCTCAGGGTTGACTTGATTCAGGAACTCAGTTGATGTCAGAGAATGTGCCATCCTCATTGCTCTCCTATTACACACAGGCTTTTTCTAAAGAGGGAGATGTTGTTATAGGCAGCTCTGGGCTTACATCATTTCAGTCCAGGAGGTCTGGAGGAAAGAGAAATCTTTGTTCTCTTTGATTTAATTTTACAATAATCAGAGCTTATTTGATCTCCTTGATAGAAACCCAGCTTAAGTTGATTAAAGCAAAACATGTGAATATGTTGCCTCATGTAACTGAAAAGTCTAGGAAAGAGTGCTGCTTTCAGGAACAACTAGATCCAGGGACTCAGGCAATGCTATTAGGACTTGCTGTTTATCTCTCATCCCACTCTCTTTGTTGGCTTCATTCTCAGCAAACTTTCTCTGCCTGTTGAAAAAATGGTTCAGGCTTAAATGACTCAGAAGTCTCATGACTCTCAAAGACAGTACAGGTGTCCCTTGGTATCCAAGGAGGATTAGTTCCAGGACCCCCTGCAGGTAGCAAAATTGAGGATATTCAAGTCCCTTATATAAAATGGTGCAGTATCGGCATATAATCTATGTGCCTCCTCCGGTGTATTTAAATCATCTCTAGATTACTTACAATACCTATTATAATGTAAATGCTGTGTAAATAGTTGCCTGCATGCAGGAAATTCAAGTTTTGCTTTTTGGAACATCCTGGAATTTTTTTCCCCCAAATATCTTTAATCCACAGTTGGTTGAATCCCTGGGTGTGGGACTCAGTTACTGAGGGCCGACTGTAGGCCGACTGTACCTCATGTTTGATGTTTGAAGCAAAGATTCTAATGAAGACTTTGGTTGGCCTGGCTTGGATATTGTGTTCGTCCCTGAGCCAATCATGGTGACGGGGGACGAGATAATCCGATCAGTTAGGACTGAGTCGTGTGTCACCCAGGCACAAGAACAGAGGAAGATATTAGCTCCAACAACAAAACCACAAGGACTCACAGGGGAGGCAGAGGATTTGTAAAAGAGAAAAAAGGGAGGGTGGATAATACACCAACAGAAAGAACAGATGTCTATTACACGTGTCATCAGCTCTCCCAGAACCACAGAGTTGGGATTTAGGAGAATGATATTTCATATCAAAAAAGGGGAGAAGGAATAATGCATAGATAAAAAGTGACAGATATCCACCAAATCATAGTTTTAAATTTGTATTCACTAATAAACATTAGTTCATATATTTGTTGGCCATTTGTACTTGTTCTTTTATGAGTTTCCTGACCATTTTGCTATGAAGGCAGCACTTTTATCTTACTGATTTGCAGGAGTTCCTAACATACTGATGTTAAGCCTTTCCATTTATACATGCTGTGAATATTTCCCCCAGTTCATCATTTGTTTCTTAATTCTGTTATGTACCTTTTTACACAAATAAACAATTAAAAATTGCATATGGGTCCACACAATGGTTATTGTACTTTTTATTCATCCTAATTCCAGCACTAAATAGTTCTGTGACTTACTCTGATTTAGCTTCTGTGGCCCAGTTTCCTCATCTGTAAAATGAGCACTAACTTTTCTTCCTTTACTTATAACACTGTATGACTATCAAATAGCATTGATTTATTTCAAAGTATAGATCTCAACATAGTGGATATGAAATATAAGAGAACAGCCCTCTGAGTCTATGCTGCCAGAGGATATTTAATGGTATCCCATAGGAAGTACCACGAGTGGTCCATTTACAGCTTGAAGTTACTCCTCTTGCCAGATAGAGCAGAATAAACTCTCTCCCCTTTCCCTAGCCAGCCAGGGCATGCAGCAGGCAGAGGAAGTGCTTTCAGCTACAGAGAACACAGATGCCAGAGCCTGCAGGTTAGAGAGAAAGTTACAGGGCTACAGGGCTAAGCTGAACAGACCAAGGCTGGCCCCAGATGGAACAAGAAAGCAGGTAGCAAGTCTTTCCTGAGTATAACTGTGGGGACAGTCCCTATTTGTGGTAAAGACTTGGCAGTAAAAATGAACTTTGAGCAGTTCCAAACATGCGGATTAAGAACTCTCTGCAAGTAGAATTAGGATTCTGATACAAGATGCATCCTCACCCAGTCTGCTGTGGGACAAGAGTAGCTTGATGCATGGATGAAGAACAGCAGAGTCTTGGAGAACAGAATCAGGACTTGATGGGAAAGAAACTATTCCTTTGATCATAATGACCAAGAGTTTTCATACATTCCTTCATGAGGAAGAACTGGAAATTGTTATCAGATTCCCCTACTATGTACCTTTGGTAGTTTATCACATATCTTTATTTTTAAATTAATGTATAGTAAAATGTAGATACCACAAAAGGTGAGCTTAGTCATGCATGTTCCATAAGTTTTTTTGTCATCTTTGTATAGAACTTTTCCATATATTGTCATAGAGAGATTTCTGAAGTGGTAGATTCTGGGGTCTGAGTGACAAACCAGATAAACAGTTTCCTGTGCAGGCCGCTGTGGCTTATTTTAGTTTGAGTATGTTGCACTTTATGAAAATCACTTTGAAAAGGAGAAACATTACATAAACATCATTTATCACAATCCCTTAGATCTGTGGTTCACAACCCTGGCTAAACATGAGAACGGTCTGTGGGGTTTTTAAGAAAATGCTGAAGTCTGGCCCAACCCCACATTAATTAAATTAAAATCTCTGGAGGTGGTAAAAAACGTTCCTCAAGTGATTATAACGTGCAGCTAGATTAAAAGGGCTGATAGGGCATTGCATAAAATGTGAGCTCTTAAAGTCAGGTATTAGAGAATATTTGCATACACAGTGTAATACGCCAAACTGAGGCATAATTCAAGCATTCGCTTCCGAAATAATTCAATGATTATTTCAGTGAACAATTCAAGCATTCCCTTCTGAAACCACACAATTCTTGGTATATTATCTAGTTGTCTCTGGAAGAATGTTTTTTCTCTATTCAGATATTTTTGAACGTTATTTTTTAAAATTCAGATATCTTGCAGGTGTTGAGATGGTCTGAATTGGCAATGGGCGTGAATAGGGGGCATTTTATAAGAGGGAAAAGTCATATGGAACTTGGATATATCAATGAGATTTTATACTTTTTAAATTTTTTCTTATTTTCCCCAGGTTTGCGTTAAATTTATAATAATGCTCCTTTGCCTCTCCCTCTCTCTGTTGTACTTAACTGGCAAAACTCCAACTCTGGGCATATTTATTTATGCCTGCACCTGTACATGTGAGAGCTTAAGTTTTGATTCTCTCAGAAGCAGACATTGAAATGAGGATTTGGGTTAAAAGAGTTAATTTGGGAAGTATAGATTATACTAGTTGAGAAATGGGGAAGTAACAAAGGAGGAAACACATCCAGTAGAAGATGTACTATTAAGCCAGCTACCCCAGTAGTTTCCACGGGGAAACTCTGGGGAACAGTGCAAAACACACACCTCAGAATTGTCTTACTTTGGCCTTCATTCACCATCTCCTGAGAATCATTATTTAAAGCACTTTGGGCCTGTTGTGAGCCCAAGCAGTAGAGGTTTTGAAAGTTCTGGAATAAATCATTCTTAAGCACAGGGCTAGAGATTCTAACTGTTAGGAGTAGGCTAAGGCATATTGAAAGTCCAGGGGATAGGATGGCACTGTTGGTGAGGGGTGGAGGAATCACACTGCTGAGCAGATTGGCATCAGCAGAAATTCATCATTTTCTAACCTCAGATAAACATTTCACATAGCTGGGAATCCCACAATATTTTTCTCATAAGCTATACTCCTACTTAAAAAAAATCAATGTCTGATAACTGCCATATCTGGATTACTTGTGGGTCTGTTTCTATTGTTGGTTTTTCTCTTGCTTTTCTGTCTTTTGGTCCTATTTCCTGATGATGAAATAAAATTTATATTTTAAGACAGGACAAGAAAATTCAAACATAAAATTCTCTCTGTCTGTCTATTTGGACCTCCTTCCTCTCTCCCTAGTGTGCAATGTGTATCTGAATGATACAGTAACCAAACCTCCTCAAAGATGGGAGTGCCTGCTCGACCATAAAGATAAATTTTTTTCCCCCTTTCATCTGACACCCGCAATGTAACTTCTTAAAAGATTGATTCTTTCCCAAGTCTGTAGGAGTCATGGTGGCTTGCTGCTCTCTTTGTGCTTACCTGGACTATATATCTTTGGTGAACTTTAAGTAAAAGGTCAGTATGTCATTTTGATGTTTGAGCCTTTGTCTCAAAAATTTGTATGACCATGCCTTCGATTTCTAATAGGTGGAACAGTTCTCAGAGCTGAGAGTCTGTCTCCTGGGTTATAATCCTCAGTTTTGCTCAAATAAAATCTCTTTTTTATTCTTAACTTGATGGTTAATCAAATTTTCACCAAGACTGGCATGCCTGGTATTATTTTTAACTCCGATTTTTAAAAATTTGTTTGTTTATTTATTTATTTATCTATTTATATAGAGTCTGGTTGATGCTATCTTCCCCTAAAAGGATATACTTCCTTTTTGTTAGCAGTTAGAGTGGGGCCAAATCATATCGATGCTCTTGGGGATGGAGATAACTTTAGGCTGTTACAGGCTTTGTGAGAGTTGGTCTACTTTTACTTGCCCTTATTCCTAGAGTGTCTTAAGGAGTAGCCACAGAAATCTGGAGAGTTTATCAAGGCCCGTCTTCCTTGGTGGGCCCTAAACTATAATTTTTCTCTGCTCAGTAAATGAAATCACCAAAAGCTCTGCTTATCTTTTTAGCATATGATTTCTGCTTGGTTTCTTGCCTTCTCACCATTGCACAGCTTGAGACCTGGTAAATGTCCTAAGGGCAAAAGCCACATCAAATGTAGGGCTCACTTCTCAAGTGTTGTCTGCGTTTGTTTCCCTGAAGTCTAATTTTTGTTTTCCTGGATCTGTGGGACTGCTGAGAGCTCTACTTTGCCATATCTGCTACAAGCTAGCAGTGGTTTTCATGGATTTTATTTTTTCCTTGAGGAGTTAGGCAAGGTCATCAGCTTAGAGAAGGAAGGACAATAAAGGAAGTGAGAGTGTTGAGGTAACTGAAGACAATGAAATACAGGCACTTGTTTATTGCACTTCACTTTATCTCACTTTGCAAATACTGTGTTTTTACAAATTGAAGTTTTGTGGCACCCAGGTGTTGAGCAAGTCTACTGGTGCCATTTTTCCAACGCCATTATTATTTTTTTCTTCCAGTCTTATTGTGATACAATTGACATGCAGCACTGTATAAGTTTAAGGTGTACAGCATAATGATTTGACTTACGACTTGCACAATGAAATGATTACCGCAGTAAGTTTAGTGAACATCCATTATCTCATGTAGATACAAAATGAAAAACATAGAGGGCTTCCCTGGTGGCGCAGTGGTTAAGAATCCACCTGCCAATGCAGGGGACATGGGTTCGAGACCTGGTCTGGGAAGATCCTACCTGCTGCGGAGCAACTAAGCCCATGCGCCACAACTACTAAGCCTGCACTCTAGAGCCTACAAGCCACAACTACTGAAGCCTGCGCTCTACAGCCTGTGAGCCACAACTATGGAGCCCATGTGACACAACTACTGAAGCCCACGTGCCTAGAGCCCGTTGCTCTGCAACAAGAGAAGCCACCGCAATGAGAAGCCTGCACACCAAAACTAGAGCTAGCCCTCGCGCAGCAACGAAGACCCAATGCAGCCAAAAATAAATAAATAAATTAAAAAATACCATTTTTTCCTTGTGATGAGAACTCCTAGTATTTACTCTCTTAATAATTTTCATATATAATGCATAGCAGTGTTAATTATATTTATCATGTTGTACATTACATCCCTAGTACTTATGAATCCTGTAACTGGAAGTTTATACCTTTTGACTACTTGCATCCAATTCCCCCTCTCCCCACCCCCCACCTCTGGTAACCACAAATCTGATCTCTTTTTCTATGAGTTTGTTTGTCTGTTTTTGAAGTATAACTGACCTACCACACTATGTTAGTTCCTGGTACACAGCATAGTGATTCAATATTTCTATACATTTCAAAATGATCACCACGGTAAGTCTAGTTACCATCTGTTACCACACAATGATATTACTTAAGTTTTGAAAATATTCCCCACACTGCACATTTCATACCTGTGATTCATTTATCTTGTAACTGAAAGTTTGTACCTCATAATCTCCCTCACCTATTTTTCTCCTCCCCTGCCCCCAGCAAACCACCTGTTTGTTCTCTGTACCTGTGATTTTGTTTCTGTTTAGTTATGTTTGTCCATTTGTTTTGTTTCTTAGATTCTACATATAAGTGAAATCATAAAATATTTGCCTTTGCCTGACATTTCACTTAATATAATACTCTCTAGGTCCATCCATGTTGTCGCAAATGTCAAGGTTTTATTCTTTTTTATGGCTGAGTAATATTCCATTGTATATTTATACCAGATCTTCTTTATCCATTCATCTGTTGATGGGCACTTAGGTTGCTTCCATATCTTGGCTGTTGTAAATAGTGCTGCAATGAACACGGGAGTGTATATATCTTTTTGAATCAGTGTTTTCATTTTCTTTGAATAAATACTCAGGGGTGGAATTGCTGGATTGTATGGTAGTTCTATTTTTAATTTTTTAAGGAGTCCATTTACATTTAAAGTAATATTTGATAGGTATTTATTCCTTTCTTCTTCTTTTGCTCTCTTCCCTTGTGATTTGATGACTATCTTTAGTGTTATGTTTGGATTCCTCTCTCTTTTTTGTGTGTGTATCTATTATTTTTGGTTTGTGGTTACCACAAGGTTTATATATAGCAATCTATATACATATGTGATTATTTTAAGTTGCTGATCTCTTAAATTCAAATGCATTTTAACAACCCTGAATTTTTACTACCCCCCACCATGATTACTGTTTTTAACATCATATTTTACATTCTTTTGTTTTGTGTATCCCTTAACTCTTTATTGTGGATATAGATAATTTTACTACTTTTGTCTTTTAACCTTCCTACTAGCTTTATTAAGTGGTTAATCTACTGCCTTTGTTGTATATTTGCCTTTAAAAATGAGATTTTACCTTTTGTAATTTTCGTATTTCTAGTTGTGGCCTTTTCTTTTTCACATAGAGAAATCTGTTTAACATTTCTTGTAAAGCTGGTTTTGTGGTGCTAAACTCTTTTAGCTTTTGCTTGTCTGTAAAACTTTTGATCTCTCCTTCAAATCTCAATGAAAGCCTTGCCAGGTAGCATAATCTTGGTTGTAGGTTTTTTCCCTTTCATCATTTTAAATGTTTCATGCCACTCTCTTTTGTCTTGCAGAGTTTCTGCTGGTTGATCGCTTTATGGGAGTTCCTTTGGGCATAGCCTTTTGCTTTTCCCTTGCTGCTTTTAATATTCTCTCTTTATCTTTAATGTTTGCCTTCTTAATTACAATGTGTCTTGATGTGGTCCTCTTTGGGTTGATCCTGTTTAGGACTCTCTTGCTTCCTGCACCTGGATGTCTGTTTCCTTTCTCAGGTTAGGGAAGGTTTTCAGCTATTATGTATTCAAATATGTTCTCTGTCCTTTTCTCTCTCTTTTCTCCTTTTGAGACCTCTATAATGTAAACATTAGTGTGCTTGATGTTTGTCCCAAAGTTCTCTTAAACTGACTTTATTTTTTTTTAATTCTTTTTTCTTTTTTCTGGTCAGCTTGAGTGATTTCCACTACTCCATCTTCCAGTTCACTGAGAGATTCCTCTGTATCACTTAATCTACTGTTGAGTCCTTCTAGTTTTTATTATTATTATTTTTTTTTGTGGTACGTGGGCCTCTCACTGTTGTGGCCTCTCCTGTTGCTGAGCACAGGCTCTGGACGCGCAGGCTCAGCGGCCATGGCTCACGGGCCCAGCTGCTCCACGGCATGTGGGATCTTCCCGGACCGGGGCACGAACCTGTGTCCCCTGCATCGGCAGGCGGACTCTCAAACACTGCGCCACCAGGGAAGCCCAAAACATATATATATATATATATATATATATATATATATATATATATACACTCTGGGAAACCAAAAAATTTGTGTGACTCAGTTTATTGCGATATTCGCCTTACTGCAGTAGTCTGGAGTCCACACTATCTCTGAGGTATGCCTGTAGTCTTCAGAGAAAGTGAGAGAAGACTTTTGCTTCAGGTTAGCTTGTATCAGACCAAACACCAGCTGAGGATAGCTACCAAACTGGGTAAAAGCCAAACCAAACCAAATATCCAGATACTTGAGAATTGGAAAGGAGCTAAAGCATCCAGGACTTTATGTGACAAGATCTTGGGAGAGAATGGAAATGCACTGAAGTGAGCCGAACAGTTTACGCTGATGTTTCCCACTTTGGGAAATTTTCTGACTTGTAGTATGGGGCATAGAGCCTGAGCACCCTTCCCTGGCTTCCCACTATACTCAGAACAGAGACCAGCCTCTTTACCATGGCTTACGTAGCCCGGCACATATGGCTTATTCTTGCCTGGACTGACAGCCCTATTTAATGCCACCTTCCCCCTTTTTAATAATACTTCACCACAATGGCCTTTCAATTCTTCCTACTTAGGAAGCTCAGGCATTCTCCATCCTATTCCCTCTGCCTGGATTAAATTCTCCCACTTCCTTCCTAGCTCATTCCTTATACATTTTTCAGGTATTGCTTCCTCAGAGACCTTCCATGACAATCTCTCTAGGCCCTATCCCACCCTGTCTCTGAATTAGAGACCACCTTCTCCCCAGCACCAACACATAGCGCACAGTAAGCACTTGAGAGATACTTATTGAATGAGTGAATGAAAGACTACTTGAATGTAGTGTGGCATAGTGGGAACAACTCTGAATTTTACCTCAGAAGGTCAGATTCTAGATGGGGTCTCTTCCTGGGTGACCTTGGGCAGTCCCTTCAATGTTCTGAGGCTAGTTCCTTGCCTCTGAAATACAGATGGCACCTGGCCTACATAATTCACAGGATTACTGTAAACATAAAATTGGAGTTGGTATCTAAAAGGGTCTTAGTAATTGTAAAATGCTACTGCAAATGTGAGTTAGTATACTATTCACTGACTCAAAAGGAAATCACATATATTCAATCAGCAAAATATGTTTTAAGTGCTGAATTATTGACACTTTACTACATTCATCACCATTATCAACCTTTTTAAGACAAGATTTTATAAATGGTAGTGAAAAGTAAATAATTCTATATATTTATATAACAAGATGTCTCTGAAACATGTGATTTTTAAACAAGGTTAACTTTAAAGGATGCAGTAGATGAGTATACTGTAAACCATAACACTTAGTAGGAGTTCAACCAGCATTTACTGGATGACTTTTCTTGTAACTTTTGCTTTTCCTATACTATCCATATCTGATAGTAATTCACGGTCAAGATACTTTCATACTTAAGTAATCTGTTGAGTGAAGAGCCCTAACAAAACTTAAAAGGCTTATTATTTAAGGGTTTAGCACACACCTCAAAGGATTCTAGAAATGTGACACTGAAATGAGAGAGAACTTAGGTGGCACTAACAACACTCCTGGAAGATTGGAATAGCAGTCACATCCACATGACCTGCATTGCCTTGGATAGTTGGTAGGTGGCAGCAACAGACCAGAAATTATAGTTCATTTAACGAATCAGGGCATTGGAAGTTTTTTTTTTTAATTAATTAATTAACTTATTTATTTATTTTTGGCTGCGTTGAGTCTTCATTGCTGCGTGCCGGCTTTCTCTAGTTGCGGCGAGCGTGGTCTACTCTTTGTTACAGTGCGCAGTCTTCTCATTGCCGTGGCTTCTCTTGTTGCGGAGCACAGGCTTTAGGTGCACGGGCTTCAGTAATTGTGGCTCGCAGGCTCAGCAGTTGTGGCTCACGGGCTTCAGTAGTTGTGGTTCACGGCTCTAGAGTGCAAGCTCAGTAGTTGTGGCAAACGGGCTTAGTCGCTCTGCGGCATGTGGGATCTTCCCTGACCAGGGCTTGAACCCCTGTCCCCTGCATTGGCAGGCAGATTCTTAACCACTGCGCCACCACGGAAGTCCCTTGGTTTGCTTATTCTTACAGCCTTTATTTCTTCTGTTTGTAAGCACTGAAAAAAAAATTTTTTTTTTTGGCTGCACATTGCAGCTTGAGGGATCTTAGTTCCCCGACCAGGGATTGAACCTGGGCCTACAGCAGTCAAGGTGCAGAGTCCTAGCCACTGGACTGCCAGGGAATTCCCAGCACTGAAAATTTTAATGCTTCTTTATTGACAAGAGGAGGATGGCATATTTGAACTTTCATTCTGCTTAAACTTTGACCTACCCCTATTGTGAAGATTTTGCTCCCAGACATTGCATTTGGTCAAGGTTCAGTTACAAAAAAAACCCACCACCACCACCAACAAAAAAACCCCTTCTGGACAGTTAAAACAGAAATAGATTTAACACTAGGTATTAAATAGCTTATGGAGTTGTTGGGAGGACTAGTGAAAGAAAGAATCTCTGGGTCAGTGGTTCTCAACCTTAGCTTTGTGTCCCAAGCATCTGGGTTGTTTTTAAGAATATAGATTCTGTGGCTTCCCTGGTGGCGCAGTGGTTGAGAGTCCGCCTGCCGATGCAGGGGACGCGGGTTCGTGCCCCGGTCCGGGAGGATCCCATATGCCGCGGAGCGGCTGGGCCCATGAGCCATGGCTGCTGAGCCTGCGCGTGCGGAGCCTGTGCTCCGCAACGGGAGAGGCCACAACAGGGAGAGGCCCACGTACCGCTAAACAAATAAAAAAGAATATAGATTCTGGAATCCACTGCAGACATATTGAATCAAAACCTCAGGGCATGTGTATGTGTAGAATTAATAAGGTCCCCTGGTGATTTTAATATGTAGCCAGTGTTGAGAACCACTTTGAGGCTGAGGTTTCAGGATCAATTTCAAGCAGAACTGGCCTACCAAGGGAGCTAATGATTCTTCTGCAATCAGGAAACCATGTACTGAATTGGGAAGTTGCTGGCTTTAAAACTATGTCTTTCCTGCCACCATCAGGAAGCTGCCATGTTCTGGAAACTGCCACATCCTGGACGCTGCTACTCCAGAACCCGGTACATGATACTAACTAGTAAAATGCATGTCCTGCACCCTGCCTCTCAGTGCCAAGAGGCCACAGTCATAGTGACCTCAGTTAATGCCACAGAAAAACTAAGCTCCTCCATTGTGCCTGTCATGGAACCAGCAGCAGAGGGCTCTGGCCTCAGTCACGCCCTCCCTCCACATTTAGCATGGTGTTTCTGTTGGTGGATCCTCTATAACAGAAGGAATCCTAATTGCAAGGGTGTAGCTTTAACCTTTCCAGCTCTACAGAATAGGAAAGCAAGCTAGAAGGAGATTGGAATGGATGTTGTATACCCATCCTGTGATCTAGCAAAGGCATCATGAAGTAGATGAGTTGTTTTAAATACTGGAGAAGCCTTGATGTCACACAAGCCCAGAACTAAGGGTAAATGTAATTCATACCTTTCAGGGAATAAGTGTGTGCGTGCGCATGTGCGTGTGCATGTGTGTAGGTATGTACACTAAGGAGGAATCGGAAGGGATGTCTTCCCCTGACAGGCTCTTTGCTTCCATAGAAAAAGCAGACCTGAGACTGGCTCAACTCTGTAAGTCTGTGCTTGGGAAGGGTTAGGAGGGGAAGAGCATACGTTGCCTAATTTTTTGAGTTAGTGTCTGTCCCTTTCTCCTCTTCTCTATCTTGGAGCTATAGCACAGAGCCTGGGCACATTCTGTTTAAAACTTGGCTTTGCTATTTGTTGCCTTTGTGATGTGTCCAAGCAGCAGTATCTGTCATTTTGTCCCCTCTTTAGCTAATCTTATCCTTCCCTCATCAAGACCTCTAGATGCATATTTCATGTTTTCTAAAGCACACAGTGCTAAGCATAATATTTTCCCATAGTTTCCTCGCTTCTGGATATATTGTTATTCATTTTATATATTTTCTTCTTTTGGAAATAAACTATGTTTCCATAACACATTCTTTTCATTAATTGAGGTATGATTTTAATTATTTATTTGTGCTTCTTTATCCAGTTAAGATTTGCTTTAATGCTTTGAAAATCAACTGTTTAATCCTCTCTTAATGTGAGCATGACTTACAAGTTCACTAAAAATTTAAATCATGTCCCATATACTGAAATAGTTTTAAAATATTTTAAAATTAATAATGCTGTTCATGCACTACAGTGAGAAATTATTTTGAAATGTTATTATGTGAATATATAACAGGATATTAAAATGGACTTTTGAAAAGTAAACTTTTTATTTTAGGACAGTTTTAAATTTATGCAAGTATTATGAGGGACTTCCCTGGTGGTCCAGTGGGTAAGACTCCACATGCCCAATGCAGGGGGCCCAGGTTCAATCCCTGGTGGGGGAACTAGATCCCACATGCGTGCTGCAACTAAGAGCCTGCATGCTGCAACAAAAGATCTTACATGCTGCAACTAAAACATGCCACAACTATTATGAAGCTAGTACAGAGAGTTCCTGTATATCCTACACTCAGTTTCCCCTATTATTAATGTCTTACATTAGTACAGTACATCATTTGTCACAGTTAATGAACGAACACTGAAACCTTACTATTAACTAAAGTTCATACTTTATTCAGATTTCATCAGTTTTTACCTAGTCCTTTTTCTGTTCCAGAATCCCATCCAGAATACACATTACATTTGGTCATCATGTCTCCTTTGGCTCCTCTTGGTTGTTTCTCAGGACATCCTTGTTTTTCTTGACCTTAATAGTTTTGAGTATTATTGGTCACATATTTTGCAGAATGAAATGGACCCTTTCATTTTAAATTTTATTTTAAAATTTTACATAAAAATTTCAAACATACACAAAATTAGAGAATAGTAAAATGAATCCCCATGTACCCCTGATGCAGCTTCAATAACTATCTCCAATTTACTAAGCTTGTTCTATCTACACTGTCGTACTCCCAACCCCGAGGGTTTTAAAGCAAGTCCCAAATATAACTTCATAGCATGTAACTTCATAGCATAGCACACATATATTTCAGTACATACCTCTAACAGGTAAGGCCATTTTAAAAAATACACCCCCAATGAATAATCACACAACAAATTTAAAGATAATTCTGTAATATTTAATAGTCAACCTGTGGTCAAATTTCCCCAGTGGTCTCACAAATGTCTTGAACTTATAAATTCAAATCAGGATCCAAATGAGGTTTATATTGAATTCTGTTGATTTGAAAAATGGGACTTCTGTCTCAGTTTTAGCTGAGACCTGAGACTCAAAACAAATCAATAGTTATACCCACATTACAATCTGGGATGCTAAACTAGCTATGTTGTCCAAAAGGGGTGTTTAAAACTGGTTTTAAAATCCTGAGCCCAACACCCTCCTCAGGCTCAAGAGGATTTCTTGGGGGAAAGTTTAGGGGAGCTGTGGCTTTTCCCTCTTTGCCCCTCTCCCACCACGGCAGAGAGAAACAGGGTGTTTTCCCTTCACTGCATGCCTAATGAGAGGGTCTTTAAAAGAACCACTTTGAGAGCTTGGCTTTTACTCCTTGAAGCTAGAAGGGACTGGTATTTGACCCAGACCCGCGGCAAGTAAAAAGGACAGGCTGTGGCTGGAGATACCTGAATAAAGTCTACCAAGTGGAGCAAAAAGAGGTGGTTGAATTCAGAGCAAACTGTGACTTCTATCAGTGGTAGGGCAGAAATATGAGTCCCCACAATTAGATGTGATGGGAAGGAGGGATCTGGTCTTGTGGTCGTTTTAAAAGAAATCCCACCCATGCAGCCTTCTACCTGGGGGCTAGTCTCTCAGAGGAAACAGGTTTTTAATTTCAACCAGCAGTAACACAAAGCCAAAGTTATTGCTCAGGTTTCAAAATTAAAATTTTCACCTAATTTAATCATGTATGTGAAGAGCTTGCTTACATCTGTTTGCATCAAAAGCCAAATAATCATATACTCATACAGTGTTGGTAATTACATGTTTAAATTGGTACAGCCCTTTGAAAAATGATTTGGTAATGTGTATCAGAAACAATACACACTTGTACCCTTTGATTTCGTATTCTAAATTCTACCCTAAATGATTTTTAAATATAGGAAAGAAGCTATATGATGGAATATTTCCTTCACAATATTTTTTATGGTAGTGAAAAATTAGAGGCGACCTGAGTATGTAACAACAGGGATTTATTAGTAGGTAAACGTATGGTTATACCTACTTAATAGAGTATCATGAAATTACTAAAATATTCATTACAAAAAACTATAACATGGAAAAAGAAAGAATAAAAGTTGAATTTATACAATGATATTAACTACTTAAAACATATATATAAGAGAATACACAAAAAAGATAAAAGTTGTGTTAGGGTTATGGATTTTTTTCTTCTATTTTTAAAAATTTCTCTAATTATGCACAAATGTTTTTGTTGTTTAAAATTAGCTGAAGCATTAGCAACAACTGCTTAAAATTTTTAGTCTTAGAATCACATATATTGGCAATTCATGCTGAAATGGTACATAAAAATTTGTTTGCTAATTTCAGCTGTTGGCAGACACAGTCAATTTTTTAGCTAAGCAAATGTCAACTGTTGCCACTGCGCTTCTAAAATTACAATAAAGCTACATAATAACTGGCAGGAGTACTCTTGGATAAATGTGGAGAAAAGTCAAAAGACTGATTAAAAAAAGGAAAATGTCAACCTTCCCAGTCAGTGACAAGATCTTTGATAGGCAGGGACAGGACCCAGTTTGAGATCTTACTTCTTGGAAGGCACAGTACTAGTGGGGAAGACAGTAAATAATTAGGATGAAATCTGGTAAGCACCTTGCACAGGCAACTGAACAGGATATGGGAAGATCTGGGAACTGGAATAGGTATTCCAGATAAAGTAGATCCAAGAGCAAAGATTTTTTTAAAGTCAGGGTGTGTTCAGAGAGCTGAATAACTTAAAGTGTCTTGACAATAGGTTACCTATAACCTACAGGAGGGGTAGAAGCAGGTAGTAAGAGGTTAGTGGAGGCTGAAGACCCTCACTTTTATTTGGAATGCAGTGTAGAGACTTTGAAGTCATTGAAAAGAATGACATAAGATCTATGTTGATTCTAGGGTCTGCATGCAGTGAACTGGAAGGGAGATGAGAGGAAGATGTAAGTTGTGAGGATTCTGCAATAAACCAGGATCTTCATTACATAAAATTACCGGATTAGCGCTTCCAGAATATATTTTACTGTAAATGATTTAACCACATTCCAAGCAAGTTTTAGATGATTTTTGGTGCTAATAGAATTGGCACATAATATTGAATCAGATTGCAGAGGATTATTTTAATTATATGGCCAGATGCAGAGAAATATGTAAAGATCTCGAAGCCAACAAATATGTTGAGAAAGGCAAATTCTCACAAGTAAAAGGATTTTGATTTCTAGAAGGCATTAGGTTATCAATAGCTGTATACAGATTCTCTGGAGTTGTGGGTTGCTTTAACACTTCATAACAGCTCACCAGGAAGTAATATGTTCTAAAGTATAAACTGCTTTAACCTTCTAGGCAATTGGGGGCATTGCTGAACAATGATCAAGATCATAAAAAAGCTATACGAGTTCACAGCAGACAACATTTTTTGTTTCCATTAAAGTTTCTTGTCCCAGAATATATCACAATCCATTTAGAATATGGATTCAGGCCTAAAGCTTTTCTGACTCAATAGAAAAAAGAGGATGCAGATGTCACCTTAAGAACGGCTCAAAATCGCCTGACAGATTCGGCAGTTACCTAAACGTTTAATAAAAATTTACTCACTAACCAAATACTCTCAGTCACCGAGCTAGCAGGTCTTTCATTTCAAAAGAATCATTTTGGGGGTACCAAACTATTGACATCTGGGCCAAGCCTCCGCTTTTATTTAAATACAAACACTGACAAAGAAGCCCAACGGTTCGTTAAATCGCAGGGACTCGTAGCTGGCAACCCTCCCGGGAAGCGAGTCTGGTTCCACCACGGGGGAGGGGCAGAGAAAGGAGACCTCGGGCGCCAGGGACCTAGCGGGCTCTTCCTTCCAGGCGTCCCGGGCTGCCCTCACTACCAGTCCCCGCCGTCTCATTTGCCGCCTTCCGACGCGTGACCCCGGCGTGCTCGCGTCCCGGGCCGGTGACAGGCGCGGGGTGCGCCGAGCGGTCCCATGTGCGCCCTCCCTCTCGCGGCCGCTGCAGTCACCGCGCCCCGAATCCAGCTCCAGCTCCTCTGCCGAGGCCTCGCCGCCGCCATGTCTACCGCCAGGCCACTCAAATCCGTGGACTACGAAGTGTTCGGGAGAGTGCAGGGTAGGGGACCCCCTTACAGTGGGAGATCAAAGAGGTGTTGGGGAGGAAGAGTAGAAAGCTTCGACAAGCACACCCCATCTTAAGGACGCCCTGCCCCGTAGCGGCTACGGCTTCCGCTCGGCCATGACACAGCAGCCATGGGTGGGAAGGAGGCGAAGGGCGCATGCGCAGAAGAGCTGGGGTGGGTGGGATGGGGGCGAGGGAGGAGAGCGGAGCCGGGGAAAGACTGGGAGAAGGAGGAACAGCCGGGCGCAGGGAGTGGGCCACTTAAGGGGGTCCGGGGAGTGCAGACTGAGGGGACGAAATGAAGTGGGGGAAGGAAAGAAGAGAGGGTCTTTGAACTAGTGGTCCCCGTTACTCACCACTGAACTACTGCGCTTGACTTGAGTTTAGGATGGACACCTAAGATGGTGTGTGAGGGTTCACTTTGTAGGAGATTATACTTTTTTTTTTCCTGTATAGCTCCTGAAAGAATTATTAAGTTGTTATCTAATTTTTGTCTTATTATAAGTTTAAATCGTTGTAGAGGATGTCATGTCTGGCTTATTGTAACTGTCGTTATTTCTAACTTAAAATGTTAAATCACTGAAATTTATCCAGTGGAATATAAATATGGTACTGATTTACTATTTGCCATCATTCATTCAAAGCAAAGCTTTTTAACAGTGGGAAATTTTGCATCATACCTTTTCCTCTTTGAATTTGATTTCCATTCCATTTTCCCCACAGAATTTTATCCTATTGTTATGCTTGAGCAGTTTCTAATTGGTCACCTACCAAACTTCTCTGCAATATGTATGTGCATATGTATGTGTATATATATATATACACACATACATATATTTTCTTAATTTCCTTTGACCATAAAGCTCTATTATTTTTTTTCTTTTGGCTTGAGTTACTATAGTGACTATTATTAGAATACACTTGATGAAAATAATATAAATACATTTAAAAGTGTGATAAACATTATTAAAATTTAAAAGGTAAATTTGTTTTGGAAATTTATTTCTTACAGGGAAAGCTGGAGGTTTCATGGAACATTGATTAAAGAGTTGAGTTATCTTTGTATTTTGGTATTCTAGAGGTTTTTACACTTTGGGGCAGTGTACCAGGATAAGAAAAAGGACGGGTGAGTGTATGTCTTTTGTAAAGAAATAGCTCTTCCTTTCAAAGGGTAACTGTGGGAAGGGAGGTAGGAAAGGAGAATCATGGCGGATTACAGGTGTCTCCTCAGACAAGTCAGTTTTAGGGGAAAAAAAATATGGAAGTTCTAGATACAGAAATTGATTACTTAAAATTATTCATGCTTTGTACCCTTTAGAATGTCTTCGGTACACCCAGGGGTATGGTATTCTAGATTGAAAACTACCCCCAAAAGTCATTGAAACATGTATATAAAAATGAATATGGTGGCAAAGATCACTTGACAAACTATTTGGTCTACTGGACAGAGACGGGAGTACTTAAGGAGCATGTGTGTGCACGTGTGTGTGCACATGTGTGACGTTTACTGAGGGTGTACCATGTGCTGAGCATCCTACTATTATTTAATCTTCATCACAATTTTGTGAGATATGTCTTAGTACTGTTTTAATAATGATAAAATAGGTAGAGTGTCAGTAACTTGGACAAGCCGTTAGTCGACAAATGGGATTTGATCCTGCATCTCTAACTCTAAAACCTGCACTTTCCCATTAGATGAGGTTTTCTGATAACACATAATGTATTTCTATTAATTTTAACTATGTAATTGCACTTTGTCCATGTGGTGGTCACATGGTGTATGAAGATCAATTTGGGGCAACAGTATACATAATAGGAAAGAGAAATGTACGCTATATAAACAGTGGGGTTTAAAAATCAGCTTTAGGGCAATAACTCTGTTGTTTACAGTATGTTAAATGGAAGAGAGTACATGCATACTATTGATTTATCAAGGCCTAGTATGTGGGACAAATTCACAATCACATATTTGCACACATATACATCAATATTTGCTGAGAATCTAGGATGTGCCAAACTCTGTACTCATTTAATCGTCAACCCTATGACCTCAACCATTTTCCTCATTTAACAAATGGAGAATTTAAGGCATAGTGAAGTAACTTTCCCGGTTACAGAGTGAGTTAAGTGGTGACGCTGGGATTTGAACCTTGACAGTTTTATACCAGGGCCCATGCTCTTAATCAGTATATCCTACTGATCCTCCTCTCAATACCTTTTCCACCTTTATTTTGCCTTTCTCCGAACCTATGAACCGAACACATACATACACTGATGTAGGGCATTTCGACCTGGCCATCTACACCATTCCAGATGATTCTGAGGATGTTTTTATGGTCTTTTTGGCTCCAAGGAAGTTTGACCTTGTCAGTAGGCAGTCAGCACATTCAAAACTGCAGCCTCTGACTCTCTCTCTGTTGCTTGCTGGCACTATCACCGTTGCTGTATATCAGTCTGCGTCTCTCTGTGTCTCACAGAACTGCTCACAATTTTTTAGTGGATTACCTAAGAAATAAATACAAACCACTAGCTTTTTGTCTGAGTCATAATGATAGTGTAGAAATAATTAACAATAAATGATAAAAAATTTTAATTTTATTTTAATAATGTAAAATGGAGAATGATTAAAGGGATCTTTAAAAAGTGTGGAATAATAAAATCTTAGTGAATACTCACTTGTTAGAAATAACGGCTATGAAGGTAAATTTACAATGGAGAAAGCTATAATTAGGAACATTGAATATGGACAAGATATAGATTGATAAATAAAATTGTCATTAAAATACTTAAATGAAAAATATTCTTAAAATTGCTTCAATGTTATAAAAATTAATTTGGAAAATGATTTAACTGTCTTGTTCTGATGGAAAATTGATCAGTGAATTGAATTAGCTTGACGGAGCTTATGACAGAAAAAATTTTCTAACCAAAAAACGGGGTATGCTGTTATATTTGTATTTAGAATGTTTGAATTTAAATCATCCTTGGTGCCAAAATGGTAGTCAAAATGTTCTAGGGGTCAAATATACTCTGCCTTGTTCTCCAATACACACACCCCAATTTGCAAACAGATTGCATTTCAAGAACTAGTTTATAAATTGGTTGTTTGAAATTCAGGAAAATACATTAATAGAAATAATATTACAAATAGTGGATTTATTTCTCAGACCCTTCTGCAAAGTCCACTCATAGAGCTATAGGCTTGTTGACAGAAATAATCAATAAACAATCTATAATTGGAATAGAAAAGAGTTTTATTTCAGCCAAACTGAGGACTGTAGCTGGGGAGACAGTCTCTCAGGTAATTCTGAGGAACCGCTCTGGAGAAGCATGGTTTCCAGCACAGTTTTATATCTTGTCAGAACAAAGAACATCTAAAAAATCAGCGATTCATTCCTTCAAGGTTTCAAAAAAACAGATCAGCATGTACACAGTGAGCCAGTATGTCCTTGGCACCTGGGAAGAGAGTCCTATCATCAAAGAAGTACCAGTATTGGCATCCCAGAAAGGGAGGCATTTAATCTTTATTCTTAACATGGACATTCTTTACTTCTGATTAAGGTGCCCTTTTCTTTAACAGTTAAAGCAGATGTATAGTGTTTGATAAGCCACAAACAGGCTGTTTTAGTTAGCATAAAAGTCAGGTTAATTCCTGGATAAGCCAGAATGACTTTCCCATCCCTCAATATGTGAACATTTCTTCCATCAGGCTGCTGCTGCTCTCCATTGCTGCTTCCTTCCCTCTATTTTTTTAAATAATTTTTTTGTTTGTTTTAGAACAGTTTTAGAATTATAGAAAAGTTAGAAAGATACTATAGAGAGTTCCTGTATACTCCACATCCGGTTTCCCCTACTGTAAACATCTTACATTAGTATGGTACATTTGTCACAACTGGTGAGCCAATATTGATACATTATTTTTAACTAAAGTCTATACTTTATTCAGATTTCCTTAGTTTTTACCTAAAGTCCTCTTCTGTTCAGGATTCGTCTAGGCTATCATATTACATTGAGTCATCTTGTCCCCTTAGGCTCCTTTACACTGTGATAGTTTCTCAAACTTGCCTTGTTTTCCATGACCTTGGCAGTTTGGAGGAGTACTTTGGTGCTAGGTACCTTGTAGAATGCTCCCATACTGGTATTTGTCTGGTATTTTTTGTTGTAAGACTGAGGTTGTGGGTTATCAGGAAGAAGACCACAGAGGTACAGTGCCATTCCCACCAGCATATCAAGGGTACATGACTTATCACTGTTGAGGTTAACCTTGATCACCTGGCTGAGATAGTGTTTGTCCACTGTTAAGTTACTCTTTTCTTCCCCTCCCTTTCCATCCTCTACTTTATCTCCATATTCTCAAGAAGCTCCATGTTTTTTTTTCCCACCAACTTCTATTACATTACGGGCTTTGGGATGGGGGATAGGGGAGTAGGGGACTGACCTCCTGGGTTTCTAGAGCATTTGTAACTATGGCATGGCTTATAATGTTCCTATAAATGTTTAATTACAATTACATCAAGAATAATCTGAAATTTTGAAAGAGAAATTGATTAAGCTGTGTATAGATGCTTTACCAACTCTCAGGTAAATACTGACAACACTTGTAGAAATGGACTGTGGCAATCTGTTGGTTTACCTGTGCGTTAGAAATTTAACAGTTTGCTTTTGATGGGATTGACTCAGATTTAGAATGGGAGTAACTTATTAGACTACAGAAATAAATAGCGATTTTCTTTAAGATTGCTTAAAATGAAAATTAAGATATTACTAAATAGCTTTGTCAGACACCACATAATTTAGGTGTATACATTTTTCCTTACGTAGACAGGTAAGTGGAAAAGTTATGTTTTAGAGGTTGAAAATTTTAGTACATTAAAGTCAAGAAATACGATTAACTCTAATTCCCTTTCTCATCTTTCTTCCTATAGCGTTTCATTTGTAGTTCTGTTCTACTTCTTGTTTTTACTTCTCCAAATCCATCCTCCCTTTTTAAAAAAATTATTTATTTATTTATTTGGTTATGCCGGGTCTCAGTTGTGGCACATGGGATCTTTAGTTGTGGCATGTGGGATCTTTAGTTGTGGCATGTGGGATCTAGTTCCCTGGCCAGAGATCGAACCTGGGCCCCCTGCATTGGAAGCATGGAGTCTTACCCACTGGACCACCAGGGAAGTCCCTCTCCTTTCAACTATAGTTATTTGTGTACACCTATCTGTGTCTCTCACTAGACAATAAGGACAGTATTGGGTGGGCCAAAAATGCCTTTGGTTTTTTAAGTAAAAATAAAAGACACATTTTTTAATTTTTCACCAAGAACTTTATTGAACAAAGTATTCACCCTTTTGTTCCACTACCTTCTGCCATTTTTCAGGCAACTTCATGATTCCATCTTTCTAAAACTTTTTATGTTTTTGAGCAAAGAACTATTCCAGGTACCTTTTATAGTCTTCCAGGGAATTGAAATTTTTTCCATTAAGAGAATTTTATAAAGACCGAAATAAAGGGAAATCGGAAAGTGCAATGTCTGGTGAATACGGTGGATGAATCAGAACTTCCCAGCCAAGCTGTAAAGTTTTTGCTTGGTCGTCAAAGAAACATGCGGTCTTGCATTATCTTGATGGAAGATTATGCGTTTTCTGTTATAATTCTGGACACTTTTCATCAGGTGCCACTTTCAGTTGGTCTAATTGGGAGCAGTACTTGTTGGAATTAATCGTTTGGTTTTCCAGAAGGAGCTCATGTTAGAGGACTCCCTTCCAATCCCACCATATACACAACATCACCTTCTTTGGATGAAGACCGGCCTTTGGTGTGGTTGGTGGTGGTTCATTTCGCTTGCCCCACGATCTCTTCCATTCCACATTGTTGTACAGTATCCACTTTTCATCGCCTGTCACAATTTGTTTTAAAAATGGAATGTTTTCATTACATTTAAGTAGAGAATCGCATGTGATTCTCAAGAAGGTTTTGCGGTTTGCCAGGTTTGCCTGCCATGTCAAGAAGGTTTTTTTCGCTTAACTTACGTGGAACCCAAACATCAAAGCGAATCACATAACCAAGCTGGGGCAAATGATTTTCAGTGCTTGATTTGGATATTTTGAGTATGTCGGCTATCTCCCGCGTGGTATAACATTGATTGTTCTCAATTATTGTTTCAATTTGATCGCTATCAACTTCAACTGGTCTACAGGACTGTGGAGCATCGTCCTGCGAGAAATCTCCAGCACGAAACTTCGCAAACCACTTTTGACACGTTCGATCTGTCACAGCACCTTCTCCACACACCACACAAATCTTTTTCGGCATTTCAGTTGCGTTTTTACCCTTCTTGAAATAATAAAGCATAATATGCTAATAATGTTGCTTTTTTTCTTTCATCTCCAATATTAAAATGGGTACACAAAAATTCACCAATTTTGATGTCTTTTTTAAAATGCTCACTGATATGACAAATGTCACATACAATCTAACAAAATTGTTTTGAATGAAGTTAAAGACAACTAAGTGCTACTAGAGCCATCTTATGCAAAAAACTGAACTAACCTTTTGGCTCACCCAATATTTTAAAGGTCAAGCTAGCTTGTTTTTATATCCCCTACAGGCTATGCTTCTGGTGGGAACTTCCAAAGTATCTCAAATTAAATTCAAGTGTTTGGTATAGTTGGCTTAGAGAAGAAACAGTAGTATATTTGCTGTTTTGACTATTTGAAAGATGCCATGGTGTGTGGCTCCAGGGGACAGATCCTGGATGGATGTTGGAAGGTTAAAGTGAGGCAGAATTTTATTCCATAGAAGGAAGGACTTTCTAACAAAGATGTTTAAAGTCATTAAGGGCTGCTTTGTAAGGTAGTGACTTGATGACTTCCTGCATTCAAAATTGACATATGCAGTTCGATCCCAGGATGAAGGATTACAGGTTAATATGAAAATTTGATTTTACATGAAAGGATCCTAATGTTTAGAATTCATCATATGGTTTCTTTAAACATCAATACTTCTTTGTAGATTTAAAGTATGATTTGCTTTGCAAATATTCACCTCAGAGTTTCTCCCTGACACATCTTTTCACAAAGCAAGGTCCGGTTGCAGCTGACTGTGACTTGATTGAGTGGCATATTTTGTTTGAGTCTCTCATAACTGAAGCGGCTGATGTCTGTCCCAGTTTCCAGAGCAGTGGGTCTGTAAAAAAAACTGCATGTGTCATATCAGCTTCCCTTCTCTTTAGCAAGCAGGGTGAAAGCAGTGTAGAGAGGCCACGGAAGCCCATGGAAGCGACTTCTCCAGTACAGGCCCTGTCCTGAGAGTGCTCAGTTCCAGTTAGTGCTACTCAGCTGCAGAAGATCTGTGTTCACATTCACTTTGTTTGCTATATGGACCTCCCTCTGTTGCACAGAATGCTTCAGACTAGGGATGGGGACTCTCAGAAAGACTGAGAAAATTCCAGGGCTTTGAACAGTTAATTCCTGCGTGGTTCACTGCGTCACAAAGTTAATGGGCTGGAGGTCCTGACACCTCTTGATACACATTCCTTCTAAGGCTTTAAAATATGGGTTGTGGTTGAGGGACCCAGTAAACAACACCCCTCTTCATTATGTGAGTTATTGACAAGTAAGACAGTGAGTAAAGCAGAGTTTGGGGGATGTGTCTCAATCTTCAGGTAAGTAGACTTTGTAATAATCTGTACTGCAGAATTAAACACACCAACCCAGGCACCAGCAGGGCTCCCTCAACAGAACAGAAGGGATGATTCCTTTGAATAACTAGTTCCCAGAAGGAAGAAGAGGAAGCACCTGGACTATGTATGTTTCTCCTCCCAAACTTAACCATTAGATAAGTCACTGCATGTCTCCGAGGAGTTAGGAACAGGTAGAGAGTGGCCAGGAGTGACACACTAGTGGATATTTCTCCCCGTTAAAGGAACTATCACATGGGCAAAGAAACTTTCTCTCCCAGAAATAAGCAGTGACATCTAGAGGGAGCTCAACTATTTAGTTCTCGTTGTAGTACTTCAAGATGATCTGCAGAGCAGAGTTTTTTGGTGTGGAATGATAGGAGAAGTCAGGGATGTTGTATGGAGAGCAAATTGGGGAATGACTGTCCTTGTTCTACAGAGAGAGAGGAAGGACGACGTCACAGTCCTGTTTCCTGCTTTCCTTTTTTTGTGTGTGACATAAAAAAAAATTGAGATCTAATTCACATAGTATTAAATTCACTCTTGTAACGTGTTCAAACATACTCAATATACAGTGTTTTTTACTGGATTCACAATGTTTTGCAGCTATCATCACTATCTAATTTAGAATATTTCCATCACCCCAAAAAGAATCCCTGCCCCACAGTTCCCTTTCTCAGTCACTCCCCATCCCTTACTTCCCCCATCCCTCAGGGATGTCGCTGCCAAGGTCTCTGTGATTTCCTTGGACTTTCCTTCATGGTTCCAAGACGGCTGCTATCGCTCCAATCATTACGTTCACCCTACAGTCAGCAAGAGAGAGGGAACAAGGAGGAAACCCCTGGCTGAGACAGCCCCTGTCAAAGAGCTTTGTTGAAAGCTTCAACCAGTGATTTGGCTGAACCACTTGACATGGACCACCCCTTAGAGGGAAGATCGATAAATATGGAAGAGCATGTTGCTGCCTCAAGTAAAATCAGAATTCTGTTAGAAAAGCAGAAGGGGAAAATGGATTTTGTGTAGGCAACTAACAGTGTCTGTCACAGATATTCATATGTTAAATACATTTAACAGCATAGTAATTACATTTGTTAGTCTTTCCCAAGTAGTGATGCAAAAAGACATACTACAGAAAGACTTTGATCTCCCTGGTCTCAATCTCAAAATATTTGGTTTATAACCAAGACAACCTAAATTTCTGTTAAGTACATATTGAATCTTTCACATATGATTTATCTCAGTCTTATTTTTTTTCCCATTTATCACTGCTTAAAGCAATGGGCAACACTTGTGTTATCTACCCAATTTGTCAAGCAGTATGAACTTAGCCTAAAATTAAGTCTCTTAAACTTAAAGGACAATCCTTTAGTTATACTGTTTTAAGATCTGTTTAATAAATGTGTGTGTGCCCTTACCATTCATAGTTACAAATACAGCCACCATGTCCTGCTCTAGTCTTCTATCCCAAGTCCTCTAAGTTCTGTAAGACAACCAGTTTAACCATTTCTTTTTTCAGTTCTTATGGTTGTTAAGCCATTATTTATAAACAACATGCTCATATTAATATTTCCTGATTTGTCAACTTAGGCATTATGTAGTGACTTCTTGCTACCCTTTTTAGTATATAGTATATATAAGCACACACACACATACACACATCAAACTATATATTATCATTTAGATAAAGCAGTAAAGTTCTGCTAGAATCAACACAGAAGTCTTATGATTCTTTCCCGCTTTGAGTGCAGTAAATTTATCATCATCACTTTGAAATTAAACTTAAACTCTAATAAGTATGGTTGGATGTATATGTACAATGTTAATAATGAATTAGTACAGGACAGTAAAACAGTTCACTTAAATATTTATCAGCTGGTTTTTCTTTTACTTATTTATTCAACAACTATGTGCCAAGCTCTGGTCTAGGTGCTGGGGACACAGTGTTGAACAAGACAGAAAAAAAAAAACCCACAAATAAATACCTAGTAATATCATATGGTAATCGGTTATGCATATCCAGGAAACATATAAGGATGCAGTGCTGTTTTAGATAAATTGGTCAGGGACTATTTCTCTATGGAGATGACATTGGTGCAGAGACATGAATGATGAGAAGGAGCCAGCAATGAGAAGATCAGGGGGAAGAGCAGTTTAGACAGAGGGAATAGTAAATGCAAAGGCCATGAGGCAGGGATATGCTTGGCATGTTGAGGGACACAAAGGAGAAAAATTTGGCTGGAATGAAATGAGCAGACAGGAGTCCTAAGAGATGAGACAGAGCATTAGAAAGGGGCCTGGAGGCTGTGGTAACCAGAATGTATTTTATTTTGAGTGTGATAGGGAGCCACCAGAGGGTTTTAAGCTGGGAAAGGAAGTGATTTGATTTTACTTAAGGAAAGAAAAGCACCTTGGCTGCTTTATGGAGACTAGACTGTAGGAGGGCAGAACTAGACATAGGGAGACTAGTGAAGGGGGCCATTGCTGTGGATTAGTTGAGAGATTATGATAACTTGGACTAGGGTGTAAAAACATTTTTACCCATTTTTCTAGAAACAGTTGAAACAGAATTAAACTATTTTTTAGCAAGTCTTGAAAATGAAGTTTGGGGCTAGAAATAATTGGTAAAATGAGTGCAATGACATGGTTTTGAATATTTAACTGTGCGTGGTATCCAAATAGGTCATGATCCTGATTTGGGGACTTTGCACATGCTCTTCCATCTTTAATGTTATTCCATTCTCATCATACTAATTTTTGCTCATCATTGAAGTATCAATGTCCCGTTTTCAATAAGCCTGCCCTAAAATTACCCAAGACTGGGTGGGTCATTTGTCTGTCCTGTGAACTCCCACTTGCATCCTGGTTTATACATCTTTCAACTCATAATTGTCCTATGTTTTATTTATTTTTAAAGTTTTATTTATTATTCTTTCTTCCCCAGTTTTATTGAGATATAATTGCCATACAGCACTATATAAGTTTAAGGTGTACAGCATGATTTGACTTACATCATGAAATGATTATCACAATAAGTTTAGTGACTATCCATCATCTCATATAGATACAAAATAAAAGAAAAAGGAATAAATATTTTTCCTTGAGATGAGAACTCTTATGAGTTACTCTCTTCACAACTTTCATATGTAACATAAGCATAAGTTAATTTTATTTATCGTGTTGTACATCACATCCCTAGTACTTATTTATCTTATAACTGGAAGTTTGTACCTGTTGTCTTCTACATTTTAATTGCCATTTTACTTGTCTATCTTCCTCACTATACTGTAAGCTCCTAGATGGCAGGACTGTCTTATTTACTTATCTCATTCTCTGCAGAATTAGACAATGAATATTTGTTAAGTGAATAATCAGAATGTCTAAAAGTGTGCTTATTTTTTTTTTAATATTTATTTATATATTTGGTTGCACCAGGCCTTAGTTGCGGCATGTGGGCTCCTTAGTTGTGGCATGCGACCTCTTAGTTGCCGCATGCATGTGGGACCTAGTTCACTGACCAGGGATTGAACCCAGGCCCCCTGCATAGGGAGTGCAGAGTCTTATCCACTGCACCACCAGGGAAGTCCCTAGTGTGCTTATTAAATATATGAATTGTGGGGCTTCCCTGGTGGCGCAGTGGTTGAGAGTCCGCCTGCTGATGCAGGGCACACGGGTTCGTGCCCCGGTCCGGGAAGATAGCACATGCCGTGGAGCGGCTGGGCCCGTGAGCCATGGCCGTTGAGCCTGTGCGTCCGGAGCCTGTGCTCTGCATCGGGAGAGGCCACAGCAGTGAGAGGCCTGCGTACCGCAAAAAAAAAAAAAAAAAAAAAAAAATATATATATATATATATATATATGAGTTGCCTGATTCTTAGATTATGTCTGTGTGAAAAGAACATTTCATTAGCAGACTGGAGTAGGTAATTTCCTTAACCCTGCAATGTGTTGGATAACTCTTTTAAAAATTCCTCAAATCCTGTCACCTTAAGCAAATGGCCTTTTTGTCATCAGTAAATAGATGGTGGAAGGGCTGCTGGGAATTCATAAATGTTGAAAGGATGTTGCTCTTCACCGGGGGTGGAGTGGGGTGGAGTAGGGTGGAGTGGGCAGCTTGTTGTTAACCTCCCTTTCTGGCAGCTCCGGTGTTTCTGGCAGTAAGTAGCAAGGGTGGAGGGAGCAACCTAAGTTACAGGCTGCCTGCTCTGCTCCAGCACCAAATCCAGTTAGAGTGCAGGACAGGGTTTTTTGTCTTTTCATTATCCATGGTTTCTTTCAAGTAGCGCTGTTGACTTGTAAAATAGCTGAGGCAATATTGACATGCAAGTACATGATTTATTACCAACAGGAATTTGAACAGCACGAATGAGAAATGCATCAGACCTGCAGTACCCTACAAGATTGGAGTTTTCCCCTTTGCGATGCAATTCTTCACCTGAAATATAAATCTTTTTCAAACCTTTCCCAGACCTTCCTTTAAGGTGGAGCCAACCATTGATTCTAAACTTTAGTGGGCATAAAAATCACCTGGAGAGCATGTTAAAATTGGATTCCAAGATGCAACCTGCAGAGTTTCTGATTCTTTAGTGCTGGGGAGGAGCTTGACAATTTGATTTTCTAAAAACCTCTCAGGTGATGCTGGTGCCTCTGGTTCATGGACCGGTCTGAATAGGAAAGAGCTGGACTATATGTTTCCAATTTCTGTTTACTTCAGTTGCATGTGCTTTCTTTTCTTATTGCTAACATCATTTGGGGCTGTTCACTGTTGAGAAACTCAGAGGGGAATATGCACAATAGGCCTGGACCCGAACCTTCAACTCTGCTTAGTCAGTGTCTTCTGGGATCCCCTCACTCCAGGAAAAAATGACTGCACACTTCTCCACAGTTCTGCCTGTTTTGTCTCTTCTACATGGTCTGGTTAACCTGAAGTTTCCCTTGAATTTTCTGCCCATTCCTTTTATATCTACTGACTCATGTCTTTCCCTCCATCTATATAACAGATTACCTTTCTGGTTCTTCTTCAGATCAATACTCCCCACTCATCCTTCCCTCACATTTATAGGTATCTTTTTTTTTTTTTTCCTGGTACGCGGGCCTCTCACTGTTGTGGCCTCTCCTGTTGCGGAGCACAGGCTCCGGACGTGCAGGCTCAGTGGCCATGGCTCACGGGCCCAGCCGCTCTGCGGCATGTGGGATCTTCCTGGACCGGGGCACGAACACGTGTCCCCTGCATCGGCAGGCGGAGTCTCAACCACTGCGCCACCAGGGAAGCCCTATAGGTATCTTTTAAAATATTTTTTATAGCCCCATAAGAATTTCACTTGTGATACTATCCTGCCTTTTTTGCTCCACTACTCTTTATTTCTTCGTATTCATTTGGTACCACAATACACTACCCTCAGGAAACAAATGATACTCCTTGTTATTATAAATCTGCTTACAAAACTACATAAAATTACCCAAGCCACTGATCTTGTCTTCTGTATCCTCTTAATCAGGCTCAATTGCTGTTTGGAGAAGCAATATCTTTTGACCTCTCTGAGATTGATTTGATCTATCCCCTGTGATTTGCCTATTTTTTTTCTAATTTATAAAAATTGAGGTATAATTTACATTAATATTCACCCTTTTTAGTATACAGTTCAATGAGTTTTGATAAATGCATACCGTCATGTAACCACCACCACTACCAGCACAACTGAGACATAAAACAGTCCAATCACCCCAAAAATTTCCTTCGTGCTCCTTTTCGGTGCCCCACTCGTTCCCACTCCCGCCCTTGGCAATCACAGATCAGTTTCCTGTCCCTGTAGTTTTGCCTTTTCCAGAAAGTGGAATTAAAATAGTAATGTTTTATTACATTTAAACTTGAATTTAGTCCTTGTATTTAAAGAAGACATTCTATTTATTTATTTAATTTATTTATTTTTGGCTGCGTTTGGTCTTCGTTGCTGCACATGGGCTTTCTCTAGTTGCGGCGAGCGGGGGCTACTCTTCGTTGCAGTGTGCGGGCTTCTCATTGCCATGGCTTCTCTTGTTGCGGAGCACGGGCTGTAGGCACATGGGCTTCAGTAGTTGTGGCACGCGGGCTTCAGTAGCTGTGGCTCACGGCTCTAGAGTGCAGGCTCAGTAGTTGTGGTGTACCGGCTTAGTTGCTCCGTGGCAAGTGGGATCTTTCCAGATCAGGGCTTGAACCCGTGTCCCCTGCATTGGCAGGTGGATTCTTAACCACTGTGCCACCAGGGAAGCCCCTAAAGAAGACATTCTAAAAGCTGAGAGTGGGTAAGTTTTATGCCAGCACACTCAACTGTTCTTGTAGTAATTATTTTGTTTTATTTAGCATTTTAAAATAGAAGGAATATGCAGTTTGGCGTTTCATTATACTTTGGTTTCAGAATATTATTCTTTTTCTTCAAAAATAACACTCCTTTTTCTCTTTTTGTTTTAAAAGAAAAGAATTTTTAAAAAACACTTTCTGAATGCATTCAGATATTAAAGGTTTTGTTCATTTCATTTACTTACTATTTAATAAACTAGATGAAAGCTAAGTCAGGAAATATATACTTTTTTTAAAGGTAGACAACCTGACATTTCTTTTCATCTTTCTCTTATACAGGTGTTTGCTTCAGGATGGTAAGTCACCAATCTGTTTATTATTTTTTGCCATCTCCCTCCCACCCCCACTGTTATTTAGTCACAGAGACAGAGCAGTTATCTACTTAGTGCTAATCTATTGCTAATTTCCTGTCCTTGACAGTGAATGAAGAAATATTTGTATTTCTTTCAAGTTACTGGTTGAGATTTTTATTAAGGATGTCTTTTAAAAGTAGCCTATTAAAAACATTACAGCCTTCCTAGTTTTCCGTTAATATTTCTAGGAATTTCGAAAGTATCTCTCTTGGGGTGATCCAATTAAACATTTTGATTAGGTATATTTAATACACAGTATGGGGTCTTCCACTTGTTCTGGATGTAAGAATCTCTCCAGTCAAGGGTACATATCTTGAATTGCAAAATGAGAAAAACCCATTGTTGCACAAGGAAGTGGTTCCTAGGTTTTTAAAGTTAAAACCCCTTGCTGCCTTTTAGATATTTATTTTAAAATATTTATTTATTTTAAAATATTTATTTATTTTAAAATACTTTTAAAATATCAATTTTTAAAATATAGTACTCCTTTCCTAAAAGTTAAACGTGGCATGTATTCTCACCTACTGTTTGAGCTGGGAATCACTAGCTAGGTCTCTGTTCCTAACCTCTAAGGGTTCTAACAGGTTCCCACAAGTCAAGTCTCTGCCTTTAGAGATAGTCGCATCCCCTGGAGTTCAGATTGTCTTCTTTTTCATTGCTATCTGTGAAGGCATGACATTTTCAGAACCCAGCCGTTCCAGCAATCCTAGCTGTAATCATCTTGGTTTGCGCTGCTTCATTTAGTTGGGGACGTGGAGTGTAGAGCTCTTGGTCACCCTGGCCTCCAAACAGGAGAGAGCATGTTTCTAAAAAATGCTGGTATTCTGGCTCCACAAGAATTTTAGTGTGATGTAGTTAAAGTAATACAAAATAAAAATGTTTCTAGGTTTGCATGTGCTGGTAGCATAATTGAATTTGGAATCAGGAAAAGGAATTTTAAAAAACTATTACGAATAATAGGAGAAATAAATTTACTCATAGGCAATTATAACAATTGCGTGGCAAGTCCAGAGTCAACAGAGAACACTGGAATCTTTTAATCCAATACTTTATGTTGATCATAACTGGATATTTTTGCTCAGTGATTAAGAATCTTGGAGTGATCATCATTTGAAACCCAGATTGACGGTGTAATTTAGCATTAGCAGGTTGTGAGGGCAATGCAACTGAGTTTTATGGATTCCAAAACACATCATGGAAATTGTTTTCTGAAATAATTCCCACCATCAGTTTATTTTCTCATAATGTGCTTGTCTTTACTGAATGTGGAATTTAGCACACACACAAAAAATACCATTTAAACGAAAGTTTTTATAAATATAGGTATTACTATGGGTCAGCTACACAATCTTTGGCATAGACTATATTTTAAAGGAATCAGCTTTTTTGTGACCATACCTTTTTGAATGTTAGAATCAAGTATGTTGTAAATTCAGACCTTTGATGATGGACTTCGTCTCTCTTGTTTTCTCCTGAAACCAGTACACCGAAGATGAGGCAAGGAAAATAGGGGTGGTTGGCTGGGTGAAGAATACCAGCAAAGGCACTGTGACAGGCCAAGTGCAAGGCCCTGAAGAGAAAGTCAATTCCATGTAAGTAATAAGACTAATAACACACTCATGCAACTTATGAACTTATTTCAATGTTTGGCTGTACAATAAGAATAGAATTGATGGACCAAATTTAGTTTGTAGATTATCACTAAACCAACATGCTTTTAGGCAGACCAGCAAAGAAATTTTCAGAGTTGAGAGTGGAATTTCTATGTCTAGGAATGGATTTCCCACTTGGGCAGGCCCTCAGAAAGAGCAGTAGCATCACTCTCCAATCTGTATGAAATGTGTTCTGTTCAGTCTCCTCTAATATGAGGGAAACATCCAGGGTCAAGTGTTTCTCATCAGAAGTGGTTGTGACAGAAGCATAGCGCTTTAGGATGGTTCTTGAAGTTCTTAAAGAGCCTGCAAGGCAAAAAGTTGCCATTTCCTTTGTATTGTTTAAGTATCTTATTTATCTTATTGTAATTTTATTTTTACCGTCAATGAAAGTGTGTTTGATGAGCTGTATAGTTACCGTAATATGAGTCCTTGCAGTGCAAAGGAGATCAGATTCAGTTGTAGGGAAAAAAGTGCCTTGTGTACACAGTGTCATTTTCAAAGACGTTATCTTTTCAGCTTCCTAATTGCCACTGCTCTCTGTAGTCTTATTTTTTAAATAAAAATTGCTCCTATTTATCGAGCGTTTGCAGCATGTTAGGTAATGTGCTAAAAACTTTACATTTATCTCATTTAATCTTCACAACATGTCTTACGAGGTAGCTACTCGTTGATACCCAATTTACTTTATTATTTGCAATTTATCTTTGTTTTCTTTACTTAATGTTTTCAGATTTCAAGAGCAATACTTTTTTACTTGTTGTAATAAGTGAAGTAATAAAATGTAGAGAGGTATAAAAGCAAAGTTAGTAATCGGCCCCTCCTTTCTACTTCCTTCCCCTTTATGTAACCTGAGCCAGTGGCTTTGTGAATCCTATCCAAAGCTTTCTTTTTCACTTAAAAATACTTAATTGTACGTTTAAAATTAGAGTTTTGCATGCTTTTACTGAAATGAAATACTTCATGCATATTTTTCTATAACTAGTATTTTTTACTTTATGGACGTTCAACAATCAAGAAATATATAAGTACCAATTCCTTATTTTTTCTAATTTCTTTATGTATAGGTACATATTTGCATTTGTGCATAAACCATACCCCAACTTGAAGAGTGGGGTCCAAAATTCAATTTCATAAAATGTGGGGTAACAGTTAATGGAAAAATTATCTTTTTCAGTAGGATAGTCACAAAATGCACAAATGAGAGGACTGTGAGCAACATTATGCAGAACTAATAGTTCAGTGGATGAGAAAATGCCAGATGACTATGATATAGTTTGAGATTGGGGACCACATGGAGGATGGATGCTCATGCCAATCATGTTATACCCTAGTCCATGTTGTAGCAAGCTTTTGATTAATTTCCTTAACATAATCATATCATACATTCTGCCCATTTTTCCTTTCCAACCCCTGCACACCCTTCTTCCCTGCCATGCTGCCAGTCATCTGTGTTAGCAACCTGTGTGTGTTTCCTTCCATGTTTGTCTCCATGTTTGCCTTTACACAACACACACACACACACACACACACACACACACGGGTGCACATATATTTGAGGGTTTTGTTCAATGTTTGCTTTTTAAAAATGGGATTGTGGTGTATGCACCTCTCTGCATCTCACTTTTATTTTATTTTTTTTAATATAAATTTATTTATTTATTTATTTTTGGCTGTGTTGGGTCTTCGTTGCCGCGAGCGGGCTTTCCCTAGGCCGCTTTCACTGTGGCAAGCGGGGGCTACTCTTTGTTGCGGTGCGTGGTCTTCTCATTGCTGTGGCTTCTCTTGCTGTGGAGCACGGGTTCTAGGCATGTGTGCTCTGTAGTTGTGACTCGCGGGCTTAGGTGCTCTGCGGCATGTGGGATCTTCCAGACCAGGGCTCGAACCCGTGTCCCCTGCATTGGCAGACGGATTCTTAACCACTGCACCAGCAGGGAAGTCCCTGCATTTCATTTTATCATTCAAAAATACATCCAGGAAAATCCCTCCAAGTCAAATGGTGTAACACTAATTCATTCTTTTTAATGGCTGCTTAATATTCTACAGTATAGATGTACCATTATTTATTACCTTATTGCTGGGAAACTCATTTTGTTACTTTTTATTTTTTTCCGCAATAAGAGCAATGATGCAATAAACATTTTATTGGTGATTTTATTTTTATGAGATAGATTTCTAGGAGTGTGATTTGTTGGTTGAAGTGTCTTGCATACTTTTAATTTAAAAATATTTGCCTGACTGCTTTTCAGAACAGCTGTAAACAATTACATTTTTTTCTATTCATCCTGTTGGCAATTGGTACTGTTGCACTCTCATTTTTCTTTTATCTGATTTGGTGTAGAGTGATATATTATTTTTTTTACTGTAGTTTGCATTTCTCTAATTGATAGTTGGAGCATCTTCATGCTATGTGGATTTGTTCTCATGGATTCCCTTTTCACATCCTTTACCAATTTTCTCACTGGATTGCTTGTCTCTTGCCAATTTTTAACAGCACTTTGTATACTGGTGATGACTACTAACTCATTATCTGTTATCTCTTTTCCAAGTATTCCCCAAATCTATCATTTGCCTATTAGTTTTGTTTATGGTAGCTTTTACAACATAAGTTGTTTTTCATTTTTATAAACTTAGATATGGCTATATTTTCTTTCTGGTTAAAAAACAGATTGTGTGTTGTTTCCTAGCTTTCCTTCTAACTTTTTGATGCTTTATTTATTACATTAGGCATCTACTCCATCTGGAATTTGTTTCTTATTTATAATATGAGATTGGAGACTATTTCCTACCAGATGGATAGGGAGTTGTGCCAGCACCATTTATTAAATAGTCACTCTTTCCCCATTGAATTGAAATATGTTTTTGTCAATATATTAAAATCTCATATAAACTGGATTCTATTTCTGGTTTTTCTGTTCTGGTCCACTGATTGATATATCTATTCCTATACTAATACTCCATATTGATTTAATTACAGTGGCTTTATAGTATATTTTCTTTCATTATTCTTTTTCATTCACTTTTTTGCTTTCTTGGGCATTTATTTTCTCTCTAAACTTTAAGATAATTTTATCTATTTAATTGGAATAATATTTGTTTTTTTTAACTTCCCTAATTGTCTTACAAATATGTTTTTTCAAAAAAGAAAACTTTCTTTTTTAAAACAGTTTTACAGTTACAGAAGAATTGTGACGATAGTACAGAGGGTTTCCGTATACTCCTCACCCTTTGCCCATTAACATTTTACATTAGTACGATACATATGTTACAGTTAATGAACCAGTATTGATGTACTGGGTATTAAGTAAAGTCCATAGTTTATTCAGATTTCCTCAGCTTTTACCTAATGTCTCTTTTCTCTTTTAGGAGCCCATATTTTACTTGCTTTTTAATTGCACATTTTTATGACATAAGAGAATTGTTATTAAATCTTTCCATCTAAGAATATGGATATCTTTTCATTTGTTCAGATTTTAAAAATTATCCTTCAATGTGATTTTCTGGTTGTCACCATCTAAGTTTTGTGCTTTTCTTGCAGAGTTTATTCCTAAGTATTTGCCTTAGTCAGTTTGGCTTCAGTAACAAAGCACCGTATAGACTGGGTGGTTTATAAACAACAGAAATTCTCATAGTTATGGAGGATGGAAGTGCAAGATCAGGGTGCAAGCATGGTCAGGTTCTGGTGAGGGCCCTCTTCTGGGTGACAGACTGTTGACTTCTCATTGTATTCTCCTATGGCACAAAGAGAGCTAGTTAGCTCTCTGACCTGTTCTTATAAGGACACTAATCTCATTCATGAGAGTTCTATCCTCATGACCTAATTACCTCTCAAACACCCCACCTCCAAATACCATCACAGTGGAGATGAAGCATCAAGCTATAAATTTGGGGAGGACCCAAACATTCATTTCGTAACAATATTTTATTGCTTTTTTTCACAGTTAGGTATGGAATATTTTTCCCATTTTTGTTTCCGGGTATTTATGCTAGAATAAGGAAAGCCTAATGATGTTTGTATATTTATCTTATAGAGTTACCTTATCAAATATTCTCATTAATTGTACTAGCTTTGATTGTTTGTTGTTTTTTTTGTAAACTATAGTCTATTAGATTTCGTAAGTATACAATTCTGTAGTTAGCCAAAATAGTGTCTCTTTTATCCAGTGTTTATTTCATTTGCTAGACCTCCTCACAGCAATGTTGAATAGTAATAGCCATAGCAAGCATTCCTGTCTGGTTTCTGATTTTATTTGAAATGGCTTTATTTTTTCACCATGATGATGAAGAATGATGTTTGCTGTTGATTTTTGGTAAATAAACTTCATTACATTGAATTTTACTCTTGAATTCCTTGAATTAAGCTCTAGTTGGTCACAGTGTGTTATTCTCTTGAGTCATTGCTGAATACTGCTTCCCAATGTTTTATTTAGAAAATTTGCATCTGTACTTATAAGTGAGATTATGGTTTCCTTTTTTTTGGGGGGGGAGGGTTGTTACTGTATCAGGTTTTGGTGTTAAAAGTTCTGCTGGTTCATGAAATGTATTAGGAAGTTTCCCTTTTCATTCATTCTGGAATAATTTAAGTAATACTGGGATTACTGTTCTTAGGTTAGCTGAAATAAGTTATGAAATCACTTGGTCCTGGTGCTTTCTTAATGATAGGCCTTTAATCACCTTTCCAATCTGGTCTATCGTAATTGGTGTATTTGGGTTTGCCACTTGTTCCCAGATTCATTTATATTTTGCTAGGAAATTATCCAATTCTTTTTTGAAATTATCTACTTGTCCTAGGGTTTCAAATTTGTGGTTATAGATTTTATAGTTTTTAAAATCTCTTCTGTATCTGTGTTTATATCTCCTTCGAAAATTCCTAATCTTGTATAGTTTTATTCTCTCCTCATTTTTCCTTAATCAGTCTCGGAAGAAATTTATCTATTTTATTGGTATATCTTAAAAGGCAGCTTTTGGATTTATTGATCATTTCTACTTTTTTGGTTTTCCATTCCTTAATTTTAATCTTTATTAATTCCCTCTTTTTTATTTCTTTGCTGCTTGGTCTCTAAGTCTTCAACATGAGTGGTAGTTGCCTTTAATTTTAGCCTTTTTACATTAAAGATGGTAATTTGGCATTTACCCTAAACACATCTTTTGAGTTCTTCCATAGGTTTTGGTAAAAAGTCTTTTCATTGCTTTCTGGAGAGTTTGTATTTTCATGTTTCATTTCCTCTTTGAGCAAATATCCAATGGTATTCTGTGTATGTGTTTTTTAAGCTTCCAGTGGTTATGTTTTTTTAGTCACCTTTTATTACTTATTTCTATTTCTATTTAATGATGATCAGAGAATGGGGCCTAGAAGATCTCTACTTTGAAAAAATTGTTAAACCCTTGTGATGATGTGATTTATTTTGGATAGATCAATTAGGATGGGTGATCCAATTAGGATACTTTAGGTTGCAAGAAATAGAATATCTGTTAAAAGTAGCTTAATGAAGCGGCTGAATTTTCTCACTTTCTAAAAAACTGGGGCAGGTAGTTCCAGGGTTGGTCCAGTTGCTCCATTACATTAGGGTTCTGGGGTCAGTTTCTCTGGGACCCTCTTGACCTATCTGTTCTGCTTGCCTGCAAGTCCTTCACACCCTCACAGGGTCAATTCAAAGCAGGAAGAATGTGAGACTTTTTCCCTTCTCTTCTAAGAGAGGAAATTCTTAAAAGACCCTGGCAGATTGCTCTACAGGTTCCACTGGACAGAGCAAGGTCACAAGCCTATGCCCTGGCTTCAAGTGATATTAGGGAAGTATCTGGCATTTTTAGCTTTCCTTCTAACAAGTGGGATTTGGCATCAAGAAGGAAGAGAGAGAGAGGAATGGCTGTTAGGGAGACACCCAATGATGTTTGCTGTAAAAGAGACCTGAAAGGAACATATGTTCTCTTTCTGAGGCATATGAGATTTCATATCTCTCTCTCTCTCTTTCTCTATCTATCTATCTATCTACCTATCTGTCTTTGAATGTGTTGATTATGTTATTCCATTCCAGTATTTTTTGACAACTAAATCCATTTAATTATGAAAGAGGTGTATTTTGTTTTTGTTTTTCGGGTTTTTTTTGGCCATGCCGCACCACACCCAGCTTGTGGGATTTTAGTTCCCTGACCAGGGACTGAAGCCAGGCCCTCGGCAGGGAAAGCGTGGAGTCCAAACCACTGGACCGCCAGGGAATTCCCATGAAAGAGGTGTATTGAAGTCTTTCTGTATAACTGTATTTTCATCGTTACCATTGCCGTTTAATTTTTCTTTACATTTCTTGCTGTTGTGTTGTTTGATACTACAGATACATGACTTGTGTCATCTTCATAAAGTGTCTTTTTTCATTACATAGTGTTTGTCTTTATACATTTTAATGCTTTTAAATTTAATTTATACCTTGCTACTCCCTCTTTCTTTTAAATTTACATTTCATTGGTATTTCTATGTTTACCTTTATATTTTTATCCACTCTTGATCATTTTAAGGGTGCTTTTAATAAACAACATAGAGCTATGTTTTGTTGTTTAACACATTTTGAAAGTTTTTCTCTTTTAATGGCAGAGTTCAATCTTTTCAAATTTAGTATAATAATTGGTTTGTACACAAACTTGGTTTCTTCATATTTAGTATAATAGTAGTTTGTAACAATTTTATTTTTCTATGTTACTTTACTATTATTACTTTTAGTTTTAATCATCAATACACTTTTTTTATAGTGAACTACAACACATATATAGAAAAGTGCATAAGATATTAATGTGCAGGTTGATGAATTAGTATAAAGCAAAGATCTTTCTCCTGCAGTATCACCTTGGATCAAATGTCCATGGATCATATGCATGGGTCTGTTTTTCTGGATTCTCTGTTCTGTTTCATTGGTCTGTTTGTCTACCCTTGCACCACTACCATGCCATGTTAATTATTGTAGCTTTATCATAAGTCCTGGCATCTGGTAGACAAGTTATTCTAACTTACTCTTTGTCAAGGTTGTGTTGGCCATTCCAGTACCTTCCATTACCAAGTAGATTTTAGATCAAGTTGTCAAGTTCCATGAAACAACCTGTTGACTTTTGACTGGGATTGCACTGAATGTAAAGATAAATTTAGGGAGAATTTATGTTATAAATGTGATAAATCTCTGATTTATTTTGTTCTTCTTGAACTCTCTCAATAGTATGTTATAATTTTCTGCATAAAGGTCTTGCATATTTCCTCCCGAGGTATTTGATAGTTTTGATGCTATTATAAATGCTATCTTCTTAAGCATTTTTCCTGTTTATTGCTAATATATAGAAAATCAATTGAGTTTTGTGTATTGCCTTATTTCCAGTGACTTTGCTAGACTGACTTGTTGATTCTAATAATTTGCATGAAGAATCTTTTGAATTTTATTGTTTTGAATATTATCTGAGGATAATGAGAGTTTTATTTTTTCCTTTCCTATTCTTTCACCTTTTATTTCTTTTCCTTGCTCACTACACTGATTAGGACTTTAAGTATTTAAATATTGTGCAGAAGTAGTAGTAATAATTGGCATCCATGTCTTGTTACTGATCTCAAACTTCCAACATTTTACTTTTAAATAGTATACTTGGTAAAAGTTTTTTTGTAGGTACTATTTATCAGATTATTAAAATTTCCTTCTACTTTTAAAATCACAAATGGATACTGCATCCTAACAAATACTTTTTCTATATCAATTAATATGATGATATGATTTTTCTCCTTTATTCTGTTATTGGGACAAATTATATTGATTGATATTCTAATATAATCAGTACTATATTCCTGGAATAAACTCAAATTAGTCATGACTGATTTTCCTTTTTATATATTGCTGGATATTGTTTGCTCGCATTTTGTTTAAGATTCTTACATGTATGTTCACATGAGAGATGGGTCTGTAATTTTCCTTTCTTATAGTGTCAAAGTTAAGTTATGTTTATCTAGAATTTTTATAATATTGATATTATTCTGTAAATAGTAGAATTCATCACCAATTAATTCTGGGCCTGGAGTTTTCTTTGTCCCGATGTTTTAAATTACAGATTGAATTCCTTTAACACTTATAAGACTTTTCATATTTCCTTTTCCTTTTGTCAATTTTGGTAAGTTGTATTTAAAAAAAATTTGTCCATATTTTCTAAAATTTCCAATCTATCGGCATAAAATCTTATTAATATTGCAGTATGAATAGTGCTGTTGACCTTTAATTTCTGATATTAGTTGTCTGGGCTTTTTTGTTTGTTTTTTTTTCTCCCTAGGCCTTTATCAGTCAATATTCTTGGTCTTTCAAAGAATCAACCTCTGCCTTTGTTGATCCTTTCTATATATGATGTTTCCTGTTTCATTAATTTTGTTGTTATAATTTTGCTGCAATTATTTTCTTCCTTCGATTTTCTTAGTAGTTAGTTTGCTGCTCTTTTTTTAACTTTTTGAGATGGATGCTTAGTGAATTGATTTTTTAGCCTTTCTTTTTAAAATATATAGCATTTTAAAAGCCATTTCAAAAGCCAATTTGCTTTCTAAGCACTGTTTTATCTGTATCTCATAAGTTTTTATATACAGTTTAAAAAAATTTTTCAAGATATATTCTAATTTTCAGTTTGACCTATCAATTATGTAGAAATATATTTATTAGTTTCTAAATATATCTAGCTTTCCTAGGTATCTTTTTGTTATTGATTTCTACCTAATTACCTTATAATCAGAGAACATCCTGTATATAATTTCAGTCCTTTGAAGTTTGTTGAGACTGTTTTCATGGCCCAGTATATGATCATTTTTATAAAACTTCTCTATGCCTTACAAAGAATGTATATTCTGTAATCATTGGAAATAGAGTTCTATATGTTCATTAAATCAAATTTGCCATATCATATTATCTAAAACCCGTACTGGTTTTGTTTTTGACTGCTTGTCCAGTTATGATTGTGGACTTGCTTCTTTTTTTCTGGTAGATTTGTCAATTTTTTCTATATATCTTTTGAGTCCATGTTATTTTTATTTTTTTTATTTTTTAATTTTTTTTGTGGTACGTGGGCCTCTCACTGTTGTGGCCTCTCCTGTTGCGGAGCACAGGCTCCGGACACGCAGGCTCAGCGGCCATGACTCGTGGGCCCAGCCACTCTGTGGCATGTGGGATCTTCCCGGACCGGGGCACGAACCCGCGTCCCCTGCATCGGCAGGCGGACTCTCAACCACTGCGCCACCAGGGAAGCCCTTGAGTCCATGTTATTTGATGCATGCAAATTTAGACCTGTTGTAGTCTCCTGGTGACTTAAGCCTTGTATCACTGTAAAGTGTTTCTCTCTATCTTTAATAACGCTTTTTGCCTTAAAGTTACTTTATCTGATATTAATAGAGTTATACAAGCTTAATTTATGAATGTGTTTGAATAATTTCCCGTTGTTTCATTTTCAATGTTTCTTTCTCATTATGTTTTATATGTGTCCGTTTTAAACAGCATATAGTTGTTTTTTTTTCTTTATGTAGTCATATAACCTTTGTTTTCAAATTAGACTGTTTAGTTCATTTAAGCTTAATGGAATTACTGGTATATTTAGAATTAAATTTATATCTTACTGTGTTCTTTCCACTTGTTTTATCAGTTCTATGTTTCCTCTTTCTAGCCTTCATTCGGATTGAATATTTTTTATTATTCTTTTTTTCTCTATTAGTTTAAAAGTTGTATATTCTTTTATTCTCTTACTAGTGCTTTTCCTGGAGATACAACATACAACCATAACATATCAAAATTTGATATTAATTTAGGCCTTTATTCTTTTTTCCAACAATGCAAGATCTATAGCACCTTTTACGGCCATTTATCTCCCTATTTATTTAGTTGCTATAGTGGTATATTTTAATGATCTATTTTAAAGTTCATAAGACATTATTTTTAAAAGTCAGTATTTGGTGGGTTTCCTATAGATTTGCCATTTTTGTTGCTCTTTTCCCTCCTAAATTCTCTGGGCTTCTGTGTAGGAATATTTCCATTCTGCCAAAAGAATGTTCTTTAGTATTTTCTTTAATTTGGGCCTGCTGGTGATGTGTTACCTGAGAACTGTGTTTCAGTTTTTGTCTCTGTGTGTTTTTATTTTACCTTCATTCTTGAAAAATATCTTTGTTGTGAGTAGAATTCTAACATGCCATTTATTTTTTTCAGTTCCTTGTGGATACCATGAGAGTGTCTGGCATCCATTGCTTTGTTTGAAGCTGGCTGTTGGTTTTACTCTTTGCTTCTTTAAAGTAACTTAGCTGCATTTAAGACAGCAACGATAGTAAAATTGCCAGTTTATGATTTGCAATAATAAATATAACATTAAGCCTGTCAGATTTAGGTGATTTTCTCCAGTAATATTTAGTTCTCTGGGTACAGATGCAGAGAAGGCAGGAGGTAGGGTTCATTCCAGAGCTGGTTGTTGCCAGCTACAAAAAGCAGAAGTGATAGAGCAGGGGCTTACGGATATTTACAAGGGTGTGAATAGAATGATGAATCCCGGAATCTAGTTTGGACAAGAAGAGAAATGAACTGGGAGGTAATTGACGGGCAGTGAGAAATGATTGCCTTATTCAGTTTTGGATCTAAGCATATGGAACAGCTGTCAGTACTGTTTTGTTGCACAATGCAATCAGTGGAATCAGTATAAAGGAAGGGATGAAATGGGGGATGTGAAACATCCCTGATGTTGCTTAACCCACTGTGACTGATGATCCAGGGTAGATGGGCTCTTTCAAAAACTGACTTTTTCTGTGTCCAGTGGTTCTATAACTTAATCGGAGCATTGCTAAGTGGAAATTCCTCCAGGCGTTTGAAAGATTACTGAAATTTTGCCCATTTCTATGTTGTCATGATTTTCTTTCTTTCTTTCTTTTTTTTTTTTTTTACTGCTTTTTACTATGGGATAGTCAAACATATACAGGACAATGAACAACCCCACATGTCTATTACCCAGTTTCAATAACAATATCTGACAATCTTGTTTCACATATTCCTCCAACTTTCCTTTTGTTTTTGTTATTGTTAGACTTTTTGATGCAGATTTCCTGCATCATATTATTCACTGGTAGGTTACCTTGAAAGGTACAAAACAGCCAATGTTGGACAAAATTTTGAGCTATAAAACAGTAATTTCATGTTGTTCAATCTAATACTTTACTATTTTTCTCTAAAAGAAACTCTATATACTTATCAATCTATTTTTCTAACCCCCACAGAAGATCTACCTCCAAATGTCAAAGTGCATCTCATAACCTATCAGTTATACTTTTCCCTGGAAGCTTGTCTTCCTCCCAGTCTGGGTCTAGACCTGATGAACAGCATTCATTCTGGTGTTTAGCCTCTTGCCCCTTTCCTGGAGCAGGTTTCTGTTTCCTCAATTACATGTTTTCATTCCCTTGATTTAGTCCCTTATTTTGTTGACACAATTCTCCGTAAGCTTCCCTCAAAAAGGTGCCTGAGAGACAAAAAGTTTGTATCCTTCATCTGCCTGCCTTCATCTGTCCTCATACTTGATTGTTGGAGCTGTAAAATTTTATGCCGAAAATTATCTTCCACTCAGGACTCTGAAGGCATAATTCCATGACTTGCTTTGCTGTTGAGAGATTTGATGTCATTCTCATACAAAGGTTTGGGAGCTATACCTGTTTGTTCCTCTCAGAAACCTCTTTAGATGTTCAGTTTCTCCCTCTTTCTCTGCATTTTCAAAATCATCTGCCTTCATGCATGTTTTAATTTCACTTTAGATGTTGGGGTCTTGGAGGAGGAGAATTAATGTCTTCCTTTGACAATTTCTTTCTCTCTCTCTTCTTGGCTCTCCTCTTTTGAAATTTCTATGTCACCCTGATTCTCTAATTTTCAACTTTTCTCACCTAGTCTCCAAACTTTATTTTCTGGGAAATTGCCTCAACTTCATCTTCCAACCTTCCTTTAATTTTGTTTGTTTCTGCTGCAATATTTTGATTGTTTCTACTTCATAGCACCTTGTTCTTATTCATTTTTTTCCATATTTCTCTGAGGATAATGTGTTTTTCTTTTTGCTGTTTTCTTCTGCTTTTTGTGTTGTTTTTGTTTCCTCTAAGTTTTTTTTTTTCCTTTCACCCCTCCTTGCCTTTTCTTTTTTTCTGTTTGCTTTGCTTCTCTCTTTCATACCCAGGCTTTCCCTACAATCATATTTTCAGTGACTTACTCATAAATATGAACAGACAGCCAAGAATAAACAGACTTTTAAGGAAATTTTCCAACATGTAATAGTAAACTTGTTGGCTTGAGGAATGGTGGTGACTGATTGTGAGCTGGCTTTTTGTTGGGGAAGCTCCAAATGCTAAATCTGTAGGTCTTGTCTTCTGCAGTCCTTGGTGCCTCCAAATCCTGAGTCTACTGTGGGTTCCATGAGGTGAGCTGACTTGCTTCTCATTGTTTTTGCTTCTGCAAGTACTTGGGTTATAGCATCCTTTGTTTTTCTGTGTAGTTACTCCTCCATCTGCTTTCCTTCTAATTTGTTGAAATCTCTTGTTCATATTATAGTTTTGTATCCAGTAGGAATGTTTTCAGCTGCAGATTAGTAGAAAACCATACTGAAAATGAATATGACAAATAGGAGTTCATTTTTCTCAGTAACAAGAAGTCTGGAGGTAGATGGTTACTGGCCTTGGTTCAGTAGCTCAGTGATATGAGTGCCAATGTCTCTATGATTTTCTTGGCCTTTCCCTGATGGCCAAAATAATGAAAAGTGCAGCTGCACATAATATCCACTATTAAGTCAGGAAGAAGGCAGGAAAGGGTAAGGATTGTGTTGCATTTCCTGAACTTCCCAAAACGGATATCTCCTTATGTTTCACTGGCTCCTATAGAGTCATGTAGTTGCTCCTTGCTGCAAAGAAAACTGAGATATCAGTTTGACATATTGATACCCTGAACAAAATTGGTGTTCTCTTGGCCAGGAAGAAGGGCAGGGGAATGGGTACTAGGTAGTTAATGAATGATGTCTGTTACATATTTCATATTCTGATGCTATCATTTGAATGGGGTTTCAGGTAAAAGGAAATGAACCTGCCATGTTTAATGGCACTGTAAAGATTAAGTGAGAAAATCCATGTGAAGCACTCAGCACAGTGTGTGGAACATAATGAATAATCAATAAACATTCCCTATCATGAGATGACCTAGGGTGTTCCATCTTTGCACATGTTGTTTTAGTGGCAGTTAGACTGTCCAGGTGAATGTGCCACTAGGCTCTTAGATATATGGGGCATCCCTGCAGTGAAACCGGGCTAGAGAAACAAATTTGGTTGTCATCAGTATGTGGATAGTGTTTTAAATCACATACATGGATGAGATTACCCAGGGAGAGCTTTTGTGATGACAAGCAAGCAGGAAGCAGACACCATGAGATTGTAAGTCAAACTCAACAAATGTTATGAATTGGGATGTCATTACAAATAAAAATATTTATACTTTAAAGAATGAATTTATTCCTCTAGTATCTACTATGTACGATATACTATTTAAGGTACTGAATTATCAAAAAAATTAAACTATGGTAAGTTACAGAAATGGGTTGTAAAGTCAGACCAAATGTGGTACATTTATAGCTCTATAGATATGGACTTTTTTCTTCTAGTTATTAAAAACATTCTTTTTAGGATTCTATGACAATAAGTCATGGAAATTAGAGCTAAATTTTCTTCAAAAACATGGATGTGGTTTCTTCCCAAGTTACTGAAATGTGGAATACAACAAGGAACATCATTTAGAGGTAGCCTGGCTATGACTGTAGCAGCCATGCTCTGTTCTTGCTAACAGGCCAGCAGCATCAAAGGACACACTGCAGATGTGTGTGTGTTTTCTTCCCCTTTTGTGCTTCATTTTCTCTGAAAAAAATAACTGATGGTTTTCTTTTGTAATTTGCAGTATATGATTCCAATTGTAGAGGTAAGTTCTGCCAACATTTTTTGATGTGTAGGAACCATTTTGAATTTATTGTTTTATTAAGCCTACTTTTTTTTTCAAAATGAAACAAAAAATATTTTCTATTTCTTGGTAATCATTTTTAATTAATGTATAGAGTTATGACACTGGGAATAAACCATTGGCTATATCTACACAAAATATATTTTTCTTAAAGACTAAATGGTAATTTTGTCAAAAACAAAACCCCCAGAAAACTAAAAACATTTGTATTTGGAGACAGTGAGCCAAATTCTAAAATTAAAATTCCATCTTGATTACTACATATTTTGAAAACCATATGTCATGTATCTGTACTCTGCACTTCAAAGGATAGTTATTGGACTGGAGTATGTATACAACAGGATGATCAGTTGGTCACATAGTCTGGAAAACTATGTCATAACAGGAGGAATGCTTGAAGGCGTGGGGGATATTTAGACTGGAGAGAGTACTACTTGAGGGAGTCATGATTGTTTACTTCAAGTATTTGAAGGGCTGATACATGGCAAAGGATAAATGTTCTCTTGTTTCAGAAGGCAATATTTTGTTTATAGCAATGGGTGAATTTGCTTATTTCAGTGCCCCCGACAAAGAACTTTCCTGTCAAGGTGTCTAATGTATCTAATGGAATTTTATAAATAACTGGGAGGGGTCTATATCAGCGGTTGGCATACTGTGGCTTTCTGGCCAGACCTGGCCTACTTCCTGTTTTGTAAATAAAGGTTTATTGGAGCACAGCCATGCCCATTTGTTCCTGTTTTGTCTGCTGTTGCTTTTGAGCTACAATGGCAGAGTATTTGCAGCAGAGACTGGATGGGCACAAAATCTAAACTATTTACTGTCTGGCCTTTTACAGAAAAAATTTTCAGACTTCTGGTGTAGATAACAGTCAAAGGTGTTATAGAACATCTAACTCATTGGATAGTAAGTTAGTATAGGTGACCTCAAAGATCCTGTCCATAAGATTCTATGGCTCTATACAGAGACAATATATATTTACTTAAAATGTGTTCATGGTCTGAGTCAGAAGTAGAATAGATGTATTCACCAACATAGTTGTATTTATCTCTTCCAAAGATAGCATTTGTATGAAATGTGAAATTTTAACAGCATTTTGCTTTACCTATGAAATGCCATTGTTTTAAATTTCCAGCTGTTACAGTAGTGGATTGGAATGAAGTAATGGATTTCATGAATAATTAGGTAGTGTCTCATTCAAAGTTATTTAATATTTGTAAAAATAACTTTTCTCTGACAGACCATTAGTGGCATGAATTTCTGTTACCAGACTTGCTAGTTTTTCCTAACTTTTTCATCTGAGAATCTCAAAGCACTTTGCTAATATTTTTATACCTTATTCATTGAAGTCCTTCATACACAAATAGTGTTATTAAGAAAGTTCCGTTAGATGTTCTATTTATGTGTATGTATGTGTGTGTGTGTGCGTGTGTGTGTGTGCGTGTATGTTTTCCCCTGGATCTTCTATGGAAATAGAGAAGACTTGGACAGTTTTCAGGAGAACAAAAATTCATTGAGGAGATGTAATTTTGGAAAAAAGTTTAGTATAACCTATTTGACGTAAATTACTCTAATGGAAAACTAGAAAATGAAAAATATCTATAGTAGAGTCGGAGATCTAATATCAGGTTTTAGACCTCAAATTCTAAATCATTCAAAGTGAGAGAGTGGCATGGTCATATATACACTACCAAATGTAAAATAGCTAGTGGGAAGCAGCTGCATAGCACAGGGAGATCAGCTAGGTGCTTTGTGACCACCTAGAGGGGTGGGATAGGGAGGGTGGGAGGGAGGGAGACACAAGAGGGAAGAGATATGGGAACATATGTATATGTATAACTGATTCACTTTGTTATAAAGCAGAAACTAACACACCATTGTAAAGCAATTATACTCCAATAAAGATGTAAAAAAAAAATTCTAAGTCATTTGTTTTCTTTTGGAATATAACATCTTTATTAAAAGTACTTAAATGCATGACTTTTGCTTTAAAGTTTACATTTTAAATATTTTAATTTAGTTAATCCTATTTAATAAAGTAAATGCATAATGCAACACATTTTTAAAAAACTAATAGACTTTATTTTTTAGAGTGGTTTTAGATTTACAGAAAAATTGTGCAGAAAGTACAGTTCCCATATATCTGTCCCCAGCTCATTTCCTCTACTATTAATATCTTGCATGAGTGTGATACATTTGCTGCAGTTGATGAGCCAATATTGATCACTATTATTAACTAAAGCCCATAGTTTACATAGTTTACATTAGGGTTCATACTTCCACTGTCCCCCAAATCCCTGGTGCTCCATCTATTCATCCCTCCCTCCCTCTCCCATAACCCCTGGCAACTACTAATGTTTTTATTGTCTCCATAGTTTTGCCTTTTTCGGGATGTCATATAGCTGGAATCATACAGTATATAGCCTTTTCAGATAGGCTTCCTTCATTTAGAAATACGCCTTCAAGATTCCTCCATGTCTGTCCATGACTTCATAGTTTATTTATTTTCTGTGTGTGTGTGTGTGTGCGTGTGCGTGTGTGTGAGTGTGTGTGACTTTGGAATTTATTTCAAAAACAGATTTTGGTTAGATGATAATTGTATAGTTTAAGTTTAAAAAGTTACAGGAACTTTTTTTAACATTTCTTTTTTTAAAGACTTTGCTATTTTTAGAACAATTTTAGGTTTATAATAAAATTGAGAGGAAGGCATAGAAATTTTCCTGCCTCCACACATGCATTGCCTCCCCCATTATCAACATCACTCACTAGAGTAGTATATATATATTTTTTTTTTACCAAGGGTGAACCTACATTGACACATCACAATTGTCCAAAGTCCATAGTGTACCTTGGGGCTCACTCTTGGTGTTGTACATTCTCTGGGTTTTGCTCATTTCTTTTAATTGCTGAGTAATAGTCCATTGTATAGTTATATTGCAGTTGGTTTATCCATTCACCTGTTGAAGAAGGTGCTTCCAAGTTTTGGCAGTTGTGAGACTAATTCATTTTATAAAAGTTAATACTGTAAATAAAATAAACTTCTTAGTATTTATTTTTATTTATTTTAAAGTTAATCTACAATTTTAAAATGTGAACATAAAATATTTTTGAAAAATATATCTCATATTTCCAAAAGCTTGAAACTCATTTCAGTCACCTCACTACAAAATAAATGTGGTAATTTTTTTTAGTTTGCAAAAGGTTTACATGGGTGTTCCAAAAGTTCAAATGATACAGAATTGTATGGAGTAAGAGATGTAACCCCTGCCTGTCCTCCTAATACCACAGTCCTCCACATCTTTTTCCCTATGTGTATAAAAACATGTATATATGTTAAAAAATTCATATAGCATAATATGGTATAATCTTTCATTGTAAAAAAAAACCCAACTATATATACCCATATAATTACATTTATCTCTATCATTTATAAAGATGGGATGATGCTGCACATATTGTTCTGAAACTTAAAAAAATTCCACAGTACTATGTATTGTCAATATATTTTCATGGCAGTAAATGTTCTTTTAAATCACTGCAGAGTATTCCATTGTATAGATAAATCATAATTTATTTAATCACTCATCTATTATTGGCCATTCAGGTCATTGCAGCTTTTTGCTATTATGAATCTCGTTACATGAGCATTCTTGTACATATGAATATGTACTTAATCCACACTTACTTATTTGGAACCTATTCTGTGTGCCAGGCACAGTCCGGTGCTGGGATTCAGCAGTGAGCCAGAGGTGATGTTCAATTTCTTGTGTGGGGCTTCCCACAAAAAACACTAAATAAACTGGATATTTTCAGATAGTAGTAAATGCCGTGAAGGGAGTGGTGGTTTTTTTACTTTCGATGGACTGGTCAGGGAAGAGCTTTCCAGGGAGGTGACATCTGAGCTGAGGGCTGCTTGGTGAAAAAGAGGCTGCCAGTGCCCTGAATCTGGGTGGAGGGAACAGCATGCAGGGTGGAGAGCAGGCAATAAGGGTGTGTGTGTGCAGGGAACCTGAAAACAACTAACTGAAATCAGTCCACTTTTTATTACCATCATGTGCCACAATTCAGACCAATAAAATACTGCTCCCTGCTGCCCCCTCCACCACGACTCTGACATTAAGTGTTTGCTTTGCCCAGTATTTTTGAAGTGTTGATTCCTGGACATGAGTTAAAGGCTATGTGCATTTTAAATTTAAACTTGGTGATTCACTTTTAATTATAAAATCTATGAAGTATTTTTCAAATAAATGCTGAGTAAAATAAGGACTCATGGATGAAGTTTTGTTCTCCTTTGTAATTTGTGAGCAATTGGACTGATTTAGATAATTTAAGTGAATCAAGTCAATTATAAAAAAGTTAAGAAATGGGGCTTCCCTGGTGGCGCAGTTGTTGAGAGTCCACCTGCTGATGCAGGGGACATGGGTTCATGCCCCGGTCCTGGGGGATCCCACGTGCTGCGGAGTGGCTGGGCCTGTGAGCCATGGCCGCTGGGCCTGCGCGTCCGGAGCCTGTGCTCCGCAATGGGAGAGGCCCGCGTACCGCAAACAAACAAAAAAAAAAATTAAGAAATGGAAATTAAATAACCCACAACCTGCTGCTTAAAATCAAATATGGATAATATTTCAATGCATAATAGAACTATTTCTGCCTCTCTCTTTTGCTGGGGTGATAACATCAAGCTCCTTGTGATTTTAAAAAATACTTAAAAATCAGGAAATTGTAGAGCTGACAGACTCATCAAAGGTCACGTAATATTTTAACCCCCATAAGGCTCTAATGGAGCAAGCATCTCATCCAATCATGTAAAGACGGCATACTGAGTGGGTGGCGGGACTCAATTGCAGAACTGGGCCTCAAAAACAGTCATGAATTAGCCCCCTTATTGGATTAAATAGTTACAATAACCTATCATGATAATTTTTTCATTCGGTGAATATTTATTAGATGTCTTTCCGCATCCCTTCACTAGATGCTGGGGGTACAAAGATGATTAAAGGTATTGTGAAAAGTCCAAACAGTCTAAGTGAGGGAAAAGGAAAAAGGTGAATTCAGCACAGGATGGGAGGTACAAGGGTGGAGGCTGGGAATGGAGAGCTGGGCTGCACAGTGGAAGGTGCTCCCTCCTGCTTTGGGGAGCAGGCCAGGCCTTGCCTCTCTTTCTGGCCTCTTCTGCTGCTCTCCCTCTCATGGGCCTTTCAGTCCCCTCGCCACACCATGCACTTCCTCTCTGAGGACTCTTGCGGAAGCTCTCCCCTCTGCCTGCTTTATCTGCAGGCCTCTCCCAACTCACCTGTTATCCCCTCTCACCATATGCTCTGCTTCTTCAAGTCACTTAGCACAGCTGTGTTGAAGAATTACTTGCTTATTATCTCCCACCTCCATCCCCAGAGATTGCTGTCAGCTGTAAGCAAGGGTATAAAGCAAGTGGCTCAAACGAGTGGGGGGGGGTTTGTTCTTCTCAGATATAAAGGGGCCTGGAGGTCAGTGGATGTTGCGCTTGGCCAGCTGATCCTCAACGTCAGGACCTGGGTCTGTGGGATTTTCTTGTTCTTTCCTTCATGGTTGTAAAAGGATTGCTCCAACTTCCAACATTGCGACTACACTCAGAGCTGGAGGAAGGAATGGCTCTGGGTCTGTTCCCTTTTATCTGGGAAGCAAACTTTCCCACAAGCCTGCAGCACACTTGCATGTATATGCCATTGGCCGTCTCTAGCCGAATCAGCATTCCCGGCCACTGGTAAGGAAGGTGAGTGTTTTGTGTTCTTTTATGAGATGGTCAGCCACCTAACTGAAGTAACCTCACTGAAGCTCAGGAAAAAAAAGCTTACTATGCTCACAGGTCCTAGAGACAGAAGGCATGGCATGCCATGCCGGGTCAAGGGGACAACACCAGGGGAGTCAGGATGGAGTGAGGGGAAGGGTTAGGCCAGAGCCTTTGTTGGGGTGTCTGTGGGGAAGGTAAGGCAAGGCAGGGCAGGTGAACAGTTTAGGATTGGCTAGTAGGAATTATTTTGGAGGGCTTTGGACTATAGGGGTGGTCCCCAGTTGCCTGGAATCTGGCCCTGGGAAATTTAAAGGAGAGGACAGTTGCCTCCTGGGATGCAGGGCCCCATGAAGGAGGTAGGGCTCTGGATTGGTTACTTTGCATATTAAAGGCAGGCTCAGGGCTGAGCTCTTTGCTGTCTCTAAGAATTGACAAGTGCCCAGGAAGGGCAGTCTCTCTCCAGCTAGAAAGGCTTTTTAAGATGTCAAAACCTCATAATATATAGAAAATAAAAATATGTATTATACAGTGAGGAGGGTAATGGTGGTGGGTTCACTGCTCAACAATGCCTACCACACATCTCAAGACTCCTGAAGGGAAGGGGTTGTCCTGTTTGTCCTTAAATTGCCCAACTGAGGCTGTGAAGGAGGTTTGGGGTCAAACTGTGAAAAGCCTTGCGTGTCATGTTAGTTGGTCTTGTCTTCTGTCAGTGTTGGGGAGTCGTTGAAAAGTTTTAGGCCAGGAGTAGCACAGGATTTTGGGGGTTAGGATGTTAACTTGGCAGCGTGGGCTAAGAACTGGAGGAAGAGAGCTTGGAATCAGGGAGACTAATTAACAATGCCATACTGTGGTTTGATAAAGTAGAGGGAAAATAATACAAGGAATTCAGAAAATCTAATTCTGAGGCCACCATCTAGAACAGTGATTCTCAAAGTATGACTCGGGACCAGTAGCATCAGCATTACTGGCAACTTGTTGGAAATGCAAATTCTTGGGCCCCTACAGAATCAGAAGCCCTGGGGGTGAGTCCAGCAATCTGTTTTAACAAGACTTCCAGGTGACTCTGAAGTACCTAAAGCTTAAGAACCACTAACTAGAATAATAGGCTTGGGGGTGGAAGAGAGCTAGGTGAGTCACTGATCCAAAGAAACCTATCTGCATATTAGAATCACCTGGGGAGCTTTTTCATGGCAACTAGGTTGGGCCCCCTAGTAGAACAACTAAATCGCAATCTCTGGGGTTGGGACCCAGGCATCAATTTCTTTCTATTGCTCCCAGATGCTTCCAATGTGCAATCAGGGCTGAGAACCACTGATCTTGTTTAACCCTCATTGATGAGACAGCTCAGAGCTGGAAGGTGAGTTGCTCAAGTTCGCACAGCAAGTTCAGGTAAGAATCCATTTTTTAAGCTTCTCCTTGATGCTTTAGACACTATCCCAACTTTTAAATAATTTGCTTTAAGACAATGGCTTCTAGATCATCCACAGTAACAAATATTACTGCCAAACTTTTAGAAGAAACATAGGTTACAGCATTATTAAAAACTCAGTTCTTTAGTTAACAATATTTCACACTTTAGAAAGTTATCCTTTTTATAAAGATTTCATAAAAATAGATATTTTCACCATAAGCAAAAAAGAGTATAGATAAGATATGGATAAATAGTGCTCTGTTATTTGTGTTTGTGTGTGTTAAGTAATAACACTTTCTTCCAACTCTAGGTGGAGCTCTTTGGTTTATACATACATTGTTTTATTTATAATTTTGAGAGTCTTAGTTTTAAACAAGGAGGTATTTGAGATTTTTTTTAATTTAAAAGTTTATAAGACATTCGCAACATTGCTCTGCTTTCCTTTTCTTCTTGTTTTAGAGTCATAGATCTAAAAACTCATTTTTATTTCACTGCTTGACCAAAGAATCCAAATCCAGGCCTCAGAGAGTCATTTTCAAAACCATCTTAAATCTGTATTGTTTTCCCATAGTCATTAACGAATGGAGTATGTTTCCTAGAGCTTTTGTTTTTTATAAGTCTCAGTGTTGAAATAGAATTTCTATAAGATGGGCTTCCTTTTCTGAATAATGTCAGTAGGAAAAAATCTGGTGGATAACATAGCTATTGCTATAGTAATTTCTTCAACTATATTTACCCCATTGTGTACAAAGGAATGTTAACAGCTACCTTCCTGTAACATAAATGAAACATTTTGCTGCCACTTCTTTTGCTCTTTCCTCTTTGCTATCTCAGTATTCTCCCTTCTACTGGGAGTGCACTTGAAGCAAAGTTCCCAGAATATGCCTCATGTTAGTTTTAGGTGATGTGAGCCAGTGGTTGTGGTTCCCGGACCAGCAGCATCACCATTGGCATCACCTGGAAGTTGGTTAGAAATGCAGATTCTGGGGTCCCACCCCAGACCTACTGAGTGAGAAACCCTGGGGGTGGGGTCCGGCAACTGTCGAACCCCTGGTATATGCTATTTTGAAAGGAGAGAAATCCTATAGTCACTGGCGCCTACATAAAAAAAAATAAAAACCAAAAAACTCCTGTGCCATAATCTATGTCCATTTTGGGGTTGCTCAAGACTCTTAAAATCATCTAGGGACTTTGTTAAAAGGCAGAATTCTCATTCAGTAAGTTTGAGGTAGAGCCTGATACTTTGCATTTCTAACCCAAGCTCCCAAGTGATGTAGGTTTTGCTTATCCATGGAGCACATCTGGAGTATGGAGGATATTGACCAGACACATAGCACGTGTTAAGACCATACTCATGCCCACATATCAAAGTTACCTATGATTTCTGAGTATATATTTTTGGTTTAGTATATCTAAGGTCAATGAGTTTTTCCTTTTCAATCACAGTGGAAAGAGACAATTTCTGGAATATAGTGCTCATTTGTCTATAAAGTGACTCACCCTTATTAAGTGCTACAAGAGGGTTTGTTTGCCAGGTACTGTCTCTGAGGCCCTCTACTGTATCAGAAGCAGGCACACTTGAGGAATGTGTTATTTTTTAATTGAGAAACTTATTCATGGCATGATGAAGCTAGAAAGAAAGTCCTGAAGTTAGGTGATGTTTTCAGACAAAAAGAAGTGGTTCACGAAGTTTGGAATCATTCATTTATGATTTTTTTTATTGATGTGTAGTTGAATTACAATGTTGTATTACTGCTGTACAGCAAAGTAACTCAGTTATACATATGTATACATTCTTTTTCATAGTCTTTTCCATTATGGTTTATCACAAGATATTGAATATAGTTTCCTGTGCTGTATAGTAGGACCTCGTTTTTTATCCATTCTGTATATACCAGTTTGCATCTGCTAATCCCAAACTCCCAATCTAACCCCTCTCACACCCCTCACCCCCTTGGCAACCATCATTCTCTTCTCTATGTCCCTGTGGAATCATTGAGTGCTCCATATTTATTTAGCACCTGCCATGTGAAGCATTGTGCTAGGCACTTTGGGAAATTAAAAAAAAAGTCCTTAACACTGAGATTGTAATCTACTCAAGGAAACAAAACCTATGCCTGTGAAAGTTAATTACCAGTATAGAGAGCATGCTGTCCAATGGTAAAGAAGTGTGGCAGAAGAACCTCAGGAGACCAAAAGATAGTTATTGGCTGAGGAGGTTAAAACTATGGAGTCTGATTTGGACTTTGGGGTGGGTAGAATTTAGATATTCAGAGCAGAGTGAAGGAGAGGACTCCATAAAAGGGTGGTAGGGCCAGGATGCAACTTCCAGAAGTGAACCACATGGGAATACAGGAATAGTTCAGACTACATGGAGTTTAGACTTTCTTTCTGGGAGAGATTTTAAAAGTGAGCTGGAGCCAGATTGGTTAGGATTTAACTGCCAGGTTTATGAGTTTAGACTTAACCCCTTGTGCAGCAAGAAGACATTGAAGGCTTTGAGCTGTGTGTGTGTGTGTGTGTGTGTGTGTGTGTGAGAGAGAGAGAGAGAGAGAGAGAGAGAGAGAGAGAGAGAGAGAATGACCCAATCATAACAATGATTTAGAAAGAGTCATTAATGGAATGTGCCGGGTTAATAGAGATGACAGACTGGAGGCAGAAATTCTTGTTGGAAGGCCATTGCCTTGGGTGCCCTTGGCAGTATGCATGAGAGAACAATGCAGAAAATAAGAGATTTGGCAAAGGGGCAATATAAACTGAAAATATCAACGGATTAAAGAGAAGTTAAGATAATTTGCTCAATATAAATGGAAACTAGGGGCTTTGCGACTATGTTTATTCTTTTGAAGTGCCCCTTGGGACAAACAGCCTTACTTTCCAACTAACAATCTTGGAGACACCATATAGACAAATTGGGTTAAATGGTATTGCCTTTTTAATAGTTTGAAATTTATATATTTCATTCACATCTTTTTGGTTTTTTATCTCCCTATATGGTCCTCTGCCTTATTTTCTGCAATCAAGAATATGTTTTGAATACCGCTAGCCATCACAAATTCCAAAGCTGGAATAGCATTGTTAGATAGTACTATCAAAATAATCATCCTAAAACTTTAGATCTAGAAGGGACCTGAGAAGTTATCTAGAATCATACACATGTACAAACTCTATCTCTTACATACTCTTACACTTCAGAGACAACAAAAGTTTTCTAGGACTTGAGGCAGAAGGAAACTACACTTAAAGGCAATGCCAGGTATCACCATGCCCTATACATGATAAGACGGTTCGGAGCTGTGTCACATCTGATCACCAGTGCCTCAGGCAAGAGAGGAGGGTTGGTACCAGAAGAGCACTCTGAACAAAAGTTTCCCTCCTACCCTGCTCCATGGGAAAGCTGATGCACCTTGGACGCTGGATGAAGAAATCTTCTGGCAGGATATCCGGGTGGCTCTTTATCGACACTTACTGGCCATTTTGCAAAAGATTATAGCTCCCCAAATCCTTGGAACACATGTAAGAGCACTGAGTCTGAACTACCCAGCCTAAATTGTTATAGAAAACACAGTGTCTTAATATGCCAAAACACACTCACATGACCCTCTCTCCTGAGATGTTTGCCGCTTTACATTCCAGTTTAGACAGTCATCTGGCAAAAGTGCAGCCTGGTCCATTGGTCCAGTGATGCCTCATTGTTGATGCTCTTATCTGGGGGCAGCCTCAATTATTGACATCATGCTGTTTGGTTGGCCAGGCAAAGAGACCCAAGGTATGTATATTCCATGTGGCCATGGTGTTGCCTTAGAGCATCCAAAGGACTGTAAGTCTTCAATACATCAGTTGATGCATAGATTATTGCCTGTAGCCTGTAGGAAAGAATTCATTTATTCCATGAACATTGTGAAGTATCTGCTATATGTCAGGTAGAGTGCTGAGAACCGTGGAACAGAGATGAGTAATACAGTCTCTGCCTTCCATAACAATGGAGACTTAAATCAAGATTCTACGACAATTTGACTTTTGTAGTCCCACCTCCCATACCACTCCCTCTCCTTCCCTAGTTGCACATTTACCACCCCAGTGCCCATGGTAATAGTGCCCATGGTAATATCTTCTGACAAAGCTGACAGATGCAGCTCATAAGCAGGGAGAGCAGCAGCCCCTCTTAAAAAAAAATAAAAACTTTTGTTTTCTTAATGCTTCCAATATTTCCATTTGCTCTAGCTGTCACAAAAGCTAGATGGTAATCCTTACGTCCCTTCTTCATTACTACATCTATTGACCTGTGACCTTCTGCTTCCAGCTCTTGTTGAACACTGGATATATTTTTATGTATCACCACTCATTTCTTTACCAGTTCTTGTTACATTTTTGGATCTTGATTCAGCTATCTAACACACTCATTGTTTCTCCCAGCTCATCAACTGAGAAATATTATAAATATCCTTTCTATATAATTGTCCAAATAATTATGACAATGTCGAACAGGACAGGGCTCAGTAGCATGAGTTAGAAACTTCCTACCACTTTCACATATATAAACATATTTGCACAGATAAAATGTCCAAAAGAATTAAATCATTATATTATAAAATTTTTCAAATGCATAGAAAAGGGAAGAGCACAGTGAACATCTACATCTAGATCTTACACTTGTAATATTTTTCCATATTTCTGTCACAAAAATAGACTGATTTCTTCTTCCCTAATTGGGACAAACCAGCTGTAAAAGACATTTGAGTTACTGATAGGGGACATTCGAATATGGCTTACGTATTAAAGAATATTAAGGAATTAGTGCTAAATTTGTTAGGTCTGACAGTAACATCATGGTTATGTAGGAAAATGTCTTTATTTTTCAAAGCTGTGTTCTGAAATATTCGGGTGAAAAGTCACGATGTCCGAAATCTTATTTATAGTACTTAAGACTGGCATGAAAATCCAATGGGAAGAGAGTTGGGTAGGAGATATATAGTCAGAATAATGGCTTAATGGTCGTTGTCAGTCTATACTGATGAAATTGTTTTGAGTCTAGAATATTTTGATAAGTTCTAAATAAGAAACCAACTTAAAAAAATTACCATATAATGTGCAAAAAAGAAATCCTCATCCTGTTCCTGGGCCCCATGCCATCCCAGAGCCTCACTCCATCCCATTTCTCCACTGCTGGTGTTATTGTAATTTATAATAAAAATTGTTTCTATATTTTGGTGTAGATTGCTCAAAACTGTTCTGTCAAAATGTTCACTTTGCCCCTTGGCTCCATCAGAACACGCCCCAGACAAAACCACTGTGTCAAATCTCCTACATCAGAATGTCCGTTAAAGGAAAAAAGCAAGACAAACGGTGAATTAGGGACCATAAAAAGTAATTGTATATTATCAAGGGAAGAGTTATTAATATAATTTTAGACATATTACTAGGATAATAGTTAGACAGGTATAGAAGTCAACTATTGTTATATATTGGCTGAGTTACTTAAAAATATGTATATGGTAATCATTGAATTAAAGTAAGAGAAACTCAAGTTAATAAAGAGGAAGAGCTATGAAAATGAATATAAAGTATCTCTTGGGAAAGTATAAAATGGATAAGACACTACTAATGTAGAGGATGATTATTATAGGTAATACGTTAACTCTAGTCTGGGTGTGTCTGTTAGAAATAAAATTTTATGTATTGCCATTTTGTGGATTAGCTAAGGATGATAAAGGCAAAATTTGTATTGCGTACCAGAACCATAAATGCCATATAAAATGGTCAGCCAAGGTGACCGACATTGGTGAGATAAGCCAAAGCTCTGTCTTTGGCAGCAGTTTCCATTCCTTTAAATTTGATTTGTAAAATTTGATTTTGCTGCTGAAGAGCCAAATAGGAATGTTACAGAATTTTTTTTTTAACCTAAACTATTTTAGATGGTATTCTTTCTAAAGTATATTACACTCATCCCTTACTTTTTCTCCTTCTAACTGGAAGCTATTTAACAAAAGTTAACCTTCTCCTGATGATGATTTCTGTCTATAATTTCAGCAGTGAATCTCCCAGGGCCAATTAACATGTGTAGCGCCATTTGTGCCAACACCAAAGGGCCACTGTGTCCTTGTGTCCCTGAATGTCATTCTTCTCTACTTTGTTCGGTGGGTCTGCCTGGTTTTTATCTGCTTCTGTGACTTTGGGGCCTGCCCATGAGAGCCTTCCACTTGCCAGCCCCAAAACCCCTACTTTAATTTCTAATCTATGGGCTTTACTGACATACATACACATATACTCCCCTTTCTTTGGCCCTCACATTAGAATACTCACTAAACTGTAGGAATTTAAGACCAGTAGGAATTTAAGACCAGCTGTTATCTATCAGCTATACCCATGTTACTCTAGACATCTTGGACAAACAGCTCACAGAAAAGGTCCACAAAAATTATTAGGTTTTTTCCCTAAATAAAAATATTGTCTTCTGTTTTTATGTTAATTTTGTTTTTTAAACAAAATAATATCTGCACATGTTTAAAAAGTCTAATAGTGCTAATATATATATATACATATATATATATATTTTTTTTTTTTTTTGTGGTACACGGGCCTCTCACTGTTGTGGCCTCTCCCGTTACAGAGCACAGGCTCTGGACACATGGCTTACGGGCCTAGCTGCTCCACGGCATGTGGGATCTTCCCGGACCAGGGCACGAACCCGTGTCCCCTGCATCAGCAGGTGGACTCTCAACCACTGCACCACCAGGGAAGCCCACTAAAATATATATTTTTTAAAAAAGGCAGGCACCCCTTTCCAACCCATCTCATCTCATTCCTCAATCACTGTTTTAGTGATTTCTTTGGGCATTCCTCCCAATTTCAAAATAATATACTCAAATTGGTATGTCTTAAATCATTAATTTTAGCTATTATCTATCGACTTTCTATTATGATAGGTGAAGTCATAACTCTTATAGTACTTATACCACATATTCCTTCCCTCATTTCCCCAGTATGGTTACATCTGACTTTTAGTTAAATGAATCAGCAGTCGGTTTTTATATTCTTAGCACTTTGTGTTCACCACTAAGCGAGGCAGTGTATTCCCCAAGAATATGACACTTACCAAGCTGCCCTTGCGGGTGCCTGTGACTTGCCTCCCCCTTCTCAGATTCTCTTAAAGCTTGGAAGTTGGGTGCAGCTGTTCATCTTCCTCCTCAGAAGACCCTGGCTCTAATCGTTCATTTCTCCTTTTAGAATTTGGTGATAATAATACTTGGTTGTCAATTCTGGGTACTAGGAAAACTTTTATTCCCAAATCCCTTTAAACTTTATTAAAACATTTTGTCGGAATAGACACAATCTCTTAGATGGTTGGAAGCATGTTCATATCTCTGGCTAGACTGTGAAGAGTCTTGAGAGCAGGGATTGTGAATGTGGCTTCACAAAAAAGAGGGAGGTTGAGAAAGAAAGGTTAGAATTTGGACAGGCAAAAAGAAGGAGAATATGCTTTATACTCTTGGTCTCCTGACCTTTATATCTGAAGCCCTGGAGCTTCTGGAATGGAATGTAGTTAGGTAGTCAAAGGTGAGAGGAAGGTTCTCACTCAGGGCTAACCTTTAACTGCCCCTCTTCTATAGCTTAATCATGGGGGGAGTGTTGGGAGCATGACAGGCTGAGCATATGATTTTTGAGGCTCCTGAATTGATCGTATATTCCCAGTTTCCTGATGGTCTTCTTTCATGTCTGCTCTGTCTAGCCCCAAATATGGACATTTTCCTTTCATACAACTACTTAGGACTTTATATATGAGCTCAATTTTCAATCACATGTTCCTTCCTCGTACTGAAGATACTGAGTGGAATACAATGATGTTACAGAAGAATGACTTTACTGTTGTCTCTCTACTAAGTTTTAATTCCTAGTGACTGAAATTACTTTTCTTTATTAAGTAAATTTAGGTGCCAGGAAATTATTATTTGCACAATTTCAGCAGACTGTGGTGGCATTTATGGTGGTATAAGGCTTACAATGTGTTGTTGGTTGCAAAATGCACTATCAACCTGTTTGAGAGCAACCCTGGCAATTTCTTTGTTCATGAAGGTCAATTTTCACTAATGAAAGAATCACAAACACAATTAACTGGGGAATTTAATTTTATTTCATATAAGAGAGGTTTTTTTACCCCTTAAATTAAGTAGGTCCAAGCTTCTTTGGAAGTTGTACTTGTCAGTTCTATTTTTGGTTTCTTAGGAAATAAGTTAAAAACAGCTTTTTAAACCTTACTACATTTCTTTCTCCCCTTTTGAGAGGCTTGGTTCTCTTTAAAAAGGTAATGACTTCTTTGCTTGTACTAATAGGATTATCGATTTTAAACATTCATATTCCCGCCAACCATAGTCATTAAATATATATATAAATGCTCACAAAGGGAGAGCAGAAAAGTCAGGTGCTTTATGTAAAGCTTTTGAAGTTGCTCAGTGATCACGTGTTACTATTTGTGAACACATTTGTAACAACTGAAGTGATGGCCTGGGTTGAATTTCCTTCTTGTCCCCGGATCATCAACCACACAACAGTGTGTATAACCCATGACAGTGAATGAGTGTGGAGACAAAGCTAGCTTCCCCACCTGGAGAAGGAGCAGTGTGAGAATGCGGGGTGGTGGGGGGAATTGAACCGCAGTGATCTCTCAGCTCCTATGTCTCTAGTTTGTAGCTCATGGACCTGGCACGTTGCAAGGTTTATGTGTTACTTTGATTTCCACTCAGTTACTCATATCTGGTTTTTTTGGCAGTACGCGGGCCTCTCACTGTTGTGGCCTCTCCCGTTGCAGAGCACAGGCTCCGGACGCGCAGGCTCAGCGTCCATGGCTCACGGGCCCAACCGCTCCGCGGCATGTGGGATCTTCCTGGACCGGGGCACGAACCCGTGTCCCCTGCATCGGCAGGCGGACTCTCAAGTACTGTGCCACCAGGAAAGCCCCTACTCATATCTTTTTTCAGATGCTTCAGAGATGAAAAGTGGGAGGAGAGAGGGGAATTTTGCAGATGATTTGCTGCCTCTCCTGGAGGTGTGAACTGAGGGAAATGGTAGAATCTCTGAGCCTGTCTGCCCTTTTGACACTGTCTTTTACGTTGACCAAGTGGTTATGAACGACTCTTCAGCTGCCGTCCCCACATTCCAGGGAGATTCTTATTGTCACTGACAATCTTTAGAAACAAGGGGAGCACATGAACTCTTGTATCACTCTTCCCTTGTCCATACACCTGCCCCACTGGCCATCTTTTCACTTCCCTAATACTTAAAGCTTGAGGAGTCTCCGTCTTCATGTGGCTGTCTTCTTGTCATTCCGTTCCCCACTCAAATATCACTTTCTCAGAGAGGACCTTATTGGACTCCATCTCAGTAGACCTGGTGTCAGTCCCTATCACATCATCCTTATTTTCCATAGCACTCACTGCCGTTGGGTATTTCTGTGTGTGTTTGTTCTCTGTCTCCCTCCAGAAACTAAGCTCATATGAGAACTGAACCTATATCCTGACTTGCTCAGTGGTATATCCCATCAAGAGGAGAGGTTCAGCAAACTTTTTTTCTATAAAGGAGCAGATAGCAAATAGTTTAGGCTTCATGGGCCTAATAGTCTCATTCACAATTATTCAATTCTATCATCATAGTATAAACGCAGCCGTAGATGATGCGTAAACTAATGAATGAAGCTGTGTTCCAAAAAAGCTTTATTCATGGGGGCTTCCCTGGTGGCGCAGTGGTTGGGAGTCCACCTGCTGATGAGGGGGACGCGGGTTCGTGCCCCGCTCTGGGAGGATCCCACATGCTGCGGAGCGGCTGGCCCCGTGGGCCATGGCCACAGGGCCTGCACGTCCGGAGCCTGTGCTCCACAGCGGGAGAGGCCACAGCAGTGAGAGGCCCGCGTACCGCACAAAAAACCAAAACACAAAAAACAAAACTTTATTCATGGATGCTGAAATCTGAATTTCACATAACTTTTCCATGTCATGAACATTATTCCTTTTTCCTGACAGTTTTAATACATCAAAACTGTGCTTAGCTGTGGGCTGTACAAAAACAGATGGCTGGCCAGATTTGGCCAGATTTGGGCTGTAGCTCGTGGACTCCTGATGGGGAACACTGATTAGCCAGCAGTTACTACCAGCTGGTCATGAATTAACTAATAGAGTGAAAGAGAGGAATTATTATATGAAGAAATCAATATATTTACTCCTAAAAATAGAATGTGACAATATTCTTGAATCAGTAGATTGTTCCGAAAGGATAAGAATAATATCCTCTTTTGATGTCCCCTGTATTTGGCCTGGCTAGTGGAGTGCATGTTGCAAAATGAGCCTAAGCCAGTTTAGACATGCATGACTCGTAGGTTCTTTTTGGTGAATAATAATAGCTATCAAGGAGGTGGTGTGTTTAGCTACTCTGTCACAGACTTGCTACCAGGTAATAATAAAAGCAGGTTTCAAGCAAAATTCAGGGCCACAAAAGGCAATTATAACCAAGCATTTATTAGCAAGTGGCCCAAAGCAGTTCATTCAAACTTTCTGAAAACTCAGAGGAATCCTGCTGCTCTGTGGGATTCTTTTAAGCGCTTACACTGCATCTTGTATGCAGAACTCACTGAAGAAAGGCACGCCATCATGCAGTCAGAGCTCCTCTGAAACCAGTAGCTAACTATGGGACCGATTAAAGAATCAAACCGCTAATGTTGTCTCTAATAGTACGTGTTATGATTTGCTGGATTCTTACGTTTGTACAAGGATTGAGGGGTGTTTCTAAGTCATTCAAGCCAATCCACATATGTTGAATACTTTTAATTTCACCAGTGATAATATATATTTTGAACATAGGTTGACTAATAACTCACTAATTCACCAATAAAATCCCATTAATAAAATACCCTAATAGTTAGCAGAGTGTCATTTATTGATCTGAATGGTAGAAAGATTTGTAGAAGCTGCCCCTGGAATGTGCCTTTTTTATGTAATGCCAGCTGATCACTCTGCATTGTGATTCTTTATAGCAAGTTACCTGACCAACCCCAGCATTAAAAGTTAAACTAACCGGCTTGTACTTAACATCACACTAATAACACTGAAGTTATTAACAGACAATGTGTAACAGTAGCCTCTGACTTAAGCCCTTAATCCATGCTGTGGAATGTGTAGCCAAGGGCACCAACCTTCTCTCATATGTATCTGCAGCACAGTGGGAATTATAAGAATTACAAGGGAAGAGGAAGTTTTGTTCTAAATCTTCTAGGAGTGTACAGATTACCAAACAGCAACACCTCTTACTTCCTTTTCTTTTTTTTTTCTTTACTGTAAATTTACTGATTATCAAATTAATACATATTGTGATAGATTGCCAGTTGTCTCCTAATATATTTTAGGACATTTGGAACAACATAAAAGTATTAAAAAACCCAAAAAACAAAGCAGGAAAATAACTCAACCATCAGCCGTTAGTAACTGCTATCTTAGTGGACATTCCCTCCTGCCCCGCCCTCCCCACCCCAGCACACACACGCGCTTGGGGATGATGCACTCAGTCACTGAGTGCTGGCAGTGTAGCTGCTAATGGCTCTACCTGATCTCGGGTGACCTTGGCCTGCAGCGGCTTGAAGCAGGATTTCGGTTCCCCGGCCAGAGATTGAAGTGAGGCTGTGGCAGTGAGAGCACTGAATCCTAGCCACTAGACCACCAGGGACCAGTGGCCAGTGACAAGGCCCTGGCCCATCAGCTTTGTAGAAATAAATTTCCACAAGGAGAAAGTAATGAAACCAGTAAAGTGTTTATTAGGAGGAAAAAGAGTACGTGTGAATAGACTCACACAGGCAGGCTCAGAGAGAGAGTCATGCCCTCATTGTAGTTTGAATCACTTATATGGGGCATTTCTTCTGAGTTGCCTTTGGCCAGTCATCTTGCTTTGCCTGGTTCTGAGTCCGTATTTGGTTTATATCAGGGTCCTCCCTTGTGTGTGTGCACATCTCTTAGCCAAGATGGATTCCAGTGAAGAGGCCTATGGGTAGGTTGACATGACTCCCTTTTTACCTCCAAGGAGCCTCTCTGCACATGTATAGTTGGGAAGGTCTCCTTGACCTCGAGAATGAGAAATATGTGGTCTCTTATCTGGGAAGGACTCATCTCCTCTTCATCTTGGAGTATCTGTCCAGAGGGGACAAACTCCAGATGCTCAGCCTAGGGCCCATCTATCTCCTGCCTCATACCCAGGCATTGCCCTTGGCCTCATGGGGCAGCCTGCATTCAATAACCGGTTGTTCAGGGACTACCAAAGCCCTTCTTACCTCAATTCGGACAACTCTGAAGGGCCATCCCAGTTTCAGAGCTCCCTGTAGGAATGGCCAAGGCCTCTGTTATAACCGCATTAAAGTTTAACCTCTTCCTCTGCCAAACCTGCTTCCCTTCTACTCACAGCCACCGTTTCCAGGAGCACTCCACAACAGACTTCCCACATGCAAATCTTAGTCTATTTTTTTTAAATGAATTCTTTAGTATTGTACACAATTCATATTTTCACGTTCATTTATACATTAACATGTTCAAAAGCTATTTTTTTTAACACCTTTGTTGGAGCATCATTGCTTTACATTGTTGTGTTAGTTTCTGCTGTATAACAAAGTGAATCAGCTATACATATACATGTATCCCCATAGACCCTCCTGCTTGCGTCTCCCTCTCACCCTCCCTATCCCACTCCTCTAGGTGGTCACAAACCACCGAGCTGATCTCCCTGTGCTATGTGGCTGCTTCCCGCTAGCTATCTATTTTATATTTGGTAGTGTATATATGTCCATGCCACTCTCTCACTTCTTCCCAGCTTACCCTTCCCCCTCCCTGTGTCTTCAAGTCCATTCTCTATGTCTGCGTCTCTGTTCCTCTTCTGCCCCATGTTCTTCAGAAGCTTTTTTTTAGATTCCATATATATGTGTTAGCATACGATATTTGTTTTTCTCTTTCTGACTTCACTCGGAATGACAGACTCTAGGTCCATCCACTTCACTACAAATAACTCAGTTTCGTTTCTTGTTATGGCTGAGTAATATTCCATTGTATATATGTGCCACATCTTCTTTATCCATTCATCTGTCGATGGACACTTAGGTTGCTTCCATGTCCTGGCTATTGTAAATAGTGCTGCAGTGAACATTGTGGTACATGACTCTTTTTGAATTATGGTTTTCTCAGGGTATATGCCCAGTAGTGGGACTGCTGGGTCATATGGTAGTTCTATTTTTAGTATTTTAAGGAACCTCCATACTGTTCTCCATAGTGGCTGTATCACTTTACATTCCCACCAATGGTGCAAGAAGGTTCCCTTTTCTCCACACCCTCTCCAGCACTTATTGTTTGTACAGTTTTGATGATGGCCATTCTGACTAGTGTGAGGTGATACATCATTGTAGTTTTGATTTGCATTTCTCTAATAATTAGTGATGTTGAGCATCCTTTCATGTGTTTGTTGGCAACCTGTATCTCTTCTTTGGAGAAATGTCTATTTAGGTCTTCTGCCCATTTTTGGATTGGGTTGTTTTTTGGATATTGAGCTGCATGAGTGGCTTGTAAATTTTGGAGATTAATCCTTTGTCAGTTGCTTCATTTGCAAATATTTTCTCACATTCTGAGGGTTATCTTTTCATCTTGTTTACAGTTTCCTTTGCTGTGCAAAAGCTTTTAAGCTTCACTAGGTCCCATTTGTTTATTTTTGTTTTGATTTCCATTTCTCTAGAAGGTGGATCAAAATGGATCTTGCTGTGATTTATGTCATAGAGTGTTGTGCCTATGTTTTCCTCTAAGAGTTTTATAGTGTTTGGCTTACATTTAGATCTTTAATCCACTTTGAGTTTATTTTTGTGTATGGTGTTAGGGAGTGTTCTAATTTCATTCTTTTACATGTAGCTGTCCAGTTTTCCCAGCCCCACTTATTGAAGAGGCTGTCTTTCCTCCATTGTATATTCTTGCCTCCTTTATTAAAGATAAGGTGACCATATATGTGTGGCTTTATCTTGGGCATTCTATCCTGTTCCATTGATCTGTATTTCTGTTTTTGTGCCAGTACCATACTGTCTTGATTACTGTAGCTTTGTAGTATAGTCTGAAGTCCAGGAGCCTGATTCCTCCAGCTCTGTTTTTCTTTCTCAAGATCGCTTTGGCTATTCAGGGTCTTTTGTGTTTCCATACAAATTGTGAAATTTTTTGTTCTACTTCTGTGAGAAATGCCATTGGTAGTTTGATAGGGATTGCACTGAATCTGAAGATTGTGTTGGGTAGTATAGTCATTTTCACAATGTTGATTCTTCCAATCCAAGAACATGGTATATCTCTCCATCTGGTTATATCATCTTTAATTTCTTTCATCAGTGTCTTATAATTTTCTGCATACAGGTCTTTTTTCTCCTTAGGTAGGTTTATTCTGAGATATTTTATTATATTTGTGGCAATGGTAAATGGGAGTGTTTCCTTAATTTCTCTTTCAGATTTTTCATCATTAGTGTATGGGAATGCAAGAGATTTCTGTGCATTAATTTTGTATCCTGCTACTTCACCAAATTCATTGATTAGCTCTAGTAGTTTTCTGGTGGCATCTTTAGGATTCTCTATGTATAGTATCATGTCATCTGCAAACAGTGACAGTTTTACTTCTTTTCTGATTTGGATTCCTTTTATTTCTTTTTCTTCTCTGATTGCTGTGGCTAAAATTTCCAAAACTGTGTTGAATAATAATGGTGAGAGTGGGCAACCTTGTCTTGTTCCTGATCTTAGTGGAAATGGTTTCAGTTTTTCACCATTGAGAATGATGTTGCCTGTGGGTTTGTCCTATGTGGCCTTTATCATGTTTATGTAATTTCCCTTTATCCCTACTTTTTGGAGAGTTTTTATCATAAATGCGTGTTGAATTTTGTCGAAAGCTTTTTCTGCATCTATTGAGATTACCATATGGTTTCTATCCTTCAATTTGTTAATATGGTTTATCATATTGATTTGCGTATACTGAAGAATCCTTGCATTCCTAGGATCAACCCCACTTGATCATGGTGTATGATCCTTTTAATGTGCTGCTGGATTCTGCTTGCTAGTATTTTGTTGATGATTTTCACATCTATGTTCATCAGTGATATTGACCTGTAGTTTTCTTTTTTTGTGACATCTTTGTCTGGTTTTGGTATCAGGGTGATGGTGACCTTGTAGAATAAGTTTGGGAGTGTTCCTCCCTCTATTATATATATATATATTTTTGTTTTTTTGCGGTACACGGGCCTCTCACTGTTGTGGCCTCTCCCGTTGTGGAGCACAGGCTCCGGACGCGCAGGCTCAGCGGCCATGGCTCACGGGCCCAGCCACTCCGCGGCATGTGGGATCTTCCCGGACCGGGGCACGAACCCGTGTCCCCGGCATCGGCAGGCGGACTCTCAACCACTGCGCCACCAGGGAAGCCCTCCTCCCTCTATTATATTTTTGAAGAGTTTGAGAAGGATAGGTGTTAGCTCTTCTCTAAATGTTTGATAGAACTGGCCTGTGAAGCCATCTGGTCCTGGGCTTTTGTTTGTTGGAAGATTTTTAATCACAGTTTCAATTTCAGTGCTTGTGATTGGTCTGTTTATATTTTCTATTTCTTCCTCGTTCAGTCTCAGAAGGTTTTGCTTTTCTAAGAATTTGTCCATTTCTTCCAGATTGTCCATTTTATTGGCATAGAGTTGCTTGTAGTAATCTCTCATGATCCTTTGTATTTCTGCAGTGTCAGTTGTTACTTCCCCTTTTTCATTTCTAATTCTATTGATTTGAGTCCTCTGCCTTTTTTTCTTGATGAGTCTGCCTAATGGTTTATCAATTTTGTTTATCTTCTCAAAGAACCAGCTTTTAGTTTTATTGATCTTTGCTATCGTTTCCTTCATTTCTTTTTCATTTATTTCTGATCTGATCTTTATGATTTCTTTCCTTCTGCTAACTTAGGGTTTTATTTGTTCTTCTTTCTCTAATTGCTTTAGGTGTAAGATTAGGTTATTTATTTGAGATGTTTCTTGTTTCTTGAGGTAGGATTGTATTGCTATAAACTTCCCTGTTAGAACTGCTTTTGCTGCATCCCATAGGTTTTGGGCTGTCGTGTTTTCATTGTCATTTGTTTCTAGGTATTTTTTGATTTCCTCTTTGATTTCTTCAGTGATCTCTTGGTTATTTAGTAGCGTATTGTTTAGCCCCCATGTGTCTGTACTTTTTTCAGTTTTTTTCCTGTAATTGATATCTATTCTCATAGCGTTGTGGTTGGAAAAGATACTTGATACGATTTCAATTTTCCTAAAATTACCAAGGCTTTATGTGTGACCCATGATATGATCTATCATGGAGAATGTTCCATCAACACTTGAGAAGAAAGTGTATTCTGTTGTTTTTGAATGGAATGTCCTATAAATATCAATGAAGTCCATCTTGTTTAATGTGTCATTTAAAGCTTGTGTTTCCTTACTTATTTTCATTTTGGTTGATCTGTCCGTTGGTGAAAGTGGGGTGTTAAATTCCCCTACTTTTATCGTGTTACTGTTGATTTCCCGTTTTATGGCTGTTAGCATTTGCTTTTTGAATTGAGGTGCTCCTATGTGGGGTGTATCTATATTTACAATTGTTATATCTTCTTGGGTTGATTCCTTGATCATTATGTAGTGTCCTCCCTTGTGTTTTGTAACATTCTTTATTTTAAAGTGTATTTTATCTGTTATGAGTATTGCTACTCCAGCTTTCTTTTGATTTCCATTTGCATGGCATATCTTTTCCCATCCCCTCACTTTCAGTCTGTATGTGTCCCTAGGTCTGAAGTGGGTCTCTTGTAGACAGCATATGTATGTGTCTTGTTTTTGTATCCGTTCAGCCAGTCTATGTCTTTTGGTTGGAGCATTTAATCCATTTACATTTAAGGTAATTATTGATATGTATGTTCCTGTTACCATTTTCTTAATTGTTTTGGGTTTGTTATTGTAGGTCTTTTCCTTCTCTTGTGTTTTTTGCCTAGTGAAGTTCTTTTAGCATTTGTTGTAAAGCTGGTTTGGTGGTGCTGAATTCTTTTAGCTTTTGCTTCTCTGTAAAGGTTTTAATTTCTCCATCGCATCTGAATGAGATCCTTGCTGGGTAGACTAATCTTGGTTGAAGGTTTTTCCCTTTCATCACTTTAAATATGTCCTGCCACTCCCTTCTGGCTTGCAGAGTTTCTGCTGAAAGATCAGCTGTTAACCTTATGGGGATTCCCTTGTATGTTATTTGTTATTTTTCCCTTGCTGCTTTTAATATGTTTTCTTTGTATTTAATTTTTGATAGTTTGATTAATGTTTGTCTTGGTATGTTTCTCCTTGGATTTATCCTGTGTTGGACTCTCTGTGTTTCCTGGACTTGATTGACTATTTCCTTTCCCATATTAGGGAAGTTTTCAACTATAATCTCTTCAAATATTTTCTCAGACCCTTTCTTTTTCTCTTCTTCTTCTGGGACCCCTATAATTCGAGTGTTGGTGTGTTTAATGTTGTTCTAGAGGTTTCTGAGACTGTCCTCAGTCCTTTTCATTCTTTTTTCTTTATTCTGCTCTGCTGTAGTTATTTCCACTATTTTATCTTCCACGGCACTTATCCGTTCTTCTGCCTCAGTTATTCTGCTATTGATTCCTTCTAGAGAATTTTAAATTTCATTTATTGTGTTGTTCATCATTGTTTGTTTGCTGCTTAGTTCTTCTAGGTCCTTGTTAAATGTTTCTGGTATTTTCTCCATTCTATTTCCAAGATTTTGGATCAGCTTTACTATCATTACTCTGAATTCTTTTTCTGGTAGACTGCCTATTTCCTCTTTATTTGTTTGTTCTGGTGGGTTTTTACCTTGCTCCTTCATCTGCTGTGTATTTCTCTGTCTTCTCATTTTGCTTAACTTACTGTGTCTGGGGTCTCTTTTTTGCAGGCTGCAAGTATGTAGTTCCCATTGTTTTTGGTGTCTGCCCCCAGTGGCTAAGGTTGGTTCAGTGGGTTGTGTAGGCTTCCTGGAGGAAGGGACTCGTGCCTGTGTTCTGGTGGATGAGGCTGGATCATGCCTTTCTGGTGGGTAGGACCTAGTCTGGTGGTGTGTTTTGGGGTCTCTGTGAACTTACTTTGATTTTAGGGAGCCTTTCTTCTTATGGGTGGGGTTGTGTTCCTGTCTTGCTAGTTGTTTGGCATGGGGTGTCCAGCACTGTAGCTTGCTGGCCGTTGAATGGAGCTGGTTCTTAGCGTTGAGATGGAGATCTCTGGGAGATCTGTCACCGATTGATATTACTTGAGGCCAGGAGGTCTCTGGTGGTCCAGTGTCCTGAACTTGGCTTGCCCACCTCCGAGGCTCAGGCCTGACACCTGGCTGGAGCACCAAGACCCTGTCAGCCACACAGCTCAGAAGAAATGGGAGAAAAAGAAAGAAAGAGAAAAAATTATAGAATAAAATTAAGTTATTAAAATAAAAAATTAAAATAAAAAATTTAAAAAGTAATTAAAAAAAGAGAGAGCATCCAAACCAATAAACAAATCCACCAATGATAACAAGCACTAAAAACTAAACAAAAAACCCCATATAAATCAGAAACTAGTCAGTTTCATACAGCAAACCCCAAGTCTACAGTTGCTCCCAAAGTCCACTGCCCCAATTTTGGGGTGATTCATCGTCTGTTCAGGTATTCCACAGATGCAGGGTACCGCAAGTTGAGTGTGGGGATTCAATCCACTGCTTCTGAGGCTGCTGGGGGAGATATCCCTTTGTCTTCTTTGTTCTCACAGCTCCTGGGGTTCATATTTGGATTTTGCCCTGCCTCTGCATGTAGGTTGACCTCTGGCATCTGTTCTTCGCCCAGACAGTAGGGGGTTAAAGGAGCGGCGGATTAGGGCGCTCTGGCTCACTCAGGCTGGGGGGAGGGAGGGGTACGGAATGCCGGGTGAGCCTGCCGTGGCCAAGGACAGCGTGACATTGCAACAGCCTGAGGTGTGCTGTGTGCTTTCCCAGGGAACTTGTCCCTGGATCACGGGACCCTGGCAGTGGTGGGCTGCACAGGCTCCTGGGAGGGGAGGTGTGGATAGTGACCTGTGCTTGCACATAGGTTTCCTGGTGGCTGCAGCAGCAACGTTAGCATTTCATGCCCATCTCTGGTGTCTGTGCTGATAGCCGTGGTTCACACCCATCTCTGAAGCTTGCTTGGGCAGTGCTCTGAATCCCGTCTCCTCACACATCCTGAAACAATGGTCTCTTGCCTCAGGCAGTTCCAGACTTTTTCCCATACTCCCTCCCAGCTAGCTGTGGTGCACTAGCCCCCTCCAGGCTGTGTTCATGCACCCAACCCCAGTCTTCTCCCTGGGATCTGACCTCTGAAGTCCAAGCCTCAGCTCCCAGCCCCCACCCGCCCTGGTGAGTGAGCAGACAAGCCTCTTGGCCTGGTGAGTGCTGGTCGGCACCGATCGTCTGTGCAGAAATCTCTCCACTTTTTCCTCTGCCTCCCTCTTGCTGTTCTCTCCTCTGTGGCTCCGAAGCTTCTCCCCCACTCCCCCCGTCTCTGTCAGTGAAGCAGCTTCCTAGTGCTTGGAAACTTTTCCTCCTTCACAGCTCCCTCCCAGAGGTACAGGTCCCATCCCTATTCTTTTGTCTCTGTTTTTTCTTGTTTCTTTTGCCCTACCCAAGTACATGGGGAGTTTCTTGCTTTTTGAGAAGTCTGAGGTCTGCCACTGTTCAGTAAGTGTTCTGTAGGAGTTGTTCCACATGTAGATGTATTTTTGATGTGTTTGTGGGGAGGAAGGTGATCTCCAGGTCCAGGTCTTACTCCTGTGCCATCTTGAAGTTCCTCTCAATCTTAGTCTGTTTGCTGCGGAAACTGACCTATGTATATTATTACACATTTGGAATTATATTGTAATACTATATTGCAATCTGATTTTTCACTAAATATTGTGCTGGGTATTCTCCAATTGCTCCTTTAGATCCACACTCCACCCTCCTCCATCCAGCTCTGTTCTGGGAAGCTGACCTCTGTGGACTCCATCAGTGGGCTCCCTCACTCTTTGCCTGCCAGTTGCAGGTTGGGGGATAGAAAGACTTGGGTATTTATTCTCCAGATCCCTCGTTGCCAGGCTCTGTGTTGGAAGGGGCATCATTTCTCTACCTAAGGCCATAGGTCCTGTCATGAAGCCCTCTTCGACAGCTACAGGTGTTACTGTGTTGTGTTCAGGTAATTGCTCCCTCCCTGCCCTCCCAGGCTGTTGATGGTAATGACTCCCCAGTGATGCTAGCACCCTAGGGTGTTTGTCATTTGTTTCCTTTATCCTTGCCCAATCCTTGGTAAATAGCCACTCTTCTCCATCACCCCATTTGAGTGTGCCATCTACTTCCTGGCAGGACCATGACTGATCACAAAGGTGAACTGAAAGCATTTCCCCCTTCTTTAAGTGTTCTCCTGAAACATGATTTTTATTGGCCACTTAAAATTCCATCGTGTAGACTTACTAGTGTTTTGTTTTTAAACAATTCCCTATTGTTGGAATATACATACAATTTTATACTGATTTTTAAATTACATATCAAAGCATTTATAATGCCATTAAAAACTCCCAATAAACACCTTATAAAATGACTGCTGTATTATGGGTAGAGCATGTTCCTTGAGTTGTTTATTCAGTAGTGATGGAGATTTTTTTCTAATTCATCCAGTTTATTTTATACAGTGTCTATATTGACAAAGGAAATGTATTTTCAAGATGGTTGGCTGGCTGTGCTCTGTAGCTACCAGAGACTAAAGTAAGGTTGTGGCCCAAACCCACAACTTCAAGGTCCTTAGTTCTGGGCTCTTAAAACAGTTGAATTGCTGTAAACAACACTTTTACTTGAATCTGAGATCTTTTCTTTTTCTGGTCGAGGCTTTGCTTGGATGTTGGATAATAGACTAGGTGACACTTTTATATTCCTTACGTGTGCATAGTTCTAGAATAATATAAAGTATTTAGTGGAAAGAATTTGAAAGGGAATGTAGGGTTTTTTAAGTTTTAATTTTATTTATTTTTTATATAGCAGGTTCTTATTGGTTATCTATTTTATACATATTAGTGTATATATGTCAATCCCAATTTCCCAATTCATCCCCCCACCACCACCCCCCACCACCATTTTCCCCCCTTGGTGTCCTGTCCATACGTTTGTTCTCTACATCTGTGTCTATATTTCTGCATTGCAAACTGGTTCATCTGTACCATTTTTCTAGATTCCACGTATATGCGTTAATATACGATATTTGTTTTTCTCTTTCTGACTTACTTCACTCTGTATGACAGTCTCTAGATCCATCCATGTCTCTACAAGTGACCCAATTTCATTCCTTTCTATGGCTGAGTAATATTCCATTGTATACATGTACCACATCTTCTTTATCCATTCATCTGATGATGGGCATTTAGGTTGCTTCCATGACCTTGCTATTATAAATAGTGCTGCAATGAACATTGGGGTGTGTGCATAATTTTGAATTATTGTTTTCTACAGATATATGCCTAGGAGTGGGATTGCTGGATCATATGATAATTCTATTTTTAGTTTTTTAAGGAACCTCCATACTGTTCTCCACAGTGGCTGTATCAATGTACATTCCCACCAACAGTGCAAGAGGGTTCCCTTTTCTCCAAACCCTCTCCAGCACGTGTTGTTTATAGATTTTCTGATGATGCCCATTCTAACCGGTGTGAGGTGATAACGCATTGTAGTTTTGATTGGCATTTCTCTAATAATTAGTGACGTTGAGCATCTTTTCACGTGTTTGTTGGCCATCTGTATGTCTTCTTTGGAGAAATGTCTATTTAGGTCTTCTGCCCATTTTTTGATTGGGTTGTTTGTTTTTTGATATTGAACTGCATAAGCTGTTTGTGTATTTTGGAGATTAATCCCTTGTCAGTTGCTTCATTTGCAACTATTTTCTCCCATTCTGAGGGTTCTCTTTTTGTTTTGTTTATGGTTTCCTTTGCTGTGCAAAGGCTTTTAAGTTTAATTAGGTCTCATTTGTTTATTTTTGTTTTTATTTTCATTTCTCTAGGTGGTGGATCGAAAAAGATCTTGCTGTGATTTATGTCAGAGTGTTCTGCCTATATTTTCCTCTAAGAGTTTTATAGTGTCTGGCCTTACATTTAGGTCTTTAATCCATTCTGAGTTTATTTTTGTGTGTGGTATTAGGGAGTGTTTTAATTTCATTCTTTTACATGTAGCTGTCCAGTCTTTCCAGCACCACTTCTTGAAGAGACTGTCTTTTCTGCCTTGTATATTCGTGCTGCCTTTGTCATAGGTTAGGTGGCCATAGGTGCATGGATTTACCTCTGGGCTTTCTATCCTGTTCCATTGATATTTCTGTTTTTGTGCCAGTACCATACTGTTTTGATTACTGTTACTTTGTAGTATAGTCTGAAGTCAGGGAGCCTGATTCCTCCAGCTCTGTTTTTCTTTCTCAAGATCACTTTGGCTATTCAGGGTCTTTTGTGTTGCCATACAAAATGTAAAATTTTTTGTTCTAATTCTGTGAAAAATGCCCTTGGTAATTTGATAGTGATTGCATTGAATCTGTAGATTGCTTTGGGTAGTATAGTCATTTTCACAATATTGATTCTTCCATCCAAGAACATGGTATATCTGTCCATCTGTTTGTATCATCTTTGATTTCTTTTTTTTTAAATTGGGGTATAGTTGTTTTACAATGTTGTATTAGCTTCTACTGTACAGCAAAGTGAAGTAAAGTTCCCTGTGCTGTATAGCAGGTTCTCATTAGTTATATCATCTTTGATTTCTTTCATCAGTATTGTATAGTTTTCTGAGTACAGGTCTTTTGCCTTCTTAGGTAGGTTTATTCCTAGGTATTTTATTCTTTTTGATGTGACAGTAAATGGGATTGTTTCCTTAATCTCTCTTTCTGATCTTTCATTGCTAGTGTATAGGAAGAGAGAAGTTTTTTTCAACCATCAACTTGGCAAAGATTAAAAAGAATACCATCACAACGTTGTGACTATTCTAAATGCCACTGCATTCTTCACTTTAAAATGGTTGACTTTATGTTATGTGAAATTCAACTCAATTTTGAAAGGGCAAAAAAAAGAATGATAATATCTAGTGTGGGAAGTATATGGGGAAATAGCCAGTCTCAGCCACAACAGTTTGTATTAAGAATTGGTATAAAAATTTCTGGAAGACAAGCTAGCAGTATGTAGCAAAAAACCTTGAAAGTGTTTGTACCCTTTCTTTTCACTCTGTAATGCCACTTATAGTAATATATACCTAGGAAATAATTAGATGTGCTTAGATTTATGTACAAGCAAGTCATTTTTAATGGTGAAAATTACAATTAATTATAGTGTTCAGTCATAGAGAATTGGTTAAATTATTATATACATATAATGAAATGTTCATTCATTAAAAATCATATAACCAAGTAATATTTTTGAGATGCTACACTATGGAAGGAGGATGAAGGAACTGTTTAAATTTCAAATTATTTTTTAATCCATGGGGAAACATCTTAAAAGTCAGTCTTTGTTTCTGAATTCCAAAAGCTCCTCTTTGTTTCTGGAGGAAAATGCGGCAGTCTGAGTGTATAGTTTTATTATAAGCCAAAATATAGGAGGGCTCTTGATCTGATGTACGCGTTCCTCCTGTCCCAAGGAAGGAAGGAAGCCTTTTAGGTCAGTCTGGGTACAAACAGCAGCAGGAGTTCAGACTGGAAAGTGTCTGTATTGCCCTCTTGTTAAAAATCTCAAAGAAGACGTGGGGTTTCTGAAAGCATAGGAGTGGTACTTGACTTCTCTGACCCAGTCCACATGGCTTCGGGGCACAGAGCGGTGTTGCTGGAGGGAGATATCTGAGTGCATGGCTCGAGATGTGCCTTGCGGGGGCCTACAGCCTGGGCACACAGTGCTGGACGGCGGCTGTCTACAAAAAAGCTGAGGGAATAAGTAACAGAAAGAGACCTGAGGAGGGAGGGATGAGGAAGCTGTAGACCAGAAACAAAAAACAAGGTCCAAGGACTGGCATGTGCCCACCTAGGCCTGAAAGCAGCTGCTCTATAACAGGCAGTACTGCCTGGTGCCTGGTGAGCCAGAGGGTCAAGGGGCATCTCAGTGGAGGCTGGTGAGGACCCAGAGGGTCACACCTGGAGAAGAGACTTTCCACCCCTATCACCAGGACAGGACAAGCTCTCCCTTGCACTCAGATGCCATCTTGGGGGAAAAAGGAATGGAAAGGGCGCTTTTTGGAAGGGAAAAACACAGTCCTGGTAGTCTGAACCTTAAAATGATAGCAATTACCTAAAACACTTAAAAATATTTTGAAAATATTTAAATGCCTCTTTTCAAAATGTTACTTACTTTAAAAAGTAACATTTCCCCCCCACCCTTACTAGGGATGGGAGCTGTAAAGCAAGATGTGGTCTGGTACAGAAACTCAATAAAGTTATATATTTTTTCCATATCAGTTTGTATATTTTGATCTCATTGAAATCATAGTTTAAAAAATGTTTAAGGAAACTAGAAGGTGCTCATTATATTTAAAAAGCAAGCAGTGAGATATAACGGGATTCTAATTTTCTAGAAAATAATATTTTCTATTATATACATAAACATTTAAACACATCAAAAAGCCTGGAAAGATGTACAGTTAAATATTAATAGTATTTCTGGATATAGAATTATTTTATGTGGTAATTTTCATATTTATAAGATGAACATATATTTCTTCTTATAATCAGAAATTATTTTTAAAAAACAAAGTGTAGAGCCTTGTTCACAAGTGTGGTCCATGGACAGCAGTGTCCGCATCACCTGGGATCATGTAAGAAATGCAGATTTTGGGGCCCCACTCTGACCTCCTGAATCAGCATCTTCATTTTAACCTGCTCCTTAGCCAGTATTTCCTATACAAGCAACACCGGCTCCTTTATTACAGTTACTTGCTCAGGTCACAACCTTGGTCATCCATGACTCCTCTGTTTCTTTGTCTTCCCATCACTAAATTCTCTTCTACTTTCAAAATATATCCAGAATCATCCCCCCACCACAATGATCACCTAAGTCCAAACCACCATTTATCTTCTGGGACCATTGCAGAGCCGTCAGACTTGGCTTCTGCTTTTATCTGTGTCCCCAATAGTCTATCCTCTGCACAGCAGACAAAGGGATCCTTTTGAGACACAAATTGGGTCTTGATTCTCCTCTGCTCAGAATAGTTCAGTGACTGCCCATCTCACTCAGAATAAAACCCAAAGTCCTTACCGTGTACTTCAAGGCCCATGTAAACTGGCCCCCTTCTCCACGGTACCATCATCTCTCTGATCTGATCTTCTGTTCCTGTCTCCCTTGCTCCACCCACTGCAGCCACAGTGGGCCCTCCTTGCTGTTTCTTGAGCATCCCAAGCACAGGCACTACCACTTAGGGTCTTTGCCCCTGTTGTTACCTGAGAGGCAGTAGAGCATAGTGGTGGTGGTTAAGAGCAAGACTTTGGAGCCAAGCCCAATTCACCTCTGATATTTACTAGCTGTGTGACTTACACAAGTTACCTTAACTCTCTGAGCCTCAGTTTCCTCATCTGTAAAATGGGGATCATAATAGTACCTACACTCAGTTGTTAAGAGGATTAAATGAGTTTACCTGTAAAGCAGTTAGAATACTGACTGGCACAGGAGAAAGTGCTTCATGACTATTAACCATTATTATTCCCACAGGTATGCAAATGACTCACTCCCTCATTTTATTAACATCTCTGCTCAAATGTGCCCTAGTTGAAGACTTCTCTGAATACCCTCCCTCCTCCCCATATCTCTCTGTCATAACCTGCTTCATTTTTCTTAGCACTAATCGATATCTGAACATGTTTGTTAATTTGTTTGGTATTGATCTCTACCCACTAGAATGTGGGTTTCAATGAGATCTGGCTATTGTTCTGGTTAATAGTGTCTGGCATGTGCAATTAAAGATATAAGCCCTTAAATTTGTCAAATCTTGTTTGTATTTGAATCGAAGATTCCCAAATTTAAATCCAAGAACTAATCCTTGGAGAAATGAGACAAATTAGGATATACACTCAGAGAATAAATAAATATGGCCTCCCTATAAATCAGTATAGGGAGGCCAGCTATTCTTGCTTGGGAAAGAACATTTTTTCTTAATCTGAAAGTATGTTTTTCCTCTTAGAGTGTCAAAATATTCTTTCTTTAATTAAATGCTTTAGATACTAGATTATAGTTTTAAAAATTCCCTATTATTCCTATTTTCATGCTCTATTTTAAAATATTCCAATTATCCCTGTTTTAAATTTAAAAAAATTTTGAATTATAAAATGTTGTCAAACTTATGGTGCTTTTCAAAATTTTAAAAATATTGCCACTCTGTGAAATCCAAAAATCTGAGAATGGCTCAAAATAAAAATGTAGATAACATATCCAATTTTATTGATACAGAGTTCTAACTCCAGCAAAAACCTGGGAAGTTGTTTTATTAATCAAAAAACCTTGGTGCCATTTTATTAATTGTATTTTGCCTGTTATTTAAAAAAGGATTGGAATATTTTTTAAATGAAAGAAGAAATCTGGGTGTCAATTACTATGCCTTATTATGAATAAAAGTATTAGGGATATGACTTAGGCATGAAACAAAAAATCTTCCCCATAAGCTACACTTGGCTTCAGGTTAAAAGACTTGGTTTTAGTTACTTTAAGATCTATTGAGGTCTTTGCTGTCCTTAAAAGAAGGAAAAGTGTCTACATTCTCTGTTTATTAAATAATGCACACTTAAGCTTGACTATAACATAGAAGATAATAGCAGTATAGAAATAATAGGTACCATTTGCTGAATGCTTATGTATCTGTTATAACATTAATATATTTATTATCTCATTTAATTCCAAGACTAGTTTTATAAAATGGTGATTATTAAACTTTAACTGTTGAGGAAACGGAAGTTTAGGGACAGTGACGGAAATTGTTGAGACCGACATCATTTGTAGATGGTAGGGCTGGGATGAGCTCCCAGGGCAGACTCTACCATGGGTCTGAATCATATACATAATTCCTGAACTGGCACACACTTATCCCACACTGATAAGTGCTCAAAGATAAAATGAAACTTTGTTTTCTCTTTGCTTTCTTTCAGGTGTGTTCTTGTTTTGCTTAAAAGGTCAAATTTTCATTTAATAATAATTATGTGGATTTAAACTAATGATAAAAATCAACCTTATATTTTTTAACCTACAATATTGTCTGGAATGTAACCTGGAATGATTGACAACTATTATCACACAAATACCACATTCTAGTGGAATAATGGCAGCAATTTGTGTGTTTTGTAATTAGGATATTATTGTCTTTGTATTTGCAAGTGAGAAGTAATAATATATTAGAAAGTAGTTGACATTATGAATTAGGAGAAAATAGAAACATTCCCATTTATGATTCATTTAAAGTTTGCTTTAAAATTATACAGTAAAATAATTCATTCATTTGGTTTTATTGGTACTTTGTTCAAAAAGATTTAAAAACCAGAGTTTTAAATAGGCATGATATATGAATTCTCAAGACTGAAATCCTTCACCCCATCAGCATTTTCCTTGGGGAATGCTGTAAAATGGTGAAAAGACTTCCTGGACCCAATTCCAAAATGTATGTATGGAGGCTTCCCCACACCAACAAGCAATTCTCCGATGCCAGCAGAGTGTCTGAGAATTCAGCTCAATTCTGACACTATCTACTGGGATAGAATCAAGTTCCACAGGTAAAGGGCTCAGTCCCACAAGATCACCCTCCATTCCAGAGGCCAGTTGCAAGCCCAGGTTAGTACCTGTGCTTCTAACTGACTGGCTACAAACTGGAGGTTCCATTGATCTCCTCCAACTCAGTATGCCAATTGCAAGTCCAGGTTGTTACCAGTACTTCTGACCGGCTAGCTATGAAACAAAGGTTCCCATGACCCCCTCCTCAGGTTTGATTTACTTTCCAGAAGGGCTCTCAGAACTCAGGAAAATCTGTTTACTCAATACATTACTGATTTATTATAAAAGGATATTAAAGGATACAAATCAATAGCCAAATGAAGAGATACACAGGGTGGGGGTCTCAAACAATGGTGATTCTGTCCTCATGGAGCTTGGGGCTGGGCATGGTTGCACATGGAAGTGTTCTGGTTCCCCCACGTGGAAGCACTCTGAAAAAGGGCCAGAAAACTGTCCTTTTGAGTTTTTATGGAGGATTCATTATATAATCATGATTGACTAAACTGTTAGGCAATGGTGATCAATTCAACCTCAAGCCCCTTTCCCCTCCTTGGATATCAGGGGATAGGACTGAAAGTTCCAACCCTCAAATCACATGGTTAAGTCTCCTAGCAACCAGCTCCCACCCTGGGGGTGGGATCCAAAAGTCACCTTCATTAACATAAACCCAATTGTGATGGATGCTCCCATTGCTCTTATAGATCAGAAAATTCCTGGGGTTTTGGGAGTTGTGAGCCAGAAACTATGTATGAACACCAAATATATCTGAGAAATATGTTTTGGTCATCTGAATGACCAAATATATATATTTCTTATAAATCACAATATTGCAAATGGGTTTTAGTCAATTCTACAAGAAGACATCAACAATTAGAAATGAAAAAAATTAACAGCACATTTTTATTGAGTTAAGGCTTTTGTTCAACCTAGCTTTTTATCCATGAGGCATGCTATTCAAATCTTAAAAGCATTGATTGATATTTTCTTTTATCAGGAAGTTCATATAATATATGAGCACATAGTAAGTACAAATCATATTTGTAGAGTAGTAAGTACCATCAATATTAAAGAAACATTAAAGATTTATTTTCTCAGCATTTAACTTAGCTTTTTCTTTCTATATCTTATCTATTTACAAGTTCTAACATTTTTTTCCTTCTTTTCTGTTGCTTTGTAACATTAAAATCAATTTCTTTCTAAGTGTAATTTTTGATATCCCTAGGTAGATATGAAAACTATTGAGGAATGAATTATCTTCTTCTTTTATACACCTTTACACCCAATTAAAATGCTACCCATGCAGTGGATGGTCATTCAACTATGATGTTACTTAAAGTATAAATATTCAGTTGGTATCACTAGTGAAAACTCTAGGAGCCATTTTAGGATGTTTTGCTTTCTGATAATGAATATTCAAGTGGAAGCAGGAAAAGTGAACCACATGCATTTGCCTGTTTTGGGGACCTCACCAAACTAAATCAGACTAGAGACCTCAGAACTCAGTGGCTAAACTATATCACTCCCTTCTTTTTATTTAAATTTTCAGTGGCAGGTTTTTATCTTCGCAAACAATGTGTGCATTGTCCTATAAGTTGGCATTTCTCTTCTGTTAGCCTTATTAGTTCCTCTGGGAATGTTGCTATTGTCAGGGGTGGACTGTTAGGTTTCTATAGTGCTTCTAGCATATATCTTCTTGACATTTAGTCATCTTTCATGACTGGGGTTCACAGATTTAATTTCTTGAGTAAGTGTTAGGAATAAGTTTAGCCGTATGCTACATAAAACCCAAGTAATGGGCTTCCCTGGTGGTGCAGTGGTTGAGAGTCCGCCTGCCGATGCAGGGGACACGGGTTCGTGCCCCGGTCCAGGAAGATCCCACATGCCGCGGAGTGGCTAGGCCCGTGAGCCATGGCCGTTGAGCCTGCGCATCCAGAGCCTGTGCTCCGCAACAGGAGAGGCCACAACAGTGAGAAGCCCGCGTACCGCAAAAAAAAAAAAAAAAGAAGAAAAAAACACCCAAGTAATACTGGCTGAAAGAAATATTGGCTGTTTTTCTCTTATGTAAGAGAAGTCCTGAGAATGCAGTTAAGGCTCACATGGCAGTTCTCTAGTCACAAGGATCCAGACTCCATCTTCCACGTCTCCTCATAGTTGCACGGTGGCATCCACAGCTCCAGCTTTAGCATCCACAATCCAGGCAGCAAGAAGGAAGAAAGAAAAAAGGCGAAAGGGTGTGCTTCCTGGCTGGGTCAACTGCCTTAAAAGCGATTTCTTAGGAGCCCCATTCAGTGACTTGTACTTCATTAGCCACAGGACAGATGGTAAATAAATTCTTTTAGCTGGGCATACTGCCGTGTCAATTAAAACTGGGGTTCTTTTACTACAGAAAAAGGGCTGAATGTGTATTATATGGGCATCTAGAAACTTCTGCCACACCTTGATATTTAACCCATTTTATTTTTAAGATTTGTCCTTTTTCTTCAACTAAGCCATGTTTCATATGGTTGTGTTTTTATGGTCAACATAAACAGACATTTTGTCAGTTGTGTCTTGACATAACCTTTTGAAATAATCACATCAGAAGAAGAAACTTATTTTTAAAAAAGCTTTGATTAATAACATTAAATAAACATTAAGCTCCTATCGTAATCAGGATATTGTACTAGACAAGCTTTCTCAACCATGGCACTATTGCATTTGGACAAGATAATTCTTTATTGTGGGGAGCTGTCCTTTGCTGTAGGAGGTTCAGCAGCATCCCTGTAGCCACTGCCAGTTGTGACAACCAAAGTTGTCTCCACACATTGCCACATGTCACCCGGGAGACGGTCAACCCCACTGAGAACCACTTTGCTGGAGGATAACCCCACATTTAATTGAATTGCCTGTTCGGTTTCCTGTAAAAGTATATCCCTGAGATTAAGTGTTACTTTAAGTGCCACTCACTCTCAGTGTTATGAACACAGTATTTGTTGAATTTTTATTGTGTGCCAGACACTGTGATGAGAACTTTACATATGTTACCTGATTTAATCCTTATAACAGCACTGCATTAGTAGAAGGTACTAATGATATTAGGTAGTATTATTGCCCTCATGTTAGAGATGGGAAAATGAGGCTTAGAGGTTATTTTAGCTGAATTCCCTTGAGAGCAGAGTCTGTGACCCAGGCTTGAGGGCCATTTATCTGGGAGGTGATGGCAGGAAGCAGAGTGATGCAGAAGGGAGAGTGAAACAGGGAAGGAAGAAAAGTCAGTGAAGGGCCATGGGCACTATACCTCTGAGGACCCTCTGAAGAGCCATGAAGAATGCATCTCTGAATAATATCCCTCTCCCCACTCCATAGGTTGGGAAGAAGCTGGGAAACTTCTCCACTGACTCTCCCATTGGTTTTCCCCAGGGGGATTGAACCCCTTTCCCTTAACTGATAAAAGTGGTGAACAATGTTCACAAAGACCCAGCCACTTTTCCTGTGGGGAGTGTTAGTTTTCTATCCCTATGTAACAAATTACTACAAAATTAATGTCTTAAAACAGCACCCATTTATTAATTCAGTGTTGTGGTCACATGTCTGACATGGTGTTGGGCTGCACCCTGCAGGCCTGTAAGTCCTGTACTTGCCCAGCCTTAAGACTGAAGTAAAAGCCTGGAATCAGTGACAGAGACCTCAATAGTTTAATGGATGGGGGAGCTAACATGCCTGAAGCAAGGTCCTGGAGCACTGTGAGCTACAGATGGTGGGCAGGACATGGGTCAGCAGGTGGGGGGAGGAGGTTACCAGTTATAGGGGGAATTGACATCATCAGGTTGGCTCATCAGTTACCAGGGAAACCAGAGGACCACACTCCCCAACACCCCTTTGATAAGCTATCATAGGGGAGATGTTCTCATCTAAAGATTAGAACAATCACTAGCTGGGGCTGGGGGTAAGTATGTAGGCACTTACTGATTAGGCTCTATGATTAAGAAGGAAGGCCAGTCATGTGAATAGAGTGTAGGTGGAGTAGGGACTGGTTGAGCAGGGGATGTACAGAGAGCAAGAGAACAGCCATCTTGGGTGGCCTGATCATACACATGGCATTGCTGGGTTCTCTGCTCAGGGTAAGACTAAGCTGAAAACAAGGTGTTGACTGGACTGAGTTCTCATCAGAAGGCACTGGGGAAAAACCCACCTTGAAGCACCTTCAAGTTGTTGGCAGAATTCAGTTTCCTGTGGTTGTAGGACTGGGGTTTCCACTTACTTGCTGGCTGTTTTCTGGGGGTAACTCTTTACTCCTAGGAGCCATGTGGTCCCCTCCATCTTTTTTTTTTTTTTTTTTTTTTGCGGTATGCAGGCCTCTCACTGTTGTGGCCTCTTCCATTGCAGAGCACAGGCTCCAGACGCGCAGGCTTAGCGGCCATGGCTCACGGGCCCAACCGCTCCACGGCATGTGGGATCTTCCCGGACCGGGGCATGAACCCGTGTCCCCTGCATCGGCAGGCGGACTCTCAACCACTGCGCCACCAGGGAAGCCCAGTCCCCTCCATCTTTAAGCCAGCAACCATGCATTGAATCCATTTTGTGCTTCAAATCTCTGACTTCCTCTTCTGCCATTTACAGAGAACAATTCAATGGTTTTTAGTATATTCACAAGATTGTACAACCATTATCTAATTCCAGAATATTTTCTTCACCCCATAAAGAAACCTTATACCCATTAGCAGTCACTCCCCCTTCCCTTGTACCCTCAACTCCTGGCAACCACTAACCTGCTTTCTGTCTCTATGGAATTGCCTGTTCATATAAATGTTATCTTATAATATGTGGTCCTTTGGGACTGGCTTCTTTCACTTAGCATAATGTTTTCCGAGATTTATCCATGTTGTGGCATGTATCATTAACACTTCATTCTTTTTTATGGCTGAATAATATTCCATCCTATAAATATACCACATCTTGTTTATCCATTCATTACTGCTTGGACATTTAGATCATTTCTACTTTTTGGCTATTATGAATAATAATGATTCATATTCATGGTTTTGTGTGGACGTGTTTTTAGTCTCTTGGATATACTCCTAGGATTAGAATTGCTGTGTCCTTTGGTAACTCTATGTTGAACTTTTTGAGGAGTAGCAAGACTGTTTCCCAAAGTGACTGCACCATTTTACAAAGCAGTGTATGAGATTTTTTCCTCCACATCCTCACCAATGCTTGTTATTGTATTTTTTTATTATATCAATAGCATCCTAGTGGGTATGTAGTGATATCTCATTGTGGTTTTGATTTGCATTTCCCTGATAGCTAATGATGTTGCACATTATTCATGTGTTTATTAGCCATTTATATATATGCTTAGGAGAAATTTCTGTCCAAATCCTTTGACTATTTTTAAAACATTTGGGTTGTCTTTTTAATTGCTGAGTTGTTAGAGTTCTTTTTACATTCCACATACTAAACCCCTATCAGATATAGAATTTGCAAATATTTTCTCCCTTTCTATGGATTCCTTTCATTTTCTTGATGGTGTCTTTGTAGCACAGCAGTCTTTTAATTTGATGATGTTCATGTTTCTTTTGCTGCTCATGTGTTTGTTGTCATACGTAAGAAATCTTGCTTAATCCAAAGTCATGAAAATTTACACCTATTTTTTCCTGAGTTTATATGTTAAGCTCTTATATTTAGGTCTTTAATTCATTTTGAGTTAATTTTTACATGGTGTAAAGGTTAGGGGTCCAACTTCATCCTTTTGCACTTAGATATCAGTTTGTCCCAGCACCATTTGTTAAAGAGACTATTCTTTCCCCATTAAATAATCTTGATACCTATGTAGAAAATCAGTTAACCATAGATACATAGGCATATTTATGAACTTTCAATTCTATTCCATTGATCCATATATTTGTTCGTATGCCAGTACCACACAGTCTTGATTACTAGTTATAGTAAGTTTTGAAATCGGAAACTGTGAGTCTTCCAACTTTAGTCTTCTTTTTCAAGATATATTTGGCTATTTGTAGTTCCTTGCAATTCTGTATGAATTTTAGGACCAGCTTGTCCATTTCTGCAAAAAAGAAAGTTGGAATTTTAATAGGGATTTCACTGAAACTGTATATCAATTTGGGAGTATTGACATCTTAACAATATTGTCTTGGAATTCATAAACATGGGATTTCTTTTCATTGATTTAGTTAGGTCTTCTTTAATTTCTTTCAACAATGTTTTGTAGTTTTGCACTTCTTTTGTTAAATTTATTCCGAAGTATTTTATTCCTTTTGATTCTGTTGTTAATAGAATTGTCTTCTTAATTTTGTTTTCAGATTCTTTCATTGCCAAGTATATAGAAATACAGTTGATTTTTGGATTTGATCTTACATCCTGCAACCTTGCTGAACCCATTTATTTGTTCTGATAGTTTTTTAGTGGATTTCTTATGATTGTCTATATACAGGATCATGTCATCTGCAAATAGAGACAGTTTCACTTCTTCCTTTCCAATCTGGGTGCCTTTTATTTCTATTTCGTGCATAATTGCCCTGGATAGACCCTCCAGTACAAGGTTGAATAGAAGTAGTGAGGGCAGACATCTTGTCTTGTTCCTGATCTTAGGGGGAAGTCTTTCACCATTAAGTATAATGTTGGCTGTGGGTTTCTTGTAAATGTCTTTCATAAGGTTGAGAAAGTTCCTTTTTATTCCTAGTTTGTTGAGTGGTTTTTAGTCATGAAAGGGTGCAATATTTTGTCAAATGTTTTCTTTGCATCTGTTGAACTGGTCAGATGGTTGGCTTTTCCTTCTTTCTATTAATATGTATTAATTTTTTTATATGTCGAACGTAGAGTATTCTTCCAATACTTTTTTCTTCATAAAAGGGTAAAAGAATGATTTGTTTTACAAGTCATTATAAGTCTGAAAATTTTCATTTCAGTTATGGATTATATCTTTCCTGGACATAAGGTTCTTGGAATGCAGTTCTGTTTTCTTTAAAGTCTGTATACATCTTTCAGGTTCTGATGTGGTATAAGAAAGATCCAGTGGCAGTCTGTTTATTTTACCTTTGTAAGTACTCTTTTCTTGCTCTCTATAAGACTTGATTTTTACTCTTAAAGTTCAAAAACTTCATCATAATTTGTCAATTGTGTGTTCCCCCCTCCCCCCCACCCACCCAATATAACTGCCTGGCGTTTGGTGAACTCCTTTGATCTGAAAATTCAATAATTTCTTCAGCACAGAAGTTTTCCTATGTGATCATTGCTTCTTTTCTCTTTTTCTGAATATCCTAGTATTTGCATATTAGGCTTTCTGGATCTGTCTTACATGCCTCGTATTTTTACCAATAATTTACATTTCTTTGTAATTTTTGCTTTATGATATGATAGTTCCTTTATTTCATTTTCCAGTTTTGGAAATTGGTTTGGTTTCCATTAAAAAATTTTTTTAATTTGGTTTCCATTTTTTCCCCTCTTCTGGAATTTTAACCCCAGGTTTCATGTTTCTTTTAGCCCCTCCCCACCCAAATTTTTGTGGTTATTCTCTATGTGTAACATTCTCTGAAACATTCATATTACCTTGTTATTGTTTCTTCCATTTACTTGGCCTTTGTAGAAGGTGACTATTCTGTCCATTCAGGTTTTCCTAGTTTGAACTGCTGCATAGTCCATTAGATGTCTATGAAGTTTCTTTGCTTTCTTAGGTCAGGGGAGTGTGTTCTCCCAAACACCTGTAGAGGTGTGGTGGGTGAAGTCTGTCGGGCCATAGTGGATATTGCCAATAACCTGCAGGAGCTGAGCTCAAAAACTGTGAGATGGCATCTGGGTGTAGAGAGGCTATTTTAGTCAAAGGCAAGATGAAGAACCAGAGGAAACTAGTCAGCGTTGAAGAGGTAACACCCAGCGAGAAGAAGACAGGCCATGTGGGGATCAGAAACCTGTTCTTGACAGGGAGGCCTGCTGTTTTTTTATTGTCCTTGGTTTCTCACAAAACCTTTGTGTATCCTCTTATGATACCAGTTATGTATCTCCTCTTCCTACCCACTCCTACCATACACCCACACTCCACCCCTTTCTTGAGGTGGCTTGAGTTGATGTCTCTTCCCAGACCAGGCAGCAGTCACACCACTGTGGCTGTGAGATGCTTTCATCTTCACACAGGGCTCGGGAGATGGTGGAGATCCATCTCTTCAACATCCTTTCTGTAGTGACTTAGACTTACCTCACCAGCTATCTCCTTTAGTAATCTCTTCCAAACAATTCCATTCCTTTCCTAAATCCCTTTTCTGAAATTCTCCTTCAGTTCCTGAAGTTTAACTCTCTTCTTAGAGCCTTTTATCTGTACAGATTTACTAAAGTATCTCACGTAATTGGGTCAGGGATACTCCTCTGCAGCTAATTTTGCACCTTTCACGTGATACAGGCTTTTCTTTAGGGTTAAATATGTATCAATAATTATGAGTAATGTGCTAATCAAACAGAAATTCCCTTTTAGAGTATATTTTATAGATATTTATGGTTATATTCTCTTTTACTAATTCATGTATTTACTGTTCTAATTTACTTCTTTATACTTCCCAGATTTTTGTTAAGTTCCCTCTCCTTGAAGGTATTTGGCTTTTAAGTTTGGGACCTTGGGCTCAAGATGTCATTGTAACTTATTTGCTTGCAAATATTTTTCTTAAATATTTATGATGGATAACATTGTGAATTAGAGGCACATGTCATGAATTGCAATTTAGATCTGTTATTTATTGTCATTGCTGGCTATGCTTAGAGAATGACTTTGAATTGTTTTCCTATTCACTAAAAAAGTTTTTTTTTCAAGTCTTGTGATGTTTCTAAAATGTTTATATCCCAAACATGTTATTATATGTTTTCATTTAATTAGGTTGTCTGTCACTTTGCTAAAGGTATAATTAGTAAATTCTATCTCTATTGTTTTTGATTCAAAACTAATCTACTAAAAGGCACTTTGAAAACAGGATAATTTATCCTCCGTGCTTTGACAGACCTAAGACTTGTAGTTTTCACAAATGACATCCTTTATTTATATCAGGTGCCTATTAGTGTTATATACATTCTCCATGATATTGGTGTCTCTTTGTTTCCTGAAACAGGTGTACCAATCCATTTCACTTTAGTTCAATTGAGTCCTCTTTGTGATCTTTTCCATAATTATAGAGTACGTGAAATTCACTTACTCCAAAATATAATTTGGAAATGCAAACTAAATGTTCCCCGGTAGGGGGTGCAATCTGTTTTAAACTCTTAATATGTGTAATAAAAGCTATAAACCATAGGGGGAACATTCGTAGGCTTTCTCCACGTTAACTCAGGTTATTTGAAAACCTTGTATATTTTATGATAGCCAATGTTTTCCTCAAGTTATAAAATTTGCATAATGTTAGGATAAATGCAGTAAACTTACTCTTTGTTATGGTTTTGGGCATTCTTTGGGCAGCGTTCTTCTGAGAAGCAGAATCAATAGTATGTGTATATAGTATATTAATATATATATATATGCACACAATACACACACATACACACACCATATATTGATATCCATATGTATATATGTATATGGAAAGAGAGAAAGAGTTTTATTATTGTGAGAGCTGGCAAATCTGAAATGTGTAGGGCAGGCTGGCTGACTGGAAATATCTAAGTTACAGGCTGGAGACAGAATTCCTTCTCTCGGAAACTTTAGTCTTTTCTTTTAAGGCCTTTAACTAATCAGATGAGGCTCACCCACATTATGGAGGATAATCTGCTTTACTTAAAGTCAACTGATTATAAATGTTAATCAAATCTAAAAAATAACTTTACAGCAACATTTAATCTAGTGTTTAACCAAACAACTGAGCACCATAGTCTAGCCATGTTGACACGTAAAATTAATCATCACTGGCATCTTGCATACATTTTTGTCAATGCAGGTATGAATCACAATTAAAGATAATGGTAGCTAGATTTTCTGGGGTAGCTTGGAGTCAATATTTAGTACAACTCTGCAGTAATAAAGATGCAAATGTACACTTTAGTACTCCAAAGTTGAGTGGGTGGGACATAAAACATAAACTATAAACTGTCCTTTTTTTTAGTTTTTATTTTATATTAGAGTATAGTTGATTTACAATATTGTATTAGTTTCAGGTGTACAGCAAAGTGATTCAGTTATGCACATATATATATGCATTCTTTTTTAGATTTTTTTCCCATATAGGTTATTACATAATATTGAATAGAGTTCCCTGTGCTATGTAGTAGGTCCTTGTTGATTATAAACCATCCTTCTTATCAGTTTGGACTTTTTCCATAATATTTTTTTTGGTAATCTATAATGGTATTGCTCCAGTTTTCCCTCTGAAACTTAACTTTCAAGTTCTTTGTGTACATTCAATATTGGGCATTTTTGAACACATAATTAGAATAGTGGCCAAAGTGTGGATTAGAGGGAGAAGGTTAATGAACTTGCTATCCTGTGGAATTTCTGAAATCCTAAAATTGTTCCAGGACCTCACACATACCCATGAAATGTATCTTCTGGGCTACGTTCCTCATGTGGTTTGTGTAAGCTTCCAGCGCAGGGAGGTGTCAAGCTTACTTTTTCTTTGACCTTGCATAATTCAGTTGGAGGTCTTCTAGTTGCATTCACCCTCTAGTTTTTTTTTGACTCTAAGTTTTTGTCTACTGTAGTTCAATTCACATAAAAAATATTTTTAGTTATTTTTTCCCCTGCAGTCCTAAAGTGGTTTCTCCCTCTGTCTATCTGTCTCCTTCCTCTCTTCTCTCTTTTTCTCTTTCAGTTCTGATCCTGATGTTAATAATATACTGTCCTTAATCTTGGACTTCTTATTTTCAACTTATGTGACAGTCTTCATCTATCTTGTTTTTCCTAAGGTTACTACAAGGTACCTTTAAAATCCTATAATGTTGAATGAAAGTGTAGTGTGTGTGTGTGTGTCTTTTTAATTGTTGGAGTTTAATCTCTAGATGACTTTCCATTAGTTTGGCATCATGTGACCCCCCCCAGGGTTGGGCAGGAGACTAGTTCTTGTCCAGAATAGCAGGACAACAGAAATGATTTTCTGAGCTCCAAAGCCTTTGCTGCAGAAGCACAAATTGAAATAGTGGCTTAGTGATTGACTTAACTCATTAGATAGCCTGCTGATAAGAATTTATGTTTAGACTTCAGAGGGAAAGGAGAGGTATTGTTTTGTTTTGTTTTTTTCAGGGCTTGCTATAGGTCCCAGTTACAGAGAACAGTAAAAAGAAAAAATGTGACTTTCATATAGTCTTGAGCAATATTCCATGTCATAAATCAAATTTTATAGAATTAGTCATGTGTCAGATTGTTTCCTTACACCCTATTGTGTGACTGTGTATGTGATTAGCTTTTACTTTGATTTCTCCATTATTAAAGAAAAATATTGAGGAAATTACAAAAACAAGTTTTGGGTTTTATTTATTAATTTTTTTGGCAAGCTCAGCTTTTTCAAGCTGTTTATTTTTGCAGATGTATTTCATAAGTTCTTAAGAATGAAGCTAGGAATGTTTGTTGGCTTCCAGGTTAGTACCACCCAGAAATTTTTTTAAAATCTGTTTTCTTAAAATATATTTTTTGTGGGGACATAGGGGATCTTTTCATTTTTATGAACTAGTAGATTTGAGAAAATATATTTAAATGATGCATTTTAAATACTACTTTTGAATATACTGCTTGTTTTCATTCAATATTGGCTTTTTGACTTCTTTGGGGTATTCATTATTTCATAGTTAATGATTTTTATGGAAAGGAGGTGAAAGTTACTCATGTTTTTATTTTCTCTGGAATATTTGAATGTACTGTTCGTGTCATTTTAGAATTGTTTCTTATCATCCAGAGAGCCTCCTACAGAGGTCAGTCTCCAAGGTTATTGATAATTGCTAGTAGATTGTGACTATTTGATCCATCAACAACTATACACTTCTTGTAGAGTAGTTCTTATACAGTTAAAATAACTATATCAAGACATTGTTCTGATGCACTTTGTTTGAACCAGCCTGGAGTAAGCAGAGTTGAGAAAATGACCTTCATTTGGCAAACGTTTATTAAGCCTCCCAGTTGTGACAGGCTTTGACGCCATCCTGTCTCTACAGAAACTGACAGTTTAGACAAAAGTGAAAGCAATTATATTCAGTATAGTGACTGTTAGTATAGTATAGTGACTTTTCCTGAGGGTGTCCATTTCTGGCCGTCTCCAGATGGCCTGCCACTTTGAGCTTTGAAGTTGGGGAACAAAGCAGAAGCAACAATGCAGAGCAGCTTACTTTGAAATAAAAAAAGTAAAATCTAAGCTGCTGTAGAGAAACATGGTGCTATGCTCTCTTTCTCTTAAATCCTAGATAAAATTAATATACATTATGAAGCAGAGTTCCTCAAGTTGAGAGATGTATCCCACCCTCTTGAAGAAAAATAAAATAAAATAAAATCCCTGTGAACTTCTAGTACTGACTGAAATTGTTATTATAATATTACTTAAATTACTCATTTTACTAATTACTTATTATGTTAATTAGTATTCACAAACATAAAACTACATATTTTATGCTTATAACTCTTATTCTAAATAAAACCAAGACAAATGTACAAATTAAATAAGACTACAAAATCATTATAATTCAAATGAACATTACAATTCAATTTAAATCAATATGGATTTAATGGGATGGGTGACACTGCTTTGCTGAAATAGCATTGATTTGGAGAATTATAGCAGAAAGATGTCACCCCAAGTCTAGTGCTGTGGTTCATCTGTTTTCTGTGTTTGGATTTTGATAATACTTACTCAGCCAATGCCTGTTTACATAAGTATGTTATTCAAACAATATTAATACCTTTATGTCTCTGATTGGAACTTGGGCAAATCAAACCTCAGTGAGTAGTCTTGAAACAGCACATTAAAGACATTATCACTTGGCAACTCTGTAAAGCTTTATTACTGATACTTGGAGAAAAAGTTAGCCTAATTGATGTCTTCATTAAATAGGTATCCAGTGCAACTATTGCTAGGATCAGGGATAGAAAAACTCTTTTTGGAAAATTTAGACCATACTTATTTCCAATAAATTGATATGAGCTGGCACAGTCAAAGATGATATTGGGCTCTCCCACCACTTTGTTTATATAGAGCCTTCCAGTCAGCTATCCCTAATGTTAATCAATGAACTCAGTTGCACATACAAACTACTGCATAAAAATCTTACAGCAATACACAGTTGCACGGGGTCATCCAAAAGATGCATACTATCTTTAAATTTCTTTTTAAAAGATGGTCGTCACCTAGAGGGGTGGGATAGGGAGGGTGGGAGGGAGGGAGATGCAAGAGGGAGGAGATATGGGGATATATGTATATATATAGCTGATTCACTTTGTTATAAATCAGAAACTAACACACCATTGCAAAGCAATTATACGCCAATAAAGATGTTAAAAAAAAAAGATGGTCGTAAAAATTAAAACAAATTTTTTTTAAAACATCACCAAGAATTTGAAGACCTTTAATAATATATTCATAGATGTGAGCTTGAGAAATACTGCTATAGAGTACTCAGCAGTTCCTGATGGTGAAAAAAAAGACTTTCACATCCTGATTTCTATCTGTTTAAGTAAGTTGGTAAATAGTTTCTCTATTCTAGATCCATAATAAAGTATAGTATTACAATGATATTTAAATCTGATGTCCAGGACCTGACGTGAAATACAAAGAATTTAGGTATGTCCTAGGTTTTGAGACAAACCTAACTACTGTTAGCCCTTGTTCTGTGGAGGCTATGAGCATCCTGATCTACTTAGCTGGGGTGAAAGACTGACTGTGAAGAACAGCTTTGATGTCGTCTATAACCAGACCTGGCTATGGGCAGTTTTGTTATTTCTATGTTTGAGTGTAGAATTTTTATTTTACTTTGAGGACTATAATGTTCAATTTTCAGGTATTACTGGTTATATTTAATTCCTAAATATTATAATTGATTCACTTACTAAAGAATAAATTTAACTCTAGTCTCACCAGCTTTTTTCCCTACCCTTTCTGGGTTTCAGATATCTAAATGACATCTACCATTTCTCTATGTATTGTATTACAGGGCTCTCTTTCTTCTCAACTTTAAAACTCATTATTTCCATCTCTAATTGATCAGAAAGGTAGGATAATCAGAGCTTGAAAATTTAGTCAGAGCAAACCTGTATCTCTCATGATGCCAGGAATTCTGCTTTATTCCTTTTTTTTCTCTCATTTATTTTTAGCTAATTTATATCTGGCAGGATTTTAATCAGGGGCATAACGTGTTTACATTTGATAAGGGGATGATTGTAAGCTCCACCTACTGCCTGCTTTAGTGCTTGGCACATAGTAGGTACTCATTGTAGGTGAATGAAGGAATAAACAAATGAAATGAATGAATTTGGTGTAGTCGTAGGGGTGATGGTGTGGCTGTATTAGATTTTTAGCAGGGCACATTTTAGATTGTTTTTCCATTTGAAGCTGGAGGCTTTGTCTTAACTGATTTTCATATTGCCTGAGCTTTTACTTATTTTTGGAGATGCAGGAATCTTTTGGAAAATTTCTTAATTTCTCTGGCTAATGACACTTAGGGTGAGCATGATCTTTGGATAACCATAGTGGATGGATTGCCTTTCACATTACAGGAAACAGTTGCCATAGATTACACATCAAACTGCACATAGAATTTCTACTTTGTTTTGCTTTTTAATTTTAGTTTGAGTTCATCTGTCATGCTGGAGCCTTAGATGTTATCTCCTTTTCCCTGAACTGCTGACTGAATGCATTTCTCTGTGCTTTACTGGGGCTGGAATAACCCACTTATGATCATGCTAATAGTGGCCTGTCATGTAGGCCTTTACTCTCTGCTTCCCTACTCCCAGAATCAAAATAGGAGTGAAAACACAAAAAGAGTACAAAGAAAATGGCTTTATTTCTGACACTGCACACACAGCTTATTACATATGACCTTGGGTGATAAGTATGAAAATGAGGACTGCAACTGCATTCTTCATTAGTCAATTCACCAATTGGGTTAGCAGATTTCCTTTTAAAAAGTAGTTGTGTAGTTTGTAGCTGCACAGTAGCCAGATGCATTTGATAAATCAAGTTCATTTTGTTTTGACTAAAAGACTAAATATATTCCTGTACCAAAATATTTAAAAACTTTATGTACAGAAGAAAATTTGTCACCTATAATCCTACCACCTAGAAATAACCACATTTTAATAGAAGCTACCTTTTTCTTTTTGATGTGGACCATTTTTAAAGTCTTTCTTGAATTTGTTACAATATTGCTTCTGTCTTGTTTTTTTGGCTGTGAGTCACGTGGGATGTTAGCTCCCCGGTCAGGGATCGAACCCACACCCCCTGCGTTAGAAGGTAAAGTCTCAACCACTGGATGGCCAGGGAAGTCTCAAAGCTACCTTTTTTTTTTTAATGTCTTGGCTATTTTCACCACAAGAATTTTAAAATATATCTTTTTTTTTTAACTTTTTCTAAACGTAAATTTATTTATTATAGATTTACTTTTAGAAAAATTAGAAGATATAGATCAAATAAAAAGAATACCCATTATAATACCATCTAGAGATAACTGATATTAAGATTTTGTTATATATTCTTCCAGACTTTCAATTACATAATAAAATATGTAAATTTATGACTAGGTACATAATTTTTTATAAAAAGGAAGCACACCATACATACTTAGGTATAATTTTTTTTGCAAATATCTTTCCATGTCAGTAAATATATATATCCCCATGATCATTACTTTTGGCTATATGACATGCCATTTTTTTGATGTATAAAATAAATATATTTAGCAAAGTTCATGATGATTAAAAATTAGGCCATTAAAAAATTCTTTGATAATTGTTTATGGCAGAGTTTGTGCCATACATAATTCTTACATCTTTATGAATCCAATCTGTCAGTCTCATTATGGTTTCTGCTTTTGGGATCATGCTTAGGAATTCCTTACCAATACAAATATTTTAAAATTACTCAGCTCTGTGTTCTTCTAGTACTTCAGTGTTTTCTATTTTAAAACTAAAGACTTCAGCCAATATAAAATTTATCTTACATATTACGGGACAGGAATCTAGTTTATTTTTTTTCTAAAATGCTTAAATAATCTATCCCTCTGCTAATTTAAACAATGGATCTGTTCCTAGGCTTTAAAGTTTTGTTTCATTGATCAATTTCCATTCCTGTGCAAGATCCATACTATTTTAATTGTTTTTTTAATCCTATTATTTTTTTTTCCACACACACACACTGTATTTTATTTTTACAAGAGATAAATAAACTGACACCAAGCATTGTTCATGGGTGACCATAACAAAAGCAACAATCACTGCAATTACCAAACACAAAACACACTCATACTATGTCATAATATTGACATTCAGTCCAGTAATCCTCCACTGTAACAGCCCCTTTACTTTGCAGTGAAAATTGATTTGTATATTTTTTGCCTCTGAGTCCTTGTGGGATGTTTTTTTTTTGTTCAAACAGAAAGTCACAAAAATTATAATCATCCTCATCAGTTCACTCAGTCCCATGTAATTAATTATTTTTTTCATCTTGATCTTTTGTTAGCATTTTATGAATTCATCAGTTTTCCATTAGAGTTCTGAAAATGCTTATTCATTCAGTTCAGCAGTATAGTCAGTTACCAGAAACCTGTACTTGTCAGAGTCTTTTCCATGAATTCCTTGAAGATGAAACCCTTTTATTGGAACATTTTTGCAAAAGCATCAGAGTACACCCAGAACTGTCTGTAAATAACAAAAGACTTTAAAATGACCACAGTTAAAGATTTGATGAAAGTTCATAATAATGCAATTGACAAGGAAATTTAGTTATTTCTGAGATATACATTTGTAAGTAATAACTAGAATTATGACTTATAACATTATACCAGAACATATAAGATTTTTAGAAATTTCATGTAATGTCAGAAACATTTATATTAACATATTTCCATACAAATAACCCAAAGAAAGTTTAGTATTAGTTGTTTTTATTGTTTGTTTGTTTTTTTATACTGCAGGTTCTTATTAGTCATCAATTTTACACACATCAGTGTATACATGTCAATCCCAATTGCCCAATTCAGCACACCACCATCCCCACCCCTTGATTTTCCCCCTTGGTGTCCATACGTTTGTTCTCTACATCTGTGTCTCAACTTCGGCCCTGCAAACCGGTTCATCTGTACCATTTTTCTAGGTTCCACATACATGTGTTAATATAGGATATTTGTTTTTCTCTTTCTGACTTACTTCACTCTGTATGACAGTCTCTAGATCCATCCACATCTCAACAAATGACTCAATTTTGTTCCTTTTTATGGCTGAGTAATATTCCATTGTATATATGTACCACATCTTCTTTATCCATTCATCTGTCAATGGGCATTTAGGTTGCTTCCATGACCTGGCTATTGTAAATAGTGCTGCAATGAACATTGGGGTGCATGTGTCTATTTGAATGATGGTTTTCTCTGGGTATATGCCCAGTAGTGGGATTGCTGGGTCATATGGTAATTGTGTTTCTAGTTTTTTAAGGAACCTCCGTACTGTTCTCCATAGTGGCTGTATCACTTTACATTCCCACCAACAGTGCAAGAGGGTTCCCTTTTCTCCACACCCTCTCCAGCATTTGTTGCTTGTAGATTTTCTGATGGTATCCATTCTAACTGGTGTGAGGTGATACCTCATTGTAGTTTTGATTGGCATTTCTCTAATAATTAGTGATGTTGAGCAACTTTTCATGTGCTTCTTGGCCATCTGTATGTCTTCTTTGGAGAAATGTCTATTTAGGTCTTCTGCCCATTTTTGGATTGGGTTGTTTGTTTTCTTAATATTGAGCTGCATGAGCTGTTTATATATTTTGGAGATTAATCCTTTGTCCATGGATTCGTTTGCAAATATTTTCTCCCATTCTGAGGGCTGTCTTTTCGTCTTGCTTATGGTTTCCTTTGCTGTGCAAAAGCTTTTAAGTTTCATTAGGTCCCGTTTGTTTATTTTTGTTTTTATTTCCATTACTCTAGGAGGTGGGTCAAAAAAGATCTTGCTGTGACTTATGTCAAAAAGTGTTCCTCCCATGTTTTCCTCGAAGAGTTTTACTGGTCTTACGTTAAGGCCTCTAATCGACTTTGAGTTTATTTTTGCATATGGTATTAGGGAGTGTTCTAATTTCATTCTTTTACATGTAGCTGTCCAGTTTTCCCAGCACCACTTATTGAAGAGACTGTCTTTTCTCCATTGTACATCCTTGCCCCCTTTGTCATAGATTAGTTGACCATAGGTGTGTGGGTTTATCTCTGGGCTTTCTGTCTTGTTCCATTGATCTATGTTTCTGTTTTTGTGCCAGTACCGTATTTTCTTGATGACTGTAGCTTTGTAGTATAGTCTGAAGTCAGGGAGTCTGATTCCTCCAGCTCCGTATTTTTCCCTCAAGACTGCTTTGGCTATTTGGGGTCTTTTGTGTCTCCATACAAATTTTAAGATTATTTGTTCTAGTTCTGTAAAAAAAATGCCATTGGTAATTTGATAGGGATTGCACTGAATCTGTAGATTGCTTTGGGTAGTATAGGCATTTTCACAGTATTGATTCTTCCAATCCAAGAACATGGTATATCTCTCCATCTCTTTGTGTCACCTTTGATTTCTTTCATCAGTGTCTGATAGTTTTCTGCATACAGGTCTTTTCTCTCCCTAGGTAGGTTTATTCCCAGGTATTTTATTCTTTTTGTTGCAATGGTAAATGGGAGTGTTTCCATAATTTCTCTTTCAGATTTTTCATCATTAGTGTATAGGAATGCAAGAGATTTCTGTGCATTAATTTTGTATCCTGCAACTTTACCAAATTCATTGATTAGCTCTAGTAGTTTTCTGGTGGCATTTTTAGGATTCTCTATGTATAGTATCAAGGCATCTGCAAACAGTGACAGTTTTACTTCTTCTTTTCCAATTTGTATTCCTTTTATTTCTTTTCCTTCTCTGATTGCCGTGGCTAGGACTTCCAAAACTATGTTGAATAATAGTGGCGAGAGTGGACATCCTTGTCTCATTCCTGATCTTAGAGGAAATGGTTTCAGTTTTTCACCATTGAGAATGATGTTTGCTGTGGATTTGTCATATTTGGCCTATTATGTTGAGGTAGGTTCCCTCTAAGCCCACTTTCTGGAGAGTTTTTATCATAAATGGGTGTTGAACTTTGTCAAAAGCTTTTTCTACATCTGTTGAGATGATCATATGGTTTTTCTTCTTCAATTTGTTAATATGGTGTATCACATTGATTGATTTGCATATATTGAAGAATCCTTGCATACCTGGGAAAAATCCCACTGGATCATGGTGTATGATCCTTTTCATGTGTTGTTGGATTATGTTTGCTAGTATTTTGTTGAGGATTTTTGCATCTATATTCATCAGTGATATTGGTCTGTAATTTTCTTTTTTTGTAGTATCTTTGTCTGGTTTTAGTATCAGGGTGATGGTGGTGTCATGGAATGAGTTTGGGAGTGTTCCTTCCTCTGCACATTTTTGGAAGAGTTTAAAAAGGATGGGTGTTAGCTCTTCTCTAAATGTTTGATAGAATACACCTGTGAAGCCATCTGGTCCTGGACTTGTGTTTGTTGGAAGATTTTTAATCACAGTTTCAATTTCATTACTTGTGATTGGTCTGTTCATATTTTCTATTTCTTCCTGGTTCAGTCTTGGAAAGTTGCACCTTTCTAAGAATCTGTCCATTTCTTCCAGGTTGTCCATTTCATTGGCATAGAGATGCTTGTAGTAGTCTCTTAGGATGCTTTGTATTTCTGCGGTGTCTGTTGTAACTTCTCCTTTTTCGTTTCTAATTTTATTTGAGTCCTCTCCCTCTTGATGAGTCTGGCTAATGGTTTATCAATTTTGTTTATCTTCTAAAAGAAAAAGCTTTCAGTTTTATTGATATTTGCTATTGTTTTCTTTGTTTCTATTTCATTTATTTCTGCTCTGATCTTTATGATTTCTTTCCTTCTGCTAACTTTGGGTTTTGTTTGTTCTTCTTTCTCTAGTCCCTTTAGGTGTAAGGTTAGATTGTTTATTTGAGATTTTTCTTGTTTCTTGAGGTAGGCTCATATAGCTATAAACTTCCCTCTTAGAACTGCTTTTGCTGCATCCCATAGGTTTTGGATCGTCGTGTTTGCATTGTCATTTGTGTCTAGGTATTTTTTGAATTCCTCTTTGATTTCTTCAGTGATCTCTTGGTTATTTAGTAATGTATTGTTTAGTCTCCATGTGTTTGTGTTTTTTACGTGTTTCTCCCTGTAATTCACTTCTAATCTCGTAGCATTGTGGTCAGAAAAGATGCTTGATATGATTTCAATTTTCTTAAATTTACTGAGGCTTGATTTGTGACCGAATATGTGATCTATCCTGGAGAATGTTTCGTGTGCACCTGAGAAGAAAGTGTAATCTGCTGTTTTTGGATGGAATGTCCTATAAATATCAATTAAATCTATCTGGTCTATTGTGTAATTTAAAGCTTCTGTTTCCTTAATTATTTTCATTTTGGATGATCTGTCCATTCATGTAAGTGAGGTGTTAAAGTCCCCAACTGTTATTGTGTTACTGTCGATTTCCTCTTTTTTAGCCATTAGCAATTGCCTTATGCATTGAGGTTCTCCTCTGTTGGGTGCATATATATTTATAATTGTTATATCTTCTTCTTGGATTGATCCCTTGTTCATTATCCAGTGTCCTTCCTTGTCTGTTGTAACATTCTTTATTTTAAAGTTTATTTTATCTGATATGGGTATAGCTACTCCAGCTTTCTTTTGATTTCCGTTTGCATGGAATATCTTTTTCCATGCCCTCACTTTCAGTCTGTGTGTGTCCCTAGGTCTGAAGTGGGTCTCTTATAGACAGCATACATATGGGTCTTGTTTTTGTATGCATTCAGCAGCCTGTGTCTTTTGGTTGGAGCATTTAATCCATTCACGTTTAAGGTAATTATTGATATGAATGTTCCTCTGACCATTTTCTTAATTGTTTTGGGTTTGTTTTTGTAGGTCCTTTTCTTCTCTTGTGTTTCCCACTTAGAGGAGTTCCTTTAGCATTTGTTGTAGAGCTGGTTTGGTGGTGCTGAATTCTCTTAGCTTTTGCTTGTCTGTAAAGCTTTTAATTTCTCCATCTAATCTGAATGAGGTTCTTGCCAGGTAGAGTAATCTTGGTTGTAGTTTCTTCCCTTTCATTACTTTAAGTAGATCATGCCACTCCCTTCTGGCTTGTAGAGTTTCTGCTGAGAAATCAGCTGTTAACCTTATGGGAGTTCCCTTGTATGTTATTTGTCATTTTTCCCTTGCTGTTTTCAATAATTTTTCCTTGTCTTTAATTTTTGCCAATTTTATTACTATGTGTCTCAGCATGTTTCTCCTTGGGTTTATCCTGTATGGGACTCTCTGTGCTTCCTGGACTTGGGTGGCTATTTCCTTTCCCATGTTAGGGAAGTTTTCGACTATAATCTCTTCAAATATTTTCTCTGGTCCTTTCTCTCTCTCTTCTCATTCTGGGACCCCTATAATGGGAATGTTGTTGCATTTAATGTTGTCCCAGAGGTCTCTTAGGCTGTCTTCATTTCTTTTCATTCTTTTTTCTTTAGTCTGTTCCACAGCAGTGAATTCCACCATTCTGTCTTCCAGGTCACTTATCCGTTCTTCTGCCTCAGTTATTCTGGTATTGATTCCTTCTAGTGTAGTTTTCATTTCAGTTATTGTATTGTTCATCTCTGTTTGTTTGTTATTTAATTATTCTAAGTCTTTGTTAAACATTTCTTGTATCTTCTCGATCTTTGCCTCCATTCCTTTTCTGAGGTCCTGGATCATCTTCACTATCATTATTCTGAATTCCTTTTCTGGAAGGTTGCCTATCTCCATTTCATTTAGTTGTTTTTCTGGGATTTTATCTTGTTCCTTCATCCAGTGTATAGCCCTCTGCCTTTTCATCTTGTCTATCTTTCTGTGAATGTGGTTTTTTTTCCACAGGCTGAAGGATTATAGTTCTTCTTGCTTCTGCTGTCTGCCCTCTGGTCATTTTAATTATTGAGTGTCTTTAGTATGTGTCAGTTGATGTCTGCTTGAGCAAAACCTCTGAAAGTTTTTTGGCTAGTGTAACAGCTGGTCATCTTCCAGATAAATATGAGAATGATCTGTCAAGTTGCAAACATTCTTTGCATCTTGAATTTTTAATTAAAATTATGTTAAATATAAAGTTTAATTTGGGGAGATTGACATATTTATAATATCTTCTCATCAAATAATATAAAGTATGTTGTCTATAGTTAACAGTACTGTATTTTATAATTGAAAGTTGCTGAGAGAGTAGATCTTAAATGTTCTTACCACACACACAAAATGGTAACAATATGAGGTGATGGATGTGTTAACTAACTTTATTGTGGTAATCATTGCACAATATATACATATACCAAATCATCATGTTGTATACCTTAAACTTACACAATGTTGTATGTCAATTATTTCTCAATATATCTGGCAAAACATAAAATATATCTATTTATCTTATTATTTTTACTTCCTAATTATATTTTTAATTTTATTCATATAGCTATAGCACATTTTTGTTAAGATGATTTCAAAATACTTTATCCTTTGTTGCAATTGTGAATAAGAGCTTTTTCTCTTATTTTCTGATTATTGCTAGTGCAGATATATATGAATTGATTACATTTGTTTTATCTTATTTTTAAAATCATTTATTCTACTAGATTTTTATTTTATTTTCCTGGGTTTTCCATTATTTAGATCTTATTTTCTTTTCTTGAACCGTTGCATAGGTTCAAACCTACTCTAGAAAAGTGTTGAAAATTTTGATGATAGCAGTGCTTTCTTGACTTTTCCCTGACTTCAAAGGAAGGCTCCAGGTTATCACTATCCAATAGAACTTTCTGCAACTCTGTGATAATTCTCCAATTGATCAATACATGTGGCCATTGAGCACTTAAAATGTTGCTAATGATATTGAAAAACTGTATTTTAATTTAATTTAATTTTAATTAATTTAAATATAAACAGCCAGCAGGCTTTAGTAGGGCCAATAGAGGCTACTGTACTGGACAGCACAGCTCTAGGTTTTCATTGTTAATTATGTTGAGTGTTTATTTCAGATGGGTTTTTAACTTGTTAAAGCCAGCTTAGAGTAAAGATGATGGGGTAAAAGTGAGATTATCATGTATAATAGATAATTGCCAAACACAAGCCTTTAGCAGATGTGAAAGGGAATAGAGGATTGAATGATAGGTGGAGTGAGATGAGGGTTGAAGCAAAGCTTGTTTTCCATATGTTGATTTTGTTATTAACATAAGTGTGGTCCCAAATCCAACCCTTTTTTACCCTCCATAATATGTACTTTTTTCTATTTTCATTATTTCTATTAATATTGTCACCATGATCTTAGCCCAAAACCTTGTTATAACTTTTTTGATTTTTCTCTCTTCCTTGTGCCCTAAAACTCAAATATTCCTTCACTCCACCTCCATTTCCACGAGCCTACATCTTACCCATTCTTCAAGGTCTTCACAAGTGTACCTTCTGTATGAAATAACCCTTTCTTGATCTCATAAATTAAAAGTAGTTTTGGGCTTCTCTAGTGGTACAGTGGTTAAGAATACACCTGCCAATGCAGGGGACACAGGTTCGAGCCCTGGTCCCACGTGCCATGGAGCAACTAAGCCCATGCGCCACAACTACTGAGCCTGCGCTCCACAACTACTGAAGCTTGCACACCTAGAACCCATGCTCCACAACAAGAGAAGCCACTGCAATGGGAAGACTGCACGCCCCAACTAAGAGCTGCCCCCACTCGCCACAACTAGAGAAAGCTCACACGCAGCAACGAAGACCCAATGCAGCCAAAAATAAATACAAATAAAATAAATAAATATAAATAAAATAAATAAATTTATTTTAAAAAAAGTAGTTTTGTCTTCCTTGAAACTAGGATTTAATTTGTGCTTCCTTTTTATAGTGCTTAGTCCTGCACATTTCCTTATAGCTTTTTATGAACATATCTATGTCTATTATATAGATATATTTTACAATTGATATTGCAAATATTACAGTACATATCCATTGTAAGCTCTTTGAGGAAATAATCCTTGACTGATTTACCTTTCTGTCCTGAAGGTTCCCTCTGCTGCTATGTTGCGTAGCTATACATGCACTCAGTAAATATTTATTAAATGAGTCACATCCAACTTGTATTAATCGTATGTTTTGTATGTCTTTTCTTCAATTAATAACTTTTGTAGAGCAAGGCTCATATGTATTTATTTTTGTAGTCTGTATACTAGCACAATGCTAAGCTTTGAATAATTGATAATTATTTAAAATCTTATTTATAAAAATAGTGTTAAGACATATCACTTAGAATTGCTGTTTGGCTGTATGTAATGGAAATCCAATTAGAGTAGCTTAACCAAACAGTTATTTTTCTCAAATAACAAGAAAGCTAGAGGTAGACAGTCTAGGACTGGTACAGTGGTGTCATGATATCATCAATGCCCCAGATTTTTTCTGTCCTTACGTTATAGCTCTTGTCTTTGTGGTCATAGTAAGGCTCTTCCACCTCCAAGCATCATGTTCATGTTTCTGTCCCTTTCTATCAGGAAAACAGTAACTTTTCTGGAGGTTTCTATAAATAGACTTCTGCTCATTTTAGTCAGAATTTGGGTCACATGGGCATTTTTCCACCTGCCAGGGGATTTTGGAAGGTGAGTATTTTTAAATAGGTGCATTGCTATACAAGCAAAATTTGTATTCTTTTCATAAGGAAGAAAAGAAGAATGTATCTTGGTTGGGTATGTATCTTTGGATATGGAATTTACATGTAAAACCATTATAATCTACAAAGGGGTGATAAGATACATGTGACAGGTTCAACAATTCGAGACAATTATATGATAAATTACATATACACAGACAATAAATGCTTTCAAAGGTTAGAGGTAGAAGAGCTCCCTGGAAAATGGAGTTGACTAGGAAATCTTCAATGTAAGAGGTGGGAGTTGAACAGAGCCTTAAAAGATGGGTCAAATATTATACAGAGGTACTGGATGCCTATTTTGCAAGTGAGGAATTACATGTTTAAAGTGTGTTTTTGAATTACTAAACCAGCTTAGCAATAATAATGCACTCATATCATAGGGCAATCGAAAATACGTTGGGACAACGTAATGGAGGATTATGTATGCCACCGTGAAGAGTTTGGATTTGAGATTTGTTCAGATCAACAGATCTATTGGAGAGTTCTTTCTTTTTTTTTTTTTTTTTACATCTTTATTGGCATTTAATTGTTTTACAATGGTGTGTTAGTTTCTGCTTTATAACGAAGTGAATCAGTTATACATATACATATGTTCCCATATCTCTTCCCTCTTGCGTCTCCCTCCCTCCCACCCTCCCTATCCCATCCCTCCAGGCGGTCACAAAGTACCTAGCTGATCTCCCTGCGCTATGCGGCTGCTTCCCACTAGCTATCTACCTTACGTTTGGTAGTGTATATGTGTCCATGCCTCTCTCTCACTTTGTCACAGCTCACCCTTCTGGAGATTTCTGAAAAGAGGAAAAATAAGGGAAAGTAGAATAGAAATGGTAACATGTTAGAGTTTAAAAGACTAATTCACAGATTAGTTCATTAAAATTAATATCAAATACTGTACCTCCTATCCAGTAGTTAAGATAGTTCATAGCATTTTTCACCAAAGCAGCTGGTCCTAAGGGGTCTCCAATACCTAAAATGGATATTTAATACTATTTCACTTGAAGCCCCGAATGCAGAACAGTGGCACTCTAGAATTCAAATTTTCTATTCAACTTATTTTTTTTTATATGGCCAAGGAGTTCTTTGTTTCTGTTATCACCACAGGGATTTGAAATATTATTCAGAATATTTTATCATATTAATACCCAAGTGTAATCTTTCTTAATTAAATCATTTCTCTAAACTTGCACTGAATAATTAATAAAATGATTGAAAATAGATTGGTGCTCCTTTGACTAAGTGTACTTTTTGTTGTCTATTTTCTCAACCAAGAATTTTAAGTCTTGAAAATGCTTAAACTTCAAAGCACTTACGTTGAGCCAATGTTTTATTTTCCTTTTAAAATCAATCTTAATACATTTTGCAAAGTTTTTTTTTAAGATAATTGAGGTGTGTTAGAGCTTTCCCCAGATATACTTACAGATTTTTTAAATGACAGGTATTTATTCTAAAAAATGACAGATATTTATTCAACTGTAAATCTCACTAAATAGTATGGATTTCTTACCTTCTACTTTAATAATGATATAAATTACATTTGATGGTTTGACATAGCAGTTTGAGTAAATAGACTGATTCAATTGAAACGTGTAAAACATGCTTGAAATTATTTCCTATATAATTTTAAATGAACATCTGAAGCCTGAATTACCTCATTTATTTTGTAATTGGAATACCAGAAATTTCCACCTTCATTAGTGCCTCATCTGTCTCCTCCTTAATTACCATAAGATCTTTACTTTTAGAGTCCCATTAATATGAATTTAACTCCATGTAGAAATACAGATATAATGCAGTTACACCCAACTAGTTAAAATTTCAGCGTTCATTGTTGGGTACTTTTTGACTATTGTTCAGCTCCCATAATTATATATGACTAAATTATCAGCTCCCTGCTTTATTAGTTGAAAAATAATAGCATGTAACACCAATCGAGAGATTCTCATGGTTAGTGGCCATTGCAAATTTTAAGTAAAATGCCTGATATGAAGCACTTTCTTTTTTACAAACCTGGTTGGTACTTCAAATAATCACAAAATGGAATGACCATAGGAGCCACGGCTAACATTTGTTGAGGGCCTGACCACACATGTGCGTGGCACTCATGTCACATATTCTTTCACAGCAAACCTGTCAGTCAGTAAACACATATTTATTGAGCACTTGTTATATGCCAGATATTGCAAGGTGTATTGTCCTATTTTTGTTGAATGAAGAAACAGGCTCAGAAAAGTTAAGTGACTAGATCTAATCTCACAGCTAGGAAAGGGCAGAGCTAGGATTTGACTCGAGGTCTGATTTCAGAGATCATACGATTATCATCATTGGGTTCTTCATGTTTGGAAGAGTGGAAATATGAGAAAAGATAGAATTTACAAACTGATTTCCCTAATATGTGTTGGTGTGCGATTCCTAATAATCATTTGCTGTATGACCCAGATATCACCTGGGTAATTTAGATATCTGTGTATAATTAGCTTAGACCCCGGTGGTTTTATAGCCTTTGGAAGCCTGAAGCTCTCCCCACAATTTCTAATTCCCAGGTCTTACACTCTTATGGTCCCCCTCCTGTGTTTGTCTGGTGGCCACCTCGATTTGCCATGTCAATTGACATTTGCATGTCAATCTGGGTGTAAAGCTCCATCCTTTCAGGTTTTTATAGCACATGCCTTCACCAAGCATTTTATGAGTATTGGGAAGGATCCCCTTACAAACCAAAAAGTCTTCCACCATCCCTTCCCTCTCAGCCTTGCCCCTTAATTGCAATGCCCTGCCTCTCTCCCCAAATTCTTCTCCTTCTGTTTTGCAAAATAAGTTTACCTTTCCTTTGAAGCCAGGATATTCCAGGTCCCTGACAACTTTGGGAGTCACATCTCTACCCCCAAGTTGGAGTGTCAGTGTGTGCCTTCCTTGTTTCTATCTCATTAAAAGCAAAAATCGTGAGATTCTCTTGGAAAACAGCAAAATTTGGAATTAGTCTCATCAGTCTGACAGCCCTCGTTTAGCTCAGTTTTAATTTGAATTTCATGGAATTTTCAACATCAACAATTTTGTTCAACTAACCTTAAATGGTGAGAACTGAAAACATCTAATACAAGAAAGAGCTACTCTTCTTAGATTAGAAATAAAATACTTTACATAACTAAGAAAAAGCCTATCTTTAGATTTTTACTTACTTCCTACCTCTTTCCAAAAATGTGATTTACAAAAATTACAGAATATATTTGGATGTAAGCTTTTTCTGTACTTTTTTCCAGACCACTTTTTCTATTAGCTATTCAGAGTGAATTTCAGGAGTTTGAGAGCTTGGTTTGTTTATGAGCCCAGAATATAGAGGCTGGTATAAATTTAAATAGACTGAAGCACTTGGTTCTACAACACTGTGTTAGAAGTGGTTGAAGAACTGCTTTCTACTTCCGGATAAGCCCAGACTGTTTTCTCGTCTTACAGGATTTGCCACTAAAATTTTAATTCCTGTCAGAATTATTTTATATGGAAGAAAGCTGAAAACACGTTGACCAAAAGAACTTTAATTCTCACTCATTTCTAATATAATTTTAATTGGTTCATCTTTAATTTAGGAAGCAATTTCTCTAGTAATTTGGCAAACATTAGTTCCTTTAAGTCAAACCTTACTGAAGAAACTGCCTTAATGGTTTTTTGAAGAGCTCATGTTTTCTCATATTCCATGATTATACTGGCACTGTTTTTAATTTAACAAACATCATTTTCTTTATTAAACAAAGTATTGCTTTAGGATGTGTTTCTAACATGTAAGCAATAATAACGGAGAGTAAGTGAAAGATGGGGCAGATCCTGAATGTGAGGTGCCTTTGGAAGTGGGATGTCTCAAGAATATTGGTGTTAAGACCAGACTAACAGTGACAGAATCTTAATACTAAGATTGCAAAGAGAGCATTTTATCATTGTGTGACCTTGACCAAATTCTCTAACCTTCCTAAACTTTTCATTCCTTACGTGTTAAGTGGGGAGTATGTCTGCCTTACCTACCTTTGCCTTACCTACCTTACCTACCTCTTTTTGTTGTAAGCATTAAATGAAAACACTGTATGTGAAAGTACTTTGTATTGTGCAGAACCTACAGACATTAGGGATTATGTTTTTATTTTATTTTATTTTTTTAAACAGCAGGTTCTTATTAATTATCTATTTTATACATATTAGTGTATATATGTCAATCCCAATCTCCCAGTTCATCCCACCACCACCACCACCACCCCGCTTTCCCCGCTTGGTGTCCATACGTTTCTTTTGTACATCTCTGTCTCTATTTCTGCCCTGCAAACCGGATCATCTGTGCCATTTTTCTAGGTTCCACGTATATGTGTTAATATACAGTATTTGTTTTTCTCTTTCGGACTTACTTCAATCTGTATGACAGTCTCTAGATCCATCCACGTCTCTACAAATGACTCAATTTCATTCCTTTTTATGGCTGAGTAATATTCCATTGTATATATGGAATACATACCACAACTTCTTTATCCATTCATCTGTCAATGGGCATTTAGGTTGATTCCATGTCCTGGCTATTGTAAATAGTGCTGCAGTGAACATTGGGGTGCATGTGTCTTTTTGAATTATGGTTTCCTATGGGTATATGCCCAGTAGTGGGATTGCTGGGTCATATGGTAATTGTGTTTCTAGTTTTTTAAGGAACCTCCGTACTGTTCTCCATAGTGGCTGTATCAATTTACATTCCCACCAACAGTGCAAGAAAGTTCCCTTTTCTTGACACCTTCTCCAGCATTTGTTATTTGTAGATTTGCTGATGATGCCCATTCTAACCGGTATGGATACCTCATTCTAGTTTGGATTTGCATTTCTCTGATAATTAGTGATGATGAGCAGCTTTTCATGTGCCTCTTGGCCATCTGTATGTCTTCTTTGGAGAAATGTCTGTTTAGGTCTTCTGCCCATTTTTTGATTGGGTTGTTTGTTTTTTTAATATTGAGCTGCAGGAGCTGTTTATATATTTTGGAGATTAATCTTTTGTCCATTGATTCATTTGCAAATATTTTCTCCCATTCTGAGGGTTCTCTTTTCATCTTGTTTATGGTTTCCTTTGCAGTGCAAAAGCTTTGAAGTTTCATTAGGTCCCATTTGTTTATTTTTGTTTTTATTTCCATTACTCTAGGAGGTGGGTCAAAAAAGATCTTGCTGTGATTTAGTCAAAGAGTGTTCTTCCTATGTTTTCCTCTAAGAATTTTATAGTGTCTGGCCTTAATTTAGGTCTTTAATTCATTTTGAGTTTATTTTTGTGTATTGTATTAGGGAGTGTTCTAACTTCATTCTTTTACATGTAGCTGTCCAGTTTTCCCAGCACCACTTATTGAAGAGACTGTCTTCTCCATTGTATATCCTTCCTTCCTTTGTCATACATTAGTTGACCATAGGTGCGTGGGTTTATCTCTGGGCTTTCTATCCTGTTCTACTGATCTATATTTCTGGTTTTGTGCCAGTACCATATTGTCTCGATTACTGTAGCTTTGTAGTATAGTCTGAAGTCAGGGAGTCTGATTCCTCCAGCTCTGTTTCTTCCCTCAGTAATTTCCACCTATTTGGGGTCTTGTGTGTCTCCATACAAATTTTAAGATTTTTTGTTCTAGTTCTGTAAAAAAATGCCATTGGTAATTTGATAGGGATTGCATTAAATCTATAGATTGGTTTGCGTAGTATAGTCATTTTCACAATATTGATTCTCCTAATCCAAGAACATGATATATCTCTCCATCTGTTTGTGTCACCTTTGATTTCTTTCATCACTGTCTTATAGTTTTCTGAGTACACGTCTTTTAACTCCTTAGTAGGTTTATTCCTAGGTATTTTATTCTTTTCGTTGCAATGGTGAATGGGATTGTTTCCTTAATTTCTCTTTCTGATCTTTCATTGTTAGTGTATAGGAATGCAAGATATTTCTGTGCATTAATTTTGTATCCTGCAACTTTACCAGATGCATTGATTAGCTCTAGTAGTTTTCTGGTGGCATCTTTAGGATTATCTAGTTATAGCATCATGTCATCTGCAAACAGTGACAATTTTACTTCTTTTCCAATTTGTATTCCTTTTAGTTCTTTTTCTTCTCTGATTTCCATGGCTAGGACTTCCAAAACTATGTTGAATAATAGTGGCGAGAGTGGACATCCTTGTGTTGTTCCTGATCTTAGAGGAAACGCTTTTCACCATTGAGAATGATGTTTGCTGTGGGTTTGTCATATATGGCCTTTATTATGTGAGGTAGTTTTCCTCTATTCCCACTTTCTGGAGAGTTTTTATCATAAATGGATGTTGAATTTTGTCAAAAGCTTTTTCTGCATCTATTGAGACGGTCATATGGTTCTTCTTCTTCAATTTGTTAATATGGTGTATCACATTGATTGATTTGCATATATTGAAGAATCCTTGCATCTCTGGGATAAATCCCACTTGATTATGGTGTATGATCCTTTTAACGTGTTGTTGGATTTTGCTTGCTAGTATTTTGTTGAAGATTTTTGCATCCATATTCATCAGTGATATTGGTCTGTAATTTTCTTTTTTTGTAGTATTTTTGTCTGGTTTTGGTACCAGGGTGATGGTGGCATTACAGAATGAGTTTGGGAGCATTCCTTCTTCTGCAATTTTTTGGAAGAGTTTGAGAAGGATGGGTGTTAGCTATTCTCTAAATGTTTGATAGAATTCACCTTTGAAGCCATCTGGTCCTGGACTTCTGTTTGTTGGAAGATTTTAATCACAGTTTCAATTTCATTACTTGTGATTGGTCTGTTCAAATTTTCCATTTCTTCCTGGTTCAGTCTTGGAAGGTTATACCTTTCTAAGAATTTGTCCATTTCTTCCAGGTTGTCCATTTTACTGGCACAGAGTTGCTTGTCGTAGTCTCTTATGATGCTTTATATTTCTGTGGTGCCTGTTGTGACTTCTCCTTTTTCATTCCTAATTTTATTCATTTGAGTCCTCTCCCTCTTTTTCTTGATGAGTCTGGCTAAAGGTTTATCAATTTTGTTTATCTTCTCGAAGAACCAGCTTTCAGTTTTATTGATCTTTGCTATTGTTTTCTTTGTTTCTCTTTCATTTAATTCTGCTATGATTTTTATGATGTCTTTCCTTCTACTAACTTTGAGTTTTGTTTGTTCTTCTTTCTCTAGTTCCTTTTGGTGTAAGGTTAGGTTGTTTATTTGAAATTTTTCTTGTTTCTTGAGATAGGATTGTACTGCTATAAATTTCCCTCTTAGAACTGCTTTTGCTGCATCCCATAGGTTTTGGATCATCGTTTTTGCATTGTCATTTGTCTCTAGGTATTTTTTGAATTCCTCTTTGATTTCTTCAGTGATCTCTTGTTTATTTAGTAACGTTTTGTTTAGCCTCCATGTGTTTGTGTTTTTTACATTTTTTTCCCTGTAATTGATTTCTAATCTTATAGCATTGTGGTTAGAAAAGCTGCTTGATATGATTTCAGTTTTCTTAAATTTACTGAGGCTTGATTTGTGACCCAATATGTGATTTACCCTGGAGAATGTTCCGTGTGCACTTGAGAAGAAAGTGGAATCTGCTGTTTGGGGATGGAATGTCCTGTAAACATCAGTTAAATCTACCTGGTCTGTTGTGTCATTTAAAGCTTGTGTTTCCTTATTTATTTTCATTTTGGATGATCTGTCCATTGGTGTAAGTGAGGTGTTAAAGTCCCCCACTATTACTGTGTTACTGTTGATTTCCTCTTTTAGAGCTGTTAGCAGTTGCCTTATGTATTGAGGTGTTCTTTTTTTTTTTTTTTTTGCAATACGCGGGCCTCTCACTGTTGTAGCATCTCCTGTTGCGGAGCACAGGCTCTGGACGCACAGGCTCAGCAGCCTAGGCTCACGGGCCCAGCCTCTCCACAGCATGTGGGATCTTCCCAGACTGGGGCACGAACCCGTGTCCACCGCATCGGCAGGTGGACTTTCAACCAGTGCACCACCCGGGAAGCCCTTGGATTGATCCTTTGACCATTATGTATTGTCCTTCCTTGTGTCTTGTAACATTCTTTATTTTAAAGTCTATTTTATCTGAGTATTGCTACTTCATCTTTCTGTTGATTTCCATTTGCATGGAATATCTTTTTCCATCCCCTCACTTTCAGTCTGTATGTGTCCCTAGGTCTGAAGTGGGTCTCTTGTAGACAGCATATGTATGGGTCTTGTTTTTCTATCCATTCAGCGAGCTTGTGTCTTTTGGTTGGAGCATTTAATCCATTCATGTTTAAGGTAATTATCAATATGTATGTTCCTATTACCATTTTCTTAATTTTCTTGGGTTTGTTTTTGTAGGTCCTTTTCTTCTCTTGTGTTTCCCACTTAGAGAAGTTCTGTTAGCATTTGTTGTAGAGCTGGTTTGGTGGTGCTGTATTCTCTTAGCTTTTGCTTGTGTGTAAAGCTTTTGATTTCTCCATTGAATCTGAATGAGATCCTTGCCGGGTAGAGCAACCTTGGTTGTAGGTTCTTCCCTTTCATCACTTTATATATATCATGTCACTGCGTTCTGGGTTTTAGAGTTTCTGCTGAGAAATCAGCTGTTAACCTTATGGGAGTTCCCTTGTATGTTATTTGTCATTTTTCCCTTATTGCTTTTAATAATTTTTCTTTGTCTTTAATTTTTGTCAGCTTGATTACTATGTGTCTTGGCGTGTTCTCCTTGGGTTTATCTTGCCTGGAACTCTCTGTGCTTCCTGGACTTGGGTGGCTATTTCTTTTCACATGTTAGAGAAGTTTTTGACTATAATCTCTTCAAATATTTTCTCGGGCCCTTTCTGTCTCTCTTCTCCTCTGGGACCCCTATAATGGGAATGTTGTTGCATTTAATGTTGTCCCAGAGCTCTTTTAGGCTGTCTTCATTTCTTTTCATTGTTTTCTCTTTATTCTGTTCTGCAGCAGTGAATTCCACCATTCTGTCTTCCAGGTCACTTATCCATTCTTCTGCCTCCATTAATCTGCTATTGATTCCTTCTAGTGTATTTTTCATTTCAGTTATTGTATTGTTCATCTCTGTTTGTTCTTTAATTCTTCTAGGTGTTTGTTCTTTAATTCTTCTAGGTCTTTGTTAAACATTTGTTACATCTTCTTCATCTTTGCCTCCATTCTTTTCCCAAGATCCTGGATCATCTTCACTATCATTATCCTGAATTCCTTTTCTGGAAGGTTATGTATCTCCACTTCATTTAATTGTTTCTCTGGGGTTTTATCTTCTTCCTCCATCTGGTACATAGTCGTCTGCCTTTGCATTTTGTCTATATTTCTGTAAATGTGGTTTTCCTTCCACAGGCTGCAGGATTGTAGTTCTTCTTGCTTCTGCTGTCTGCCCTCTGCTGGTTGAGGCTATCTAAGAGGCTTGTGCAAGCTTTCTGATGGGAGGGACTGGTGGTGGGTAGAGCTGGGTGTTGCTCTGGTGGGCAGTGCTCAGTAAAACTTTAGTCCACTTGTCTGCTGATGGGTAGGGCTGAGTTCCCTTCCTGTTGGTTGTTTGGCCTGAGGTTTCCCAGCACTGGAGGCTACAGGCTCTTTGGTGGGGCTATGGCAGACTCTGGGAGGGCTCATGCCAATGAGAACTTCCCAGAACTTCTGCTGCCAGTGTCCTTGTCCCAGCAGTGGCCACTGCTGTCCCCCACCTCTGCAGGAGACCCTCCAACACTAGCAGGTAGGTCTGGTTCAGTCTCCTGTGGGGTCATTGCTCCTTCCCCCTAGGTCCTAATGCACACACTACTTTGTGTGTGCCCTCCACGAGTGGAGTCTGTTTCCCCCAGTGCTGTCAAAGTCCTGCAATCAAATCCCACTAGCCTTCATAGTCTGATTCTCTAGGAATTGCTCCTCCTGTTGCTGGACCCCCAGGTTGGGAAGCCTGACGTGGGGCCCAGAACCTTCACTCCAGTCGGTGGACCTCTGTGGTATAATTGTTCTCCAGTTTGTGAGTCACCCACCCAGCAGTTATGGGATTTGATTTTATTGTGTTTGTACCCCTCCTACCATCTCACTGTGGCTTCTCCTTTGTCTTTGGATGTGGGGTATCTTTCTTGGTGAGTTTCAGTGTCTTCCTGTCAATGATCATTCAGCAGTTAGTTGTGATTCTGGCGCTCTCACAAGAGGGAGTAAGCACAGGTCTTTCTACTCTGCCATCTTGAACCAATCTCCCATTAGTGATTATGTTTATGGGGCAAAAGAGTTGGCACGTGGAAGAGGAGAAGTAAGGTTGCTATTACATTTTTTCTGCAGTATGTCCGAAAATGGATAGTCATCAAATCCTAAATGGTTGAAAGATTGCCAGGGAAGGGACTACCTGCTGGGGGGAAGCAATGACAGGGCTTGTTAACTGGTCCTCATGAAAGCCAATTCCAATCATTTCAGGTAATATTTGAGTACCTACAGTGTACCATGTTAGTTATTAGGGATACACACTATGACAAGATAAAGTCCTTGCCTTCCAAAAATTTCAAGTCCAGCTGTGGACAGCACAGCTGTGCATCTCTAGCTGAACCGGAAGAAGGGCTGGGCAGAGTGTGCTTGGAACAGAAAAGGAGCTGGTTGTTGTGACTGGGTCTTGCATGTTTTTTCCATCATTTGATAGGATGATTTGAAAATAATTTATATTTTTAACTCTTTAAATCACAAAGAAAAGAAAAATACTAAGGGTGTTTTAAACAGTTGGTTACAAACAAAATTCTGTAATAACACTTTTTTTCTTTTAATAGATGAGGAGTGATAGGACTAGCTGCTTCTTTATAGTTTTGTCACATTTCAGATTTCTTGAATGCTCCTTTTAGGCTTCAGGGACATTATTGTCACCATGAGGTACAGCGGTCTTGCTTGTTTGTATTCTTCTTAAGGGACACTGAGTCTTTTGGCATCATTTTTATTTCATCTTTTGTATTCAAAAATTTAATTGCTAGTGATCTTTATCTTTGACAGTGTCCACAGGAAATAAGTGGATATTACATTATTCATACTAATGAGGCTCCAATGACAAAGATTCCTCCCAATTAGCGGTAATTATTTTGGTTCCGGAATGCCTTAAGGATTTTTTCTCCTACTTATTTCTTTCTTAGACAAATAATAAAATAGAACATTTTCTGAGTATAGAACAGTGGGGGGATGGGGCATTCCAGAAGATGCCAAGTAATACAAGGAAGCTAACCTAGGATTAAAAACTCATTGCAGAAAATCCAGAGGCTGAGAGGGTGATGGGGGAGGGGAGGGGGAATTTGTTGTTGAATTAAATTCTCTACTGTATCTAATTAATGTTTTATTTCAGTAGAGTTGTCACTTTGGTGAGTACTTTAACTTAAATATTTAGAGAAAATATGGAAAGTTTGTGAGAAAATGAAGTCTTGTATAAACACAGTGATCTTAATTGTTTACATTTACTGCAGAAATCCCGGAGTCACATCAGTGTGACCCAAGTACTCACCATCACCATTAATTCACAGGGTATCCTGGATGCTTTGGGAGATGGTAGCCACATTCAGTATTCAAGACCAAAAATATTTAAATACCCAAGTCAGTAAAAACCGATTCTCCTGGATAAGTCTGGAGCCATCATTTAAAGATGTTGAGTGCCTAGAGTTTTTATATGCATTGGTGAGGCCTCAGTTTCCTCTAACAGATAATCTGCTGTTATTACTGGATGTAGGCAGTAATAAAGGGCAGAGTCAGGAAGGACAAAGTATTTACAGTACAGAATTTTCAATAACGTGTTGATGTCAGGAAAAGAGTAGAGCCATTTCTGATAAGAAGGAAGTGTTAATTTTAAACAGCTGTGAATGTACTTTCTCTGCTCTTCTCCTGAAAAGTAACAGCAGGGTAATTCATAGGCCGCAGGTCACAAGATGAGTTTGAGTAATCGATCCCTCAGTGAAACCAAAGAGAGGAGAAGTAAATACTGGAGGAGGTGACAGAGTTCAGCCCGGGAATGGAACACAGAGTCTTTTATGATTCCATGTTCTTGCCCCAGGCTGACATTTGGCAGTGGCCACTTCCCTCCTCTAAGCCCTTGCCACTCCCTTACAGTGAATCAACACTTATCAGTGACTATGAATGCACAGGATAAAAATTACTCCTAAATTAGTTTCAGAAATGACATAGAAATTTTTTTATATTGGCTAAAACTGTATACATTTTTTTAGATTGGCTAAAACTATATATATATACTTTTTCTTTCTTTTTCCTTTTTTTTTAAAAAAATTATTTATTTTGCGCTGGGTCTTAGTTGTGGCACATGGGATCTTCCTTTCAACATGTGGGATCTTTAGTTGCGGCATGTGGGAGCTTTTTTTAGTTGCGGCATGCGGACTTCTTAGTTGGGGCATGCGGACTCTTAGTTGCAGCACATATGAGGGATCTAGTTCCCCGACCAGGGATCGAACCCAGGCCCCCTGCATTGGGAGAGTGGAGTCTTACTCACTGAACCACTAGGGAAATCCCTCTATTCTTTTTCAAATTCTTTTCCCATTTAGGTTATTAAAGAATATTGAGCAACATCCCCTGTGCTATACAGTAGGTCCGTGTTGGTTATCAATTTTAAATATAGCAATGTGTAAATGCCAATCTCAAACTCCCAATCTATCCCTCCCCCTTCCCTTTCCCCTAGGTAACCATAAATTCGTTATTAGCGATAACGAATAAGCAATATTGTATGATACTTGTCTTTCTATGTCTGACTTACTTCACTTAGTATGATTATCTACAGGTCCATCCATGTTGCTGCAAATGGCATTATTTCATTCTTTTTAATGGCTGAGTAATATTCAGTTGTATATATGTACCACATCTTCTTATCCATTCATCTGTCGATGGACATTGACATGTCTTGACTATTGTAAACAGTGCTGCAATGAGCATTGGGGTGCATGTATCCTTTCGAACCATGTTTTTCTCTGGATATATGCCTAGGAGGGGGATTGCTGAATCATATGGTAGCTCTATTTTTAGTTTCTAAAAGAGCCTCCATACTGTTCTCTATAGTGGCTGTACCAATTTACATTCCCACCAACAGTGTAAGAGGGTTCCCTTTTCTCCACACCCTTTCCAGCATTTATTGTTTGTAGATTTTTCGATGATGGCCATTCTGACTGGTGTGAGGTGATGTCTCATTGTAGTTTGGGTTTGCATTTCTCTAATAATTAGAGATGATGAGCATCTTTTCACGTGCCTCTTGGCCATCTGTATATCTTTTTTGGAGAAATGTCTGTTTAGGTTTTCTGCCCCTTTTTTTTTTGGCCACACTGTGTGGCTTGTGGGATCCTAGTTCCCCGACCAGGGATCGAACCAAGGCCCATGGCAGTGAAAGCACTGAGTCCTAACCACTGGACTGCCAGGGAATTCCCAGTCTTCTGCCCATTTGTTGATTGCGTTGTTTGTTCTTTTTTATATTGAGCCACATGGGCTGCTTGTAAATCTTGGAGACTAATCCCTTGTTGGTTGCATCATTTGCAAATATTTTCTCCCATTCTGTGGGTTGTCTTTTCATTTTGTTTATGGTTTCCTTTGCTGTACAAAAGCTTTTGAGTTTAATTAGGTCCCATTTGATTATTTTTGCTTTTATTCCCATTATTGTAGGAGACAGCTGGGAAAAGATATTGCTGTGATTTATGTCAAAGAGTGTTCTGCCTATGTTTTCCTCTAAGAGTTTTATAGTATCAGTTCTTACATTTAGGTCTTTAATCCATTTTGAGTTTATTTTTGTGTATGGTGTTAAAGAATGTTCTAGTTTCATTTTTTTTATATGTAGCTGTCCAGTTTTCCCAGCACCACTTATTGAAGAGACTGTCTTTCCTCTATTGTACAGTCTTGCCTCCTTTGTTGTAGATTAATTGACCATTGGTGCGAGGGTTTATTTCTGGGCTTTCTATCCTGTTCCATTGATATAGGTTTCTGTTTTTGTGCCAGTATCATACTCTTTTGATGACTGTAGCTTCGTAATATAGTCTGACGTCAGGAAGCCTGATTTCTCCAACCAGGTTGTTCTTTCTGAAGATTGCTTTGGTTATTTGGGGTCTTTTGTGTCTCCATACAAATTTTAAGACTTCTTGTTCTAGTTCTGTAAAAAAAGGCCATTGGTAATTTGATAAGGATTGCATTGAATCTGTAGATTGCCTTGGGTAGTATAGTCATTTTGACAATATTGATTCTTCCAATCCAAGAACATGGTATATCTTTTCATCTGTTTTTGTTATGTTCAGTTTCTTTCATCAGTGTCTTATAGTTTTTGGATTACAGGTCTTTTGTCTCGTTACGTAGGTTTATTCCTAGGTATTTTATTCTTTTTGATGTGATGGTTAATGGGGTTGTTTCTTTAATTTCTCTTTGTGATCTTTCATTGTTAGTGTATAGAAATGCAAGAGATTTCTGTGTATTAATTTTGTATGCTGCAACTTTACCAAATTCATTGATGAGCTCTAGTAGTTTTCTGGTAGCATCTTTAGGATTTTCTACGAATAGTATCATGTTGTCTGCAAACAGTGACAGTTTTATGTCTTTTCCAATTTGGATTCCTTTTCTTTTTCTTCTCTGATTGCCATGGCTAGGACTTCCGAAACTATGTTGAATAAAAGTGGCGAGAGTGGACATCCTTGTGTTGTTCCTGATCTTAGAGGAAATGCTTTTAGTTTTTCACTGTTGAGAATGATATTAGCTGTAGGTTTGTCATATATAGCCTTTATTATGCTCCCTCTATGCTCACTGACATTGAGAATTATACAGCATTCCTACTACCCCAGCTAACTCTTAGGAGTACACTCATTTTGATCCTTAAAGAAATGTGATACAATTTTTCTACACTGATTGAGAATTTTTGTCAATACATTTTGCTGGAATAATGATAAGCTGCCTGAGTCTGTGAAATTGGGTAAGAGCTTGTTATTTTGGTGAAGGCATATGTATTTTGAAGATCTATCTTCAAGCCACTAGGTACAAATATTGAATGTGGTTTGAATTTGGAAATTGAGTGCTTCATCGTTTCAGATTGGACCACTATTGTTAGGATACATTCACTTTTAAATCCAGCCTTAATACCTGTGTGTGTTTAGAGTATCTTTTTTCAAAGAATGAGTAACAATCCTCCCCCAGACCCCCACCCCGGGGAAGTTTACCTAAGTGCTAGGTGTTTAGGGACTGGGGATTTTGTTTGATTCTTCTTTAGGAGTTTGGAGTAAATCCTTTTTTCTATCTTTCATTTCTTTTACTTGACTTAAATCAATAGAATATGCACAGTAATTCTGGCTCCCCTGCTTCTGAAGCTGTCACACATGTAACATTCTTTGTGATAAAGCCTTAAAATATCATGAATAAATAGTGATATTTTAAAACTTTATAAACCTAAGGTGTTGTTATGTGTATGAATAGTGGTACCAATATTGCATAGAATAAGAACAGAATCATGTAAATGGATGTTATATCATTTAATCTTTATTCTTATTCACATTTTATAAAAATTCCACAAATATTTGGGACTATGAAATGAGATGCAAAGTTACACACATGACTATTTTCAGATTTCACCTCTGAGCTCACAGCTTAGAAATTCCAGGATTGAGGATCTCAGTGGCCTTGTAGGAATGGAACAGGCTGGTACTCAAAGCTGCCACCATTTTGGTCTGATTTTGCAAAACTTCCAAATCATCTGCTCAGAAAGCTCAGCTGCTTAGCTGAAACCCCAGCTGCTCTTCAAGATAAGCCATGATGACAGAGTGGCTATAAAAGTAGCATCTCATAGATAGAGAAGCATGGACAAGCTCAGGCTGGTTGAACAATAGCTCCTTCCTCTTTGAAAGGAAAGGAAGATAGATGGAAATAATGAATTTCAGTGCCTTATTACTTTCTTTTGGGAAAGTGATCACATTTACTATAAATTAGGAAGGAGGAATTTACATAAAGTATGGAACAGGTCAGAAATGAGTAGACATATGGGATCAGGCAGTTCTCCAGCATTAAGCAAGGACTAAAGATAGTAATACAGACTATAATTCTGTAAATGGGTAGATAAAAACCATAATAATAAGAGCAACAGCTAACATTTAAGGAGTGCTCAATATTTATTAGACACAGTAGTATGTATTATCTATAGGTTATTTGTGTGCAAGGCAGGCGCTATCTTTATCCCTGATTTGGAGATGAAGAAATCAAGGTACACAGAAATTAAGAATCTTACTCAAGGTCATTTGTAGCTCTGCTAGCTTTTAGACCCAGGGTACCTGATTGCAGAAACCATACTCTTAAACAGTATGCCATACTGCCTCCCATGAATTTGATAGTAGATTCATAGTCCATCCATTGGTGGTGTTAATGGGGGAGGGGATGGTGCGGATTGGTGGAATATGGCCCTAACAGAGGCAGAGTTCTAGATCAGCGGTTCCCAACCTTTTTGACATCAGGGATTAGTTTCATGGAAGACAGTTTTTCCACGGACAGGGGAAGCTTGGCTCGCTCGCCTGCTGCTCACCTCCTCCTGTGTGGCCCGATTCCTAACAGGCCGGGGACCAGTCCTGGTCCATGGCCCAGGGGTTGGGGACCCCTGTTCTAGATTGTTTAGGAAGTGGTACAAATACCTTAACTATCAAGGTAATCCTAAAAAAAAAAGGTCCATTCCAACAGACATTGGGTATTGTGGGAGTCTCCCTTTAAGTATTAGGGACCCAAAACAAGGAGATTGAGACTTCACAGTGAGAAACCCAGCCATGGGAAACTGGGATACAAAGCAAGGAACTCAGTCATGGTAGACTGGAGTAAAAATAAGAGGAACAGTAATTCAGGGCAGAGGCAGGAAGATCTTGACCTGCTGAGGGTGGAGTTGGTCCCAGAGTCAGATGCATAGCTGTGAGTCTGGTTAATTTAATATGTTCAGCTCAGAGGGAAAGAGAAGCAGGGGCATGAAGCTAGGTAGGCCACTACAAATTAACCCAACTGGGTTAGAGTTCCAGGCAAGAGGCTAATTTTACTAACATTACTTCTCCACCACGGCAGCCCCTGCTTCTATGAGAGATGGTGGGAAGTTGTGTGGCAGTGACATTTAAATACCCAAGGACTGTGGAACAGGGAGATGAATTTTCATGCCATAATTACAAAATTCAATAGAATCTTTTCACATATATCTTACGGCCTAATCTAAGTTGTTATTCTCTTATTTATTATTTTTTAAGAACCATAGTATGTTAGGTAATATGTTGACGGTAGAGTTTCCTAAGCCATTTGGGAGATTATTAGAAAGAATAATTAGATATGAAATTGTTATTTAATTATTCATATCACTTGTTTATGCTGTTTTATAATAAGTTTTGGAGAATGTATATGATTTGGGGAGCTCTTGATTTGTATCCTTAAAGGATAGAGTGAACATTCAAGATAGTAGTACTTTGGAAAATCATTTATTTAAATAGTTTCCATTTGCTGGTCTTGTCCTCTATTCCACGGAAGAAAAAAGTAAAAAGCAAGTAGTGTTTATCCAACTCCCTCCATATTTTATCTCATAACAGCCCTAAAAACTATACAACTATCTGTTCTTTCTAAAGCTTATGATTTCCTAGATCTAGTTGTAAGTGCTGTTAAAAATTGCCCCCAAAATGTGTTTAAGAGCCCAGTTTTGTTTCATTTGTGCTAGGAAGCTGTTTTCCAGATGACTGGCATGATAGAGGGCTGTTTCTATCCAAAAATATTTCTCTTGCTTAATCTGTGTATTTGTCACGTTCTGTCCAGTAAATAGCTTTGTTATAAAATGGGTCTGAGATGTATAAAAGAAAAAATGCATCCAGGAAATGCAGTTACCTTCTGTTATGTAAATTCTCTAAATTGAGACAGTTCATATGCATTTTTGAGTCTCATCTCGCATTAGAGAGTTGGCCTGAGATGGAGAATGAGCATTGGTTTGAGTTGAGACCTGTGCTAAATGCAAGCATCACCTGTTTAAGGAGCCGCCAAGTCAGTTCACCTCTGAGTTTGTTTCCTGCTGTGTCAGTTGGCAATAATACCTATCTTGCAGGGTCCTTATGAAAAAACAAATGTATATAAAGTTGCAAATGTAGACTTTCAGTAAAAGCTAACTGTTACCACTCATTGGCACCTGAACTATTCACTCGAGAGTATCCACTCAAGGCTATCTACTCAAAAGAGTTATATAATTTCAAATTATAAGAAAATGCTTTTGATATAAAAGGTAGTTTCCTGTCTCCCTGGGCACTCCACATAGCCTGCTGCACCATTAGCTGTTGCTATCTGCAGTTAATGATGACAGTTTGGTATGCATCCGGTAGTATGCTGAGTGATTTACATATATTATTTCATTTAATCATATTTCCTTTAATTTCATTTAATCAAAATTTCCTTTCAGGAAATTTTTGGTCTCTGACTTTCTGCCATGACTTTGACCTATGTGTGTTTTCTTTTAGAACATGTATTCTTTTGACTTTTATCTGCCTTAGTCTATGCACGCTTTGCACTGATGACTTTATGCAACCAAACTATATTGGTTAGGAGGCTTTGGGATGCAAATAGAGAATCAGAACTGATCTGGCTCAAAACAAATAAAGGGAATTTTTTCCGCACACACAACTGAATTATTCTTCACTGGGCTCTATTTCTCTGTGATTCTTTTCACTCTGTCTTCCGTCATGGCTTCCCGCATTGTATTAGAAATGGCCGAAGCAGTTCCTGACATGACATCTTTATGCTACATTTTCCATGGGACTGGAGAGCTTCCATTCTCCCAGACAAAACTCTTGACTTCCTTTGACTGGATCAGTTTCGACCTTGTATTGCATTTGACATAATCACTGGCACAGGGGGTGTTGGGGTGCATTGACTGGCTTATCCTTGCCCTTCCTTCAGTCAATCACTGGACAAGTGGAATAATGTTAATCTGCTTAGTTCAAGCCTAGACCTGAGGTTGTGATCAGTGTCACCCAAATCACAGAGGGGCATGATGAAGCAGGGGGTGAAGTGGTACTGGGAAGATAGATGTCTTTATCTTGTTTCTAATCTCACATGGAAAGCTTTCAACATTTTACCTTGAGTTATGATATTTTGCTATAGGTGCTTTTTATTAATAAAGATATTCTTTATCAGTTTAAGGAAATTACCAACACAGTTAGCTAAGACTTATTTTTTAAAATCATGAATAAAAGTTGACTTTTATTAAATGTTTTTTCTAAATCTGTTCATGTGGATTCTTTATTCTGTTAATGTGATAGATTACATTGATCAATTTTTAAAACAGCTTTAATGGGGTATAATAACATAAACTGCATGTATTTGTAGTATATAGTTTGATCATTTTTCACATATATATATATATACTTGTGAGACCATCACTGAAATCAAAATAATGAACATTTTTGTCACTCCCCTCCAAAACTTTCCTCAGGCCATTCTGTAACCCCTCTCTGTAGTCCCCTTCCTCTCATGCACCCCACCACACAGGCCCCCAGGCAACTACTCATCTATCTTCTGTCACTGTAGATTAGTTGCATTACTGATTGAATTTTGAATGTTAAACTAACTTTCCATTTCTGAAGTAAACCAAATGTAATCATTATATATTAGCTCTTTTTCTTACATATTTCTGTGTTTCTTTACCTAAAATTTTGCTTAGGATTTTTGCATCTATGTTTATAAATGTGATTGGACTGTAATTTTTTCTTTCTACTAACACCCTCATCAAACTTTGGTATCAAAGTGAAGCTGGTTTCATAAAATGAACTGGCAGTTGTTTTTCATTCTCTTTTCTATTCTCTGGGAGAATTTGTGTAAGATAGATATTATTTTTTCCTTAAGTATTTGGTTTGAATCAACCAGAGAAACCAACCAGACCTACAGTTTTCATTGTGGGAATGTTTTTAATTAACGATTTGATTTTAAAACAGAGAACTGCTTACATTTTGTTTCTTATGCTGTCAGTTTTTGTAAGATGCATGTTTTCTTGACCTTTTTATTGAAATATACACACAGTAATGTGTACAATATTAAGCATAAAGCTCGATGATTTTTTTACACATGCACAATTTATTGATGTAAAGTTGTTCATAATAGTCTCTTATCATTTAATATCTGTAGGCTCTGTAATGATATCCCCTCCTTTATTCCTGATACTGATTATTTAAGCTTACCTTCTGTATTTACTCATTTTTCTCCATCGGGGGTTTATAAACTTACTTGTCATTTCAAAGAACCAAGTTGTATCTTTGTTGATCTTCTCTATTGTATGTTTGTCTTCTATTTTATTTATTGCTGTTTTAATCTTTTTATTTCTGTCCTCTTATTTCTTTAGATATAAGCTGTTCTTTTTATAAATTTTTAAGCTCATTGCCTTTCACCTTTCTTCTCTAATATATGTATTTGGGGACACAAATTTTCATCTTAAAGTGGGTTTAATGTGACTCATAAATTTTCATGAATATTCACTTCAAAATATGTTTTATTATCATTGTGATTTCTTCTTTGACCCATGGGTTATTAAGAGGTGTATTTCTTAATTTACAAGCATTATAGATTTTTCTAAGAATATTTTTGTCATTGATTTCTAGTCTTGATTCCTAAGTGGTCAAAGAATTTACTTTGTATGAATTTGATTTGTTGGAATTTGTGACAATCTGCTTTCACATATGGTTGATTTTTATAATGATCCATGTATATAGATTTATTGTATTTATTTAAATTTTTATTTTACTTTTGACTGTGTTGGGTCTTTGTTGCTGCACGTGGGCTTTCTCTAGTTGTGGCGAGCGGTGGGCTACTCTTTGTTGCGGTGCACAGTCTTCTCATTGCGGTGGCTTCTCTTTTGTTGTGGAGCACGGGCTCTAGGTGCACAGGCTTCAGTAGTTGTGGCACCTGAGCTCAGTAGTTGTGGCTCACGGGCTCTAGAGCACAGGCTCAGTAGTTGTGGCGCATGGGCTTAGTTGCTCTGCAGCATGTGGGATCTTCCCAGACCAGGGATCGAACCCGTGCCCCTTGCAATGGCAGGCGGATTCTTAACCACTGTGCCACCAGGGAAGCCCAATCCATGTATATTTAAAAGCAACGTGTATTCTGCAGTTTGGGGGTACAGTGTAGTATGTGTGACTATTAGGTCACATATACAAATTGTGTTTTTCAAATCTTGTGTACCCTTATAAATTATTTTGTCTGATGTACATGAAAAAGATATGTTAAAATCTCTCTGATTTTATTTTTAATCCTCTTTTTTTTGGTCAATATTTGTTTAATATATAATTTTGGGCTATGTTATTAGGTACATAAAATGTAGAATTATTATCTTTTACTAAAGAACTCAAACTTTTATCATTTTGAAGCATACCTATTTCTAATAATGGTTTTTGCCTTAAAGTCTCCTATGCTTGATGCAAATATGGTTTATATGCTACGGTTTATGCATTTTCTTTTTATATATAAAATCCCCAAATATATTATCATATACTTAAAATCCCCTAATATATTATTATAACTATTGTTATATTCAGTTAATCAAAATTCATTTAGATTTATACACATTTGTCCTTTTTATCGTTCTTTATTCCTTCCTGCATCTTTGAGCTCCCATCTGGGAGCTGAATACAGCCTTTAGTATTTTCTTTAAAGTAGGTGGTTGGTGAAACACTCTCTACATCCCCCCCCACCCCACTACAACACGAAAAGTGTCTTTTGTTCACTTCATTATTGAAGGGTAGCTTGTAGGGAACTCTAGATTTACAGTTATATTCTTTCAGCACTTTGAAGCTACCATTTCATTTTCTTCTGGCTTCCCTCAATTCTTTTGAGAGATGAGCTATTAGTCTAATATTTGCTCCTTTGAAGTTAATCTTTTTTTCTCTCAGTTTTCTTTTAATATTCTCTCTTTAACTTTAATTTTCAACATTTTTACTATGATGTGCCACAGTGTGCTTTTGTTTTTATATATCTTGCTTTAGGTTCGGAGAACTACTTGAATCTATGACTTTTGTCAATTTGGGGAAAGTCTCAGCCATTGTCTTCTCAAGTACTGCTTCTTTCTCATTCCCTCTTCCCTCCCTTCTAGAGACTTTCTCACTAACTTTCTGGTCAGACCTGAATGGATCCCTGGCAACCTATTTGACCCCATCACCTGCCATACTCTAACTACCTTGCTCTTTTTCTAATAAGCCAGCATACTGCTGCCTCAAGACTTTTGAAGATATTGCTTCCTTAGCCTGGAACGCTTTTCCAGACATGTCCAAGACTCATTCCCTTACATGATTCAGGTCTCTGCTCAAATGTGGTCTTATCAGAGAGGCTTTCCCTGACCACGTTTTCAAAATTATTACCCAGACTCCTCCTCTTCTTCTCACACTGTGCTCTAACCCTTTACCTAGTTTATGTTTCTTCATAACACTTATTAAATATGACACGTCATATATTTAATATGTATTTGCTTATTCTCTGTCACCTTTCATTAGAATATAAACTCGATGAGGGAGGAGACTTCTTTGCTCACAGCTATATCCCAATCCCTGGAATTAGTATCTGGAGCAGAGTTAGGTGCTCAATAAATATGTATGGGATGAATGAATGACTAATAGATGATGGATATAGGAAGATAGAGTTCTCTATAGAAAGTGAAGAAAGCAGACAAGGAGAAATAAGCTAAGCAAGGATTTTAATTTTTATAATCTATACTTTGTTCTTTTGCATGTAAAGATAGTATCTTTGATCACATTTCTTTCCATGATTCTTACCTAAAAGAGTAAAATGAAATACTAATATGTTCAAAAGCATTGCTTTCATTAGTTTAAATTAACTGGCATCTCAGCATTTAGTTTAAACACGTACTCCATAAATTTTTAAAGACTTTTAATTTAAAAAATATTAAACCTACTGCATTAGTTAGCTTGGACTGCCATAACAAAATACCATAGACCAGGTGGCTTAAACAACAGAGAATTATTTTCTTACGGTTCTGGAAGCTAGAAATCCAAGATCTGGGTGCCAGCATGGTCAGGTTCTGGTGAGGACTGTTCTCCTGGCTTACAGATGGCTCTCTTCTTACAGTGTTCTCATATGGCCTAGAGAGCGAGCTCTGGTGTCTCTTTCTTCTCTTGTAAGGGCACTAATCCCATCATTAGGGACCCAGCTCATGACCTCATCTCAACCTAATGATCTCCTAGAGGCCCCATCTCCAAATACTATCACATTGGAGTTAGGGCTTCAACATACAAATTTTGGGAGTGTACAATTCAGTTCATAGTACCTACCAAATAATATGCATTATTTTCCAGTGAATTAATGAATAGGTATATTTAAGACACTTCCAGTGTTTTTCATAGTGTGAAATTATTATGATTGGACATAAAATCTTATTCAATTACTTTTGCAAAATATTGTGAATGCTTATAAGTCAAAGGCTAAATTGGCCAGCACCTGGGTAATGCCTGGTTTATTTCATTTGTGGTTTGTAGGGATATCTATTTATTATGTAGCTATTTAGGGACTCACATGAATACATCATTTTTTTATGGGCAAAAAACCCTAACTCTGATTTTCTACATGTCTTTTGTACATTTATTTCCCTAAGTAAATCATAAATCCACCTCTAATGCCTAGACCTACACACAGCATGCAGGCATTATAGCTACTCAGAAAGAACCTGTCATGTAGGTCAAAGCTCCGTGGCTAGAGAACTGACTCCTCTAATAGTAATGATTTTGCCTCACCGGCACCTACAGTATTTTTCTAGCTTGCCTGAGGTCAGCATGTCTTCCCGATGTTCATGGATTATGCTGCTTTTCCAAGAATGTCTCAAAGGGATCCTGCTTGAAAGAAAAGATGCCATACTCTCACATTTCACTGCTTATAAAGAAAGCGAGAATGGCCTCTGTCTTGTGCGTTTAGTCAGCTTCAAAACAGAAATGGAACTGATAGTCATCAACCCAGAGTCTCCCCCACCGCCCACGTATTTTCTAGTCTATAATGAAGCTAATGAGGTAAATAAAATGAAGCTTCCTAGAAAAGTGAAGGAGGAGAGCATCCACCACCTCACTGCTCCTCCCATTCCTCACCCCTGAAATAGGATTGTTAGTATCTGCTATGATCTAGAGGACTATTTGGGGCTGTGCCATCTGTCCTCATTAGAAGCACTGAGCTCATAATGACTAAGAAGCTCCAGGGGGTTGTCTAAGCCACCAAGGTTAGAAAGGGGCGCAGCATTATCACAGCTGAGCTAAAATTTAATATGATTCTTACTTTACCACCTATGGCGACCTAAGAAGGTGAGATGGCAGACAAATATAGGAGCTTAGTCATAGCTCACCAAAAAGCCAAAAAGCTGTCTTCATGATGGAATAGGGAAGAAGAAACTGGTAAATATTTCTAAATGTCATATGTTTACATACGAATTTAGTTTTAGAATTCTTCTCTTGTGAGAACTATGTACTTTAAAAATAATCCCTAAATTTAAAGTATTTATATCAAAAATTGTACATATACTCACCAATTAAAAATTGGGAGTGTTCCCTAGAAGGAAGTGTAACCCCAGTGGTCCAGGGGCTGAGAATTCTGTCATTAGAGGTGGGGATTTCGTCTCAGAATGAAGTTAATGTGGTATTCCTACCTGTGTGACCCCGTGGATGGTTGAGGGGGTCTGGGGTTATTCTTTTTTTCATTAAAAAAAAATTATTTATTTATTTATTTATTTATGGCTGTGTTGGGTCTTTGTTGCTGTGCGTGGGCTTTCTCTAGTTGTGGCAAGTGGGGGCTACTCTTCTTTGCGGTGCACGGGTTTCTCATTGTGGTGGCTTCTCTTGTTGTGGAGCATGGGCTCTAGGTGCACGGGCTTCAGTAGTTGTGGCTCATGGTGTCAGTAGTTGTGGCACACGGGCTCAGTAGTTGTGGCACATGGGCTCAGTAGTCATGGCTCGCGGGCTCTAGAGCGCAGGCTCAGTAGTTGTGGCGCACGGGCTTAGTTGCTCCGTGGCATGTGGGATCTTCCCGGACCAGGGCTTGAACCTGTGTCCCCTGCATTGGCAGGCAGATTCTTAAGCACTGCACCACCAGGGAAGCCCTAAAAATCTCATTATTGATTAAGTTAGATCTTTACAGATTAATACAGTTGAGTATCTTTCCATATGTTTATTGACCATCTGTATCTCTTCTATGAATTTCCTGTTATGTACTTTGTCCTTGTTGTGGTATTTTACATTTTTGTTCTTGATTCGTAGGAGTTTTCATTTATTTTGGATAATAATTTTATCTATTATATATGTGGCAAATATTTCTCCCCAGTCTCTTGCTTGACTTTAATTTATTTGTTAGTATTATTACTTTAAGTTGCAGAAATTTAACATTTTTACCTAGTTATATCTGCTAGTGGGTGGAGTAACTGTGGGGAGTTAAAAGTTGGTGTGCATGTGAATACAGTCTTTTTGGACAATTCATGGTTAGGTAAGATGTTGGTCTGGGGTTATTCTAATGAAGGTGGGTAGGATTGAGCATCTCCACAGAAGTGTTGGGGGAAGGGAATATCACCATATCTCAGTAGTGTATTTTTAGAAACTAAATTTTAGATGAGGAATGAAGTCACAACCCTTGAACTAAGAAGAGAGAGAAAAACTCGGTATCAGTTGATTAATTTACGGTGAAAAACACACCTCATTCAGGAATCAGTCTACATGTGTACCAAAACATGGCAAGCAGAGAATCATAAAAGAAAATTGCCTTTTCCCAGAAAAGTAAAACTTGAAAACTTTTGTGGCCTAGAGAACTCACTCTCCTGTTCCAAAAAAGATATTTCTTTTTCTGACTAATAACTTGAAAAAGTTGTCTCTCATCAGAGTTCCTGTAGCACACCTTAAGACATCAATACCTTTCTCATTCTCTAACTTTTCATTTTCCCATTTTTATTGGTCCTCAGAAGTTTGTCGTTGCAGCATCCCCTCCCTCATCAATACCATAACAAGTGAAAATTCCCAAGACTGAGGATTATATTACGAAGCTTGCAATTTAGACAAGCAACTCTGAGATGAGCAGCCCTCCTGCACATGGAGTGAGGAACACAATGATGTAGGAGTGAGAAACCCTGAGGGCTAGACCTAGGGCTATTATTACCAAGCAGCCTGTGTTTTTCCGGCTTCAGTGGCTTAGGCTGCAAAATAAGATCCCTTTTACTTTTGCCGTGGAACCCAGATCTAGCACTTTATTTTAGTAATTCTGGAAAGAAAACATTTAGGCCAAAGTGTTGCATGTCTGTTCTCATTGAGGTAAAGAGGTTTTGTACCTTTTTATTTTTCTTGGTAAAATCTTCCCTTTTAATCTGGTAGCCTTTATTTTTGTTCTTTTCTCTTCCTTTGGCTAGCTGGAGAGCAAGTGCCATAGACATGGCCCAAAGAATATATTCTTTGCACCCTTGGAGCAAGGAGTACCAGAGTGGAGCACCCTATCCCCTCTGGGCAAATGCCTGCGAGTAAAAACATTTTTAATTCAATCAGTTCAGTTATTATAAGCTGAATTAATCTGTAATTGTGGCATATCATGGGAAACTATTTATGACATAGGCCAGCTGACCCTTATCCAAGTTTCCATGGAAATAACAAGTATGTTCTTGGACTGTTCTAAAATTTCCAGCTGCTTTAAATGTGATATTGAAGCTAAGAAAGAAACCTTCTATTAATAAAATGTATTTGAAATGTGTTCTCAGGTGCTCAAGAGGTAGGCCTAACTTGAAAAAAACTGACTGAAAAGATTCAAGGTGCAATAACCATGGGCTTTCCCTCAAACTTCTTTAATTGAAACCTCTGATATTATTGTGTTGTTTCTATCTGAAGTCAAATGGGGGAAGAGATTGCAAAAAAGTTTTGTGGTTTTGTATTTTTTCCTCTATGAGATAGAGACTTACCTATGTCAGGAGAAGAAGAAGTATTCATAGTTTTCTCTTGAATGATCAAATAAAGTTTTTGTTCAAGAGATAAACCATATTCCATAATACCAGATTTATTAATCAAATGTATTGCTGTTAAGAGTGTGAAAATGTTTCAGATGAAATGATAGTATATGGGAGAAATTACCTATGTGTTTATAACAGGCCTAACAAAAGTGCAGACACCATGACTACATTGCATGCTTGGTGAAGGTAACGGCAGGTTTGCCGTATTCATAATATTTGAGTTAACCTGTGCAAATCCATGCACACCACTATAGAAACGACTTTCACAGTGAGGTCACTGCTGTCTGCAGCAATTACAGCAGAGCATCAAACAGGATGGAAACCACCAGGTTTGGCAAACAGGATATGCTTACAGAATTTAGTAATCCTGAGGTGACCCAGCCCATCACTGATATCCCTGAGACAACTGCAGGCTTGTCTACTCATTTTGATTTCCTCCATTAAAATGGAAAATAGGATTGTATTTGACATATACTTGGTGCTTTAGGTAAAGTATACAGTCATCTCTCAGTACTCGAATGGGATTGGCTCCAGGACCACCCCCCTCCCCCATGGATACCAAACTCCAAGGATGCTCAAGACACGTATATAAAATGGTGTAGTGTTTGCATATAATCTATGAGCATCCTCCTGTATACTTTAGGTCATCTCTGCATTACTTATAATACCTATTACAATGTAAATGCTATGTAAATAGTTGCTGGCATGTGGCAAATTCAAGTTTTGCTTTTTGGAACTTCCTGGAATTAAAAATATATATATTTTTTCAATCTGTGATTGGCTGAATCTTTGGATGTCGAACTCATGGATACGGACGGCCAACTGTATAATCCAGTTAGCTTCCTTCTTTGGCAAATCCCTGAATCAGTGATTTGCAGACCTTTAGTATATATCCTTTCTCACCATTCTAAAATTTGCTTGTTATGAATTTATATATTTCCAGTTTGTGATTTTTCTTATGACTTTCTTATGGATTTTATTTTTACCATGTAGATTAAAAACTTTTTTCAAGTAGTTGTATTTATCAATATTTTCCTTTATGCCTCCAGATTTTAAATAATAGAAAGGCCTCGCCACTCCAAGTTAATAAAGAAGTTCTCCTTTGTGTTCTTATAGTATTTTTACGATTTTGTATTTTTAAAATTTAAATCTTTGCTCCTGTGGAATTTACCTGGTGTACAGCATGAGGCATGAATCCAACTTAATTTTATTAAAAATGTCTCTCCAGTTGTCTAGACAATTTTTTGAGTTGTCCATCTTTTCCTCACTTTCAGATGCCATGTTTATCATGCCATGTTTATACACCAAATTCTGTATGCATTGGGGTCTATTTCTAGACTTCCTGTTCCATCCTATTGATTCATTTGTTTATTCTTGTGTCAGTACTACACTTTTAATTATTGTAGCTTTATATTATAATAAGTGTTAGAAATAGCCCCCTTCATTTGTATTTATTTTTGGAGGCTTCGTTGACATTCTTTTTTTTTTTTTTTTTTTTGCGGTACGCGGGCCTCTCACTGCTGTGGCCTCTTCCGTTGCAGAGCACAGGCTCCAGATGCGCAGGCTCAGCGGCCATGGCTCACGGGCCCAGCCGCTCCGCGGCATGTGGGATCTTCCCGGACCGGGGCACGAACCCGTGTCCCCTGCATCGGCAGGAGGACTCTCAACCACTGCACCACCGGGGAAGCTGACTTTTTTTTTTTTAATGTATTTTGGAATTTGCTTGTCTCTCCTCCACCCCTTCCTCAAGTTTTGGCCTTGTTATTGTAATTACAATACATTTCTAAGTTAGCTTAGGAAGAACAACTTTATGAGATTGAGACTTCCTAAGAACTTGGCATGCTGTTCACTTTGTCTCCTTCAGGAATGCTTTAAAATTGTATTCATAAATCTTACACATTTCTAAAGTTCTTTTTCTTAGATATTTCATCTTTCATTATTGCTATTGTAAATGGAGTCTTTCCCCATTTCACTTTAAACTCACTATGTTTGTTCATCTGAAATGCATTGATGTCTATATAGTAATTCTGTATCATGCTACCTTACTAAATTTTCTTGTTTACAGTACTTTTTCAGTTGAATATCTCAGGTTTTCCATAATGATTACAAATTGTGATAGTTTTTATTTCCTTCTCTGAATTTCTGTACTTCTAGTTTCTCTTATTAACTATATTGTCTAACATCCAGTACTGTTAAGTAATAGTGGTGACAAGTGAACATCCTTCTTTGTTCCTGACTTTAATGGGGATGCCTCTACTGTTTCCCCAGTAAGCTTGATGGTCACTTTAGGACCAGGGTATATTTTATCAAGCTAAGAAGGTGTCCATCTATTTCTTAAGTTTAAACATATTTCTAAATAATAAAGCCCCAGACGTGTTTATCTGCAGCCTCCCTAGCATGATAAGATCAAAGCTCTAAAAGGAAACTTAAGACTTTCTAGTCCACCTCACTCCCATCATGAGTAATAAACTCCAGTCACAGTAATAAATTCCAATTACTTCCCCCCAGAAGTCCCAAAATTACATTGGAAAACAAGCTGGAGCTAAAAATCATTGTATCTTAGGTCTCACACCAGTGTTCTTTTGGGTACACAAAATTAACACTGAAAACTTATGATTATTTTTCTCTTCCATTGTGCATTTTCCTTGAGATTTTCCCATTTTATCCCTTTCTTTTCATCACATTGTTGGGACTTCACATGTGCGGCTTGGCTCTACATTCTTCCCCACTGCCGAGGAGCCAAGTTTATGAAGGATTTTTAGACAGTGACATAATCCCTTCCCCACCCCGAAGACCTCTGCTATTTGGTCTTCTTGGACAAAATGCATTGTCTTCCAAATACTGCTGGTTACTCCTGGAATTAAAGCCGAAAGCTTGCTGGAGCCACTTGAACACCTGAAAATATGCTTTAGCTGTGACAGTGCCTTTAGCAAAGGGATGTGAACCAACAGTAGATATGTCATAAATGCCATTGTGTCTTATATTCATTTGTGAGTGGTATTCAGATATCAAAAGAAATTAGGTCCTAATAGGTTTACAATCTTCAAAGGAAAAAAACAATTATATTATTAGTACTGTACTTCTGATTTTGATGTGTCATAACTTTAATAAACATAGAAATTAGTAAAACATTTTATACGCTAAGAAACTTTGTATACAAATGAGAAAAAGCCATTTGGCAAATTATGTTCTACTGTAAAACAAGACAGTATTTCTCTCCATGTATAGTTACTAGACTCTGGAGTCAGACCTGGGTTTGAGTCCTGGCTTTACCACTGTCTGGCTGACTGACTGAACACAAGTAACATAATCTCAACTGAGTCCTGTTTTCCTAATCTGCAAATGGAGTCAGGAATACCTTGCAGAGTTGTATAAGAACAGAATAATGCACATGAAGTGCTTAGCACAGTGGTACCATGATGTAAGCCCTGAATAAATGAGGGCTATTATTAGTATAGCCTATTGTTAAGAGCCATAATACAGCCTGTTGTTTTTCTTTAAATTACATGAAGTTAGAGGTCAAGGAACGAATATCACAAGTTTTACTCAATTTGGATCTATAATTGCAAAACAGCTCAGTTATCGACATAGCTTCCTTTCTGAGACTTAGAACTAAGGTACTTGTAAGGATTTGACTGAAGTCTGCCCTGGCTCTTCTTTCTTGGGAATTATTTGGGCAGGCATGGCAATTAACACTTACCTAAAACCTCAAGCCTAAAAATATGTTATTACCTTTTTAAAATTAGGTTTTCAGTAGCCAATTATTTTTTGACCATTTTCCACCGATAAGTGGAATAAACCACTACAAAAGACTAATATGATTCATACTCTACACATTTAGAGCTATAAAGGACTCAGGCATCTTTTACTTACACATTCATTAAGTAATTTTGGAGTGCCTAATTTGTACTAGATATAAAATATATATCCTTAAAGATATATAGATGAAAAAATAGATTCCATACTGTGAAGAAGCTTACAGTCTAGTATGGTGTCTAGAGAGGAACTTAAAAGCCACCTTTTATAATATATGCCTTCCTTAATATTCCTAACTTCGGGGTGGGGGGGCAGAATAGTCTTATTTTATTGTCCCATAGCACTCTATGCTTGCACTTATTTTAACATTTCTTACACTGTACATTGGCTCCCAAGCAAGAATGTAGGCTACTTGAAGACAGGAACTGTGTCTTACTCATCACAGAAGAAGATACCTAAACATGATCTTAAATAACTTAAAATTGAGAGACAAAGGCTTATCTACACTACTAACACATATAAAGAACTAACTTAAATATAAACTTGTATGAAATAAAATACTATGGGAAGTAGGAGGTTTTAGAGGTTATTTAGAGGAGATGGCATTTGAATTGAATTTAGAAGGAATGGTAGGATTTCCAAAGATAAGGAGGCGGGGAAGAGAATCCAAGATGAGGGAAAATCATGAGCAAAGGCACGGAGGCAAGACAGTGCATGGGCTGCTTCAGGAATAGCAAGGACTCCAATGTGAGTAGATGCTGGCAAGAATGCTAGGGAGGGACTTGGCTGTAGCTGACCTTGAATGCAACAGTAGGGTGTTAGGACCTTCTTTTGCAGGCAGTGGTGTGTTGACAAGGATATTTTTACAAAAGGGATTAGATCACTTTGTCAGTAGTGTGAATGATGGGAAGAGAAAGATCAGATTCAGGAAGGGAAGCCTAGAGATTTTTAGTAATGTAGATAAGAGATGTTGAAGTAAAAATAGATATGGAAAGGAAGAGAGCAATTCTGGAAACATTGTGCAAAAGGACATGTCAAACCCTGATCTTAGAGTAAGAGTTGGAGATTCCAATTTGAGTCATTTTCTCAAAGGTGATGGCAGAAGCTCTGGAAGTGGCTAAGGTCACCCAGGAAGAGCAGAGATAAAGTAAGCCGGGGGAGGCCACAGAACCTTGGGGAAAGCTTATATTTAAGGGCTAAGTAAATCTTCAGATTTAGAAGAAATGATGCTTCAAACTTGTTACTAAAAAGATGAGGAAAACTGTCTTTAGAATCAATCGGTTTGCCTAGTTTACAGCAGAGCCCTTTAGAACCCAGGTGCCCCAACTTATAACTCAGTGCACTATTAGTTTAATGCTCTAGACTCTAGTTTAATGCTAAATTTAAAAATCCCACCTACCACCTTTCCCATCCTCATCTATTTTGGTAAGACAGACTAAACTTGAATTTTAGACTCCTTTACATAAATCAAAGTATCCTGCATCTCTTATGCTTCCAGCTACCAATAGCAAAGAGAAAATTTTGCCATTGGAAAATTCAGGGCAAGCCATCCATATGGATGCCACTTAAAATTATAATGTGTGATGTGAATTGATAGTAAGAATTGT